>NC_142267.1:1433100-1749850 GCF_052056855.1 Sturnus vulgaris
GGAGGCTCCTGTGGCCACTTGGAATTCCTGAGGGAGGAATTCCAGAAGGAATTCCAGCAGGAGGGATTTCAGAAGGAGGAATTCCAGGAGGAGGAATTCCAGGAGGAGGAATTTCAGGAGGAATTCCATCAGGAGGAATTCCTGCAGGAGGAATTCCAGGAGGAGGGATTTCAGAAGGAGGAATTCCAGGAGGAATTAGGAATTCCTGCAGGAGGAATTTCAGGAGGAATTCCAGCAGGAGGAATTCCTGCAGGAGGAATTAGGAATTCCTGCGGGAGGAATTCCATCAGGAGGAATTTCTGCGGGAAAAATTCCATCAGCAGGAATTCCATCAGCAGGAATTCCATCAGCAGGAATTCCAGCAGGAGGAATTCCAGCAGGAGGAATTCCTGCAGGAGGAATTTCAGGAGGAATTCCAGCAGGAGGAATTCCCACAGGAGGAATTTCAGGAGGAATTCCAGCAGGAGGAATTCCCGCAGGAGGAATTTCAGGAGGAATTCCTGCAGGAGGAATTTCTGCAGGAGGAATTTCAGGAGGAATTCCAGCAGGAGGAATTCCCACAGGAGGAATTTCAGGAGGAATTCCAGCAGGAGGAATTCCCACAGGAGGAATTTCAGGAGGAATTCCAGCAGGAGGAATTAGGAATTCCTGCAGGAGGAATTCCAGCAGGAGGAATTAGGAATTCCTGCAGGAGGAATTCCAGCAGCCCCCAGGAATTCCTGAGGCCGGGATTTGATCCTGGGGGATCCTTTGCCCTCAAGTCCGAGCTGGGTTTTCCTTCTGCTCCTTTCCCTATTTTTTTTTTCCTTTTTCCCTTTTTTTTTTGTGGTTCAGAGCCCTCGTGGTTCACCGGGTGCTTTTACCCCCGAGCCGGGTTTTAATTAAACCCCGCCGCAGGTTCAGGGCCGCTAAACCCAGCTCTAAACCAGTTTTTAGGCTAAACCAAGCTCTGATCCCAAGGATTTGAGGCCAAAAAAATCCCAAAATTCCGCAGGGTGACCCCATCCCTTCATGCCATTCCCGGCGGGATTCCTCCCGCCCGGATCCCGCCCTGCTCTGGGCTTTTCTCCTGGAGCCTCGGGGATTTGGGCACATTCAGCACAATTCCCTGCTTTTCCTGCCTCTGCAGCCAAGCCTGGATCGGGATCTGCCATTCCGGGAGATCAGCTGGGAATTTTTTTTAACCCAGTTGTTTTATTTTTAACCCAATTCCAGGCTGCCAGGCCGATTTGGGGAGGAAAACGCAGAATTCTGGATTTTTTTTTTTAATTTTTTTTTTTTTTTTTTGGGAGGTGGGGGGAACACTGGAAATCGGCGATGGGGACACTGGAAATTTGGGATGGGGACTGGAAATCTGGGATGGGAATGGTGGAAATTTGGGATGGGGACTCTGGAAATTTGGGATGGGGACTGGAAATCTGGGATGGGAATGGTGGAAATCAGGGATGAGGATGCTGGAAATTTGGGATGGGAATGGTGGAAATTTGGGATGGGAACTCTGGAAATTTGGGATGGGGACTCTGGAAATTTGGGATGGGGACTCTGGAAATTTGGGATGCTGTCGCCTCTGGGGCTGCATTTTCCTCCCCAGGGCTTTTCTTTGATTTTAAATCAAATTTTTGGCTCCGGGCCCGGAGTTTTCCTGCCCTGGCAGTGCCGGGCCCTCCCTTCCCTTCTCCCCTTCCCTCCCAAAAAAAAAACCCCAAAAAATCTTGGAATTCCCACCCCAAACCCCCCGGAATTGTGAGGCAGCAAACCCTGCCTCGATTCCTTGCAATTTTCCCAAAATATTTGGATTTTCCAGGGGCAGACTGAGCCACCTCTGGGAATTCCTGGGAATTTTCCCGAATTTTCCCAGGTTCACAAGGAAGAGCCAGGACAAACCCCGGTGGGTTTTGGTGTATTTTTATTTTATTGTGTTTATTTATTTATTCCCTTTATTTGTTTTGGGTGCTGATTCGCTGAGGAATTCGCCTCGGTTTTCCCACAGAAACATCCCAGGGGTTTTTATTTTATTTTATTTTATTTTATTTTATTTTTGTTTTTAATTTTTTTTTTTGTTTCCCCTTTTATCAGCAATTCCCTGTGGGAATGTGCTGCTCCCTGCACAATGGCCTGAAAAATGTGATTTTCTTCTTTTTCTTCTTTTTTTTTTTTCTTTTTCTTCTTTTTCCCTTTCTTTTCCTTATTTTTTCTTTCTCTTTTTTCTTTCTTTCTCTTCTTTTTCTTTTTCCTCCCTTTTCTTGTTTTTTCTTTTTCTTATTTTTTCTTTCTTTTTCTTGTTTTTTCTTCTTATTTTCCTTTCTTTCTTTTTTCCCATTGGGGATTTTTTAGGGTCTTTGGTGATTTTACTTTAGGGTCTTTGGGGGGGGTTTAGGGCATTGGGGATTTTTTTTTTTTAGGGTCTTCGGGGATTTTTTTTAAGGGTCTTTGGTATTTTTTTTAAGGGTCTTTAGGATTTTTTTTAGGGTCTTTGGGGATTTTTTTAGGGCCATTGGGGGATTTTTTTAGGGTCTTCGGGGATTTTTTTTAAGGGTCTTCGGGGATTTTTTTTAAGGGTCTTTGGTAATTTTTTTAAGGGTCTTTAGGATTTTTTTTTAGGGTCTTTGGGGATTTTTTTAGGGCCATTGGGGGATTTTTTTAGGGTCTTCGGGGATTTTTTTTAAGGGTCTTCGGGGATTTTTTTTAAGGGTCTTTGGGATTTTTTTAAGGGTCTTTAGGATTTTTTTTTAGGGTCTTTGGGGATTTTTTTAGGGCCATTGGGGATTTTTTAGGATCTTTGAGGGGGTTTTTTTTAGGGTCTTTGGGGATTTTATTTTAGGGTCTTTGGGGATTTTTTTAGGATCTTTGGGGATTTTATTTTAGGATCTTTGGGGATTTTATTTTAGGATCTTTGGGGATTTTTTTTAGGGTTTTTGAGGTTTTTTTAGGGCCATGGAGTACAGCAGCCTCATCGAGCGCCTCTGGGGCCCGGCTGATTTATGGAGAGCAGAACCAACATCCCTCCCTCAGTGCCGCTTAAATTCTCATTTTAGATCTGCCCTAATTGCTGGGACATGTGGGGACGTGGCCCCGTGTCCCCTGCCAGTGTCCCCAGGGCTGAGGTGGGAAAAGGGGTGGCAGGAGATGCTTTTAAAGCTTTTTATTTCCAACCAAACTTTTCAGACGGTTTTAAAGTTTTTTTTTCCCAACCAAACTTTTCAGTTATTCCGTGCGTGGCTCTGTCACGGCCGGGTGACAGCGATGTCCCCAGGGAGGGTCACTCGTGGGCTCCAGCCCTGCCTCAGTTTCCCTGGAGGGAAAACCCGCGAGCGTCCTTGGTGGAATTGGGGGTGACAGGGACGGGAATTTTGGGTGTCACACACCCTGGGACAGGACTGGGGGTGACAGGGACGGGAATTTCGGGGTGTCACACACCCTGGGACAGGACTGGGGGTGACAGGGACGGGAATTTCGGGGTGTCACACACCCTGGGACAGGACTGGGGGTGACAGGGACGGGAATTTCGGGGTGTCACACAGCCCGGGACAGGGCTGGGGGTGACAGGGACGGGAATTTTGGGTGTCACACACCCTGGGACAGGGCTGGGGGTGACAGGGACGGGAATTTCGGGGTGTCACACAGCCCGGGACAGGGCTGGGGGTGACAGGGACGGGAATTTTGGGGTGTCACACGCCCTGGGACAGGACTGGGGGTGACAGGGACGGGAATTTCGGGGTGTCACACACCCTGGGACAGGACTGGGGGTGACAGGGACGGGAATTTCGGGGTGTCACACAGCCCGGGACAGGACTGGGGGTGACAGGGACGGGAATTTTGGGTGTCACACGCCCTGGGACAGGGCTGGGGGTGACAGGGACGGGAATTTCGGGGTGTCACACACCCTGGGACAGGACTGGGGGTGACAGGGACGGGAATTTTGGGTGTCACACACCCTGGGACAGGGCTGGGGGTGACAGGGACGGGAATTTTGGGTGTCACACACCCTGGGACAGGACTGGGGGTGACAGGGATGGGAATTCCGGGGTGCCACACACCCTGGGACAGGACTGGGGGTGACAGGGACGGGAATTTTGGGTGTCACACACCCTGGGACAGGGCTGGGGGTGACAGGGACGGGAATTTCGGGGTGTCACACACCCTGGGACAGGGCTGGGGACAGCTGCCACTCCCGGGGAGGGGGTGGCGGTGCCGCCTGCGGTCCGTACACCTTTAAAAGTCTCCTCACGTTGCGGCGCTGATTATCCATTAACCGAGGCGAGCTCCTTTTCCTGGGGGCGGCGTTCGCACCGAGCGCTGCCAGCAGGGCGGGCGGGCGGCAGCGCTGCCTTCCTCCCTCCCTTCCTCCCTCCTCTTCCCTCCCTCCTCTCCCCCCTAACCCCCCGCTCCCCTCCTTATCAGCAATTCAGATTGCATGCAAATCTGCAAATCTGCAAATCTGCGCGCTTTCTTCCAGGGCCACGGCGGCGAGAGAGCGCCCGGCGCTTCTCGGCAGCTCCCGAGAGCCAGATCTCCTCCTCCTCCTCCTCCTCCTCCTCCTCCTCCTCCTCCTGGGATTTTCCTCCTTCTCCCCTCCCCTCGCTGCCTCCCTCCCTCCCTCCCTCCCTCCCTCCCTCCCTCTTCTCTTTCTTTCCTCCTTTTCACCTCCTGGAACAAAAGTGGCCCTTTCGGCTGCGCCAGCGCTGCCTGCGAGCCGGGGCCGCTTTGTCTGAGCGCAGAGCCGGGGACATCGGGGCCACCACCGGGGCCACCACCGGGGCCACCACCGGCACCGGCACCATGGGGACAACGCTGGCCGCCGGTGGCCGGGAGCTGCTGGCGCTGCTGGCGCTGGGCACGGCGCTGGGATTGGGATTGGGATTGGGATTGGGATTGGCGAGCTGCCCCGAGCGGGAGCTGGAGCGCAGGGAGGAGGAGGCCAACGTGGTGCTCACGGGCACGGTGGAGGAGATCATGAACGTGGACCCGGTGCACCACACCTACTCCTGCAAGGTAAAACCGCGCCTAAAGGTGGGGAGGGAGGGAGGGAGGGAGGGGAGGGGGGGGGTTCAAACTTTCACCCCGTGTGGTTTTGGAGGGTGAGGAGGGGCTCCTGGAGCTGTGGCCGGGGGGGGGGGGGGGGGGTTAGGGGGGAATCTCCAGAGGTTGCTTTTTATGGGCATTTCCCTCTTGGCTTTGGCCGTGATGCGGAGCTGCCTCCCAACTTTCCGGGAAGGTGCCCGAGCCTCTCCTGCTCGCCGCTGACTTTTGCAGCATCTCGAGTTCCTGCAGCCGAGCTATTGTTTAACCGTACCAACCTGCCCCGGGGCTCCGCGTTTGTGGTTTGTTGGTTTTTCTTCTTTTTTTTTTTTTTTTTTTTTTTTTTTTATCTCCCCCCCCGAAGCGGAGAAACGCTGAAGTCCCGAGCAACCTGAAATCCCATCCGCCCGCTTGACAGAAAACGTGCCGGGTGCCTTAACCCTTGCCGGGGCAGGATTCTTGCTTGCAAGGACACGCTTTTCTCTCGCCTTTTCCTCTTCTCAAAATCCTGCTTTTTTCCTCCTCAAAATCCTGCTTTTTTCCTCCCTGCAATCCCTCTTTTTCTTTTTTTTTTTCCCCTCTTTTTTATTTTTTTTCCCTTTTTTATTTTTTTTCCCTCTTTTTTATTTTTATTTTTTTTTTCTGCCCAGCAGAACCAGGGAGGGCGATGCTTTGGCGACAGAGGGGAAAGGTGAACTTTTTTTTTTTTTTTTTTTTTTTTCCTTTTTCTTCCCCCCCTCTCGCGATGTTCTGGAGCATCCCCCGAGCATCCTTTACCCCCTGCCCGCCCCAGCTGCTGCCCGGCGCCCCCAGACCCATTTTTGCAGCCCCTCCAGGCACCGTCTGCTGGCAGTGTCTGGCACATCCTGGCTGCTCCGCCGAGAATTAATGAGCTGCTGCCAGCAGCGAGGGGCACAGATGGATGTGGCCACCTGGGGCAGGCGCGAGGTTGCCACAGGAGGTGGCCCAGAGGTGCTGGTGACGAGGTAGAAATGCCCCCGGTGAGAAATAAATCAATTTTCTACCACGGCAGAAACGCAGTGGGGCAGAAAAATCATCTTGGAACAGCAGGGCAGGACAGGGGATGGGGGAAAGGGAATGGGATGGGGGAAAGGGAATGGGATGGGGGAAAGGGAATGGGATTGAGGAAAGCTGGAATGGGGGAAAGGAAATGGGATGGGGAAAACTGGGATTGGGAAAAGAAGATGGGATGGGGAAAAAGAAACTGGAATGAGGGAAAAAGAAACTGGGATTGGGAAGTCGCTGCAGTGACAGGAGATTTTTCTGCTCCCAAATCTTCGGGACACCCCAAATCCCAGCCCAAAGATTTTTTTGGGTTTTTTTTTTCCCCCCTGCAAAGACACCAGGAAATGCCATTAAAAAATGACACAGGACGGGCTGGTGGGCAGGGAAAGGGACAGGAAAAATCCTGAATGTCACAGCACTGCCACGACGGGGTGGGATCAATGGGATATTTGGGATATTTGGGATCAAGGGGATATTTGGGATATGGGATATATGGAATATTTGGGATAGGGGATCAATGGGATATATGGGATCAGTGGGGTATATGGGATATTTGGGGTATTTGGGATATATGGGATATTTGGGATACTGGATCAATGGGATGTATGGGATATTTTGGATATGGGATTTATGGGATCAATGGGATTTATGGGATGATGGGATGAGGAAAAGCTGGGATGGGAAATGTGCCTGCTCAGCAGCTGTGCCTTTGCGAGGTGCCAGCCTGGAGCAGGCAGGATTTTGGGATGGGGCTGCCCGGGGTGGTGTCTGTGAAGCACAAACTGAATTCCTGAATTTGGGAAGGGAATCCCTGAGCTGTGCCCGGGACAGGTTTGTGCTGCTTGCTCTGGGATATTTGGGATTTCGCTCCTGCCCATCCCTGGCCTTGAAAGGGCAAAGAAGGGTCAGGGTGGGCTCCTGAGGGGTCATCCCAGCCTTGGAGTCGTGTAAAAGTGAAAGCAGGAAAGCTCCAAGATCCCGAATATCCCAAAGATCCCATAGATCCCAAATATCCCAAATGTCCCAAATGTCCCAAATGTCCCAAATGTCCCAAAGATCCCATAGATCCCAAATATCCCAAATGTCCCAAATGTCCCATTGATCCCAAATGTCCCAAATGTCCCAAATATCCCAAATGTCCCATTGATTCCAAATATCTCAAATGTCCCAAATGTCCCATTGATCCCAAATGTCCCAAATGTCCCATTGATCCCAAATGTCCCAAATATCCCAAATGTCCCATTGATCCCAAATATCTCAAATGTCCCAAATGTCCCATTGATCCCAAATGTCCCAAATGTCCCAAATGTCCCATTGATCCCAAATATCCCATTGATTCCAAATATCCCAAATGTCTCAAATATCCCATTGATCCCATATATCCCAAATATCCCAAATATCCCATTGATCCCACCCCGTCGTGGCAGTGCTGTGACATTCAGGATTTTTCCTGTCCCTTTCCCTGCCCACCAGCCCGTCCTGTGTCATTTTTTAATGGCATTTCCTGGTGTCTTTGCAGGGGGGAAAAAAAAAAAAAAAACCAAAAAAAGTTTTGGGCTGGGATTTGGGATTTGTCCCGAGGATGTGGGAGCAGAAAAATCTCCTGTCACTGCAGAGATTTGGGGATGTGCAGCTCTGCAGCAGCTCTTGGCTTATTGCCCTGCTCAGATCTCCCAAAATCTTGGAATTGTGTGATTTTTTTATTTTTATTTTTTTATTTTTTTTGGCTAGGCCATCCTTGCAAGTTTATTTATTTTATTTTTTTTTAAACCAAACATCGAAATTCCAGCAGCTCTTTGGGATTCAAGTTGATTCTTTTCCTCCTGCTGTCCTTGCACTGCCCCTGGGGGGGAAAGCTGGGAGAAAAAAAAAAAAAAACAAACCAAAAAAAAAAATCAAAAATTTTGTGCTGAGGAAATTTCCTGTTCCCCAAATTCCAGCTGTTATCTCCTGCCAGGCTCTTCCTTATCAACAACAGCGGAAAAAAATCAGGGTTTGGTGGCTGTGGGGAAATCCCAAATAAATATCCCACACCCAAAATCCCAAATATTCCCGGAGCTGGGTGGTCCGGGAGGGGAGAGGGCACGTGGGGAATTTGTGAATTCCTCTCCGGGCCATTGTTCTTCCCGAACCCTCCCAGCTGATAGACCGAGATAAGAACGAGCAAAAATGCGAAATTAATCTTAAATAAACACCCCGGAATAGCTGCTGGGGGAAAGGAGGAACGGGCTGACAGAATTCCCCAAAAAAAACCCAAAAAAACCCCAAAAAACCAACAAAAAAAAGTGGCTGCTGTGTTATTTTTCCAATGGGATTTGACATTCCTGGTTGCAGTTTCTGACTTTTTTTCCCGAAGTTGCTGGAATTGTCCCTTCCTGCCCCAAACTCCCTGAAACTTTATTTTTTTTTTTAATTTTTTTTCTGCGTTTTCTCCATGTTTAGGAAAGGCAGCTGCTATTTTTAGGAGAAATCCAGGTTGTAGGAAGTGTGGGAAAGGATGTGGATCCTGTTCCTGACAATAGAAATATTTTTTTTTTATTTTTTTAATTTTTTATTATTTATTTTTGGGGAGGGGGTTTTGTGGGATTTGCTGAGTCCTGGGGAATGACACACACACAGAAAAAAAATAAAATAAAATAAATAAAGGGGGAGAGGGAAGGGTTCTGGCTTTTATCTCCCAAAAATTCCCCAAATTTTTGTGTTTCCCAAAAAAACCCTGGCAGGAATATCCCTGTACAGGTGATTCCTTATTATGGGATGCACCTCCCTGGCATATTGGAAAATCCTTTCAATTCTGAACCTTTTAAATCTTATTTTTCCCCCTACTTTTAAAACACGCTTTAAACTTGCGGCCGCACTTTTTCCGCGGAACTTTTTTTTTAAAAAAAAAAACCTTAAAAATTCAGGTTTTTTCTACAAAAACAACGCGCTCCAGGGCAGGATCTTCCTCCAAAACAGAATTTTTTCCTCTTTTTTTATTTTTTATTTTTTTTTCCTGCCCCATCCTCGCTGCCGCCGGTGAGTCAGCGGTGACAAATCTTTAATTTCGCGGCTCTGATGAATGGGATGCCCTGCAGGTAATTCCCGGGGCTTTGCTGCCTCGCACATCCATTCATTAAAAGTTGGGAGGAGCTCGCTGTATTCTGATTTTTTTTTTTTTTTTCCTTGCTCTGCCACCAATTAACAGCGATCCCCATCTGCTGCAGAGCTGGGGGACAAGCTGGATTTTTTTTTTTTTAATTATTATTATTATTATTAATTTATTTTTTTAGTTTTTCACCTCGCCGTCTCAAAATCCCGAATTGTGAAATCGCGCCTTTCAGCTCCGGCCTCGGGCTGTGTTTTCTGCTGCTGGAGGAGTTTTTTTATTTTCTTTTATTTTATTTTTCTCTCTTTTTTTCCTCCTTTGTCGGGCTGTGTTTTCTGCTGCTAGAGGAATTATTTTATTTTGGTTTTTTGGGGTTTTTTCTCTTTTTTCCTCCTTTGTCGGGCTGAGTTTTCTGCTGCTGGAGGAGTTATTTTATTTTATTTTATTTTTCTCTCTTTTTTCCTCCTTTCTCGGGCTGTGTTTTTTGCTGCTGGAGGAGTTTTATTTTATTTTATTTTATTCTATTTTATTTTATTTTCCCCTCCTTTCTCGGGCTGTGTTTTTTTGCTGCTGGAGGAGTTTTATTTTATTTTATTTATTTTATTTTATTTTATTTTATTATTTTATTTTCCCCTCCTTTCTCTGGCTGTGTTTTCTGCTGCTGGAGGAGTTTTATTTTATTTTATTTTATTTTATTATTTTATTTTATTTCTCCTCCTCTCTCGGGCTGTGTTTTCTGCTGCTGGAGGAGTTTTATTTTATTTTATTTATTTTATTTTATTATTTTATTTTATTTTCCCCTCCTTTGTCGGGCTGTGTTTTCTGCTGCTGGAGGAGTTTTTATTTTATTTTATTTTATTTTATTTTATTTTATTTTATTTTATTTTATTTTATTTTATTTCCCCTCCTCTCTCGGGCTGTGTTTTCTGCTGCTGGAGGAGTTTTTATTTTATTTTATTTTATTTTATTTTATTTTATTTTATTTTATTTTATTTTATTTCCCCTCCTCTCTCGGGCTGTGTTTTTCACGCTGGTTCGGAGCTCGCCCCGGGGCTGGGGGCGCGGCCGCGGGAAATGCCCGGGCTTGACTGCGGGCACGGCTGGGGAGGAGGAGACTGCGGGGGAGCGGGAGGGGTTTGGGAGCAGCCAGAGGGATTTGGGAACACCAGGAGGGATTTGGGAACACCTGGAGGGGTTTAGGAGCACCAGGAGGGGTTTGGGAGCAGCAGGAGGGATTTGGGAACACCTGGAGGGGTTTGGGAACACCTGGAGGGATTTGGGAACACCTGGAGGGGTTTGGGAGCACCAGGAGGGATTTGGGAGCACCTGGAGGGGTTTGGGAACACCTGGAGGGGTTTGGGAACACCTGGAGGGGTTTGGGAACACCTGGAGGGATTTGGGAGCACCAGGAGGGGTTTGGGAACACCTGGAGGGGTTTGGGAGCACCTGGAGGAGTTTGGGAGCAGCAGGAGGGATTTGGGAACACCTGGAGGGATTTGGGAACACCTGGAGGGGTTTGGGAACACCTGGAGGGGTTTGGGAGCACCTGGAGGGGTTTAGGAGCTCGGGGTCATGGAGGAGCACCAGGAGGGATTTGGGAGCTCTGGGTTGTGGAGGAGCAGCAGGAGGGGTTTGGGGGCAGCCGGAGGGATTTGGGAGCTCAGGATTACGGAGGAGCACCAGGAACGGGCTTGGGAGCACCAGGAGAGGTTTTGGGAGCAGCCAGGAAGGGTTTGGGAACTCGGGGTCATGGAGGAGCACCAGGAGGGGTTTAGGAGCTCGGGGCTGTGGAGGAGCAGCAGAAGGGGTTCAGGAGCAGCAGGAGGGATTTGGGAACACCTGGAGGGGTTTAGGAGCTCGGGGTCACGGAGGGGGAGCAGGAAGGGTTTGGGAGCAGCCAGGAGAGCTTTAGAAGCAGTCGGAGGGATTTGGGAGCTCTGGGCTGTGGAGTAGCACCAGGAGGGATTTGGGAGCTCAGGTTTGTGGAGGAGCACCAGGAGGGGTTTGGGAGCAGCTGGAGGGGTTTGGGAGCTCAGGATTGTGGAAGAGCAGCAGAAGGGATTTGGGAGCACCAGGGAGGGTTTAGGAGCAGCCGGAGGAATTCGGGAGCTCAGGGTCTTGGAGGAGCAGCAGGAGGGATTTGGGAGCTCAGGTTTATGGAGAAGCACCAGGAGGGATTTGGGAGCAGCCAGGAAGGGTTTGGGAGCTCAGGATTGTGGAGGAGCAGCAGAAGGGATTTAGGAGCACCAGGTGGGGTTTTGGGAGCAGCCGGAGGGGTTTGGGAGCTCGGGGTCATGGAGGAGTAGCCGGAGGGATTTGGGAGCTCGGGGCTGTGGAGGAGCACCAGGAGGGATTTGGGAGCAGCCAGGAGAGGTTTGGGAGCTCAGGTTTATGGAGGAGCACCAGGAAGGGTTTAGGAGCAGCAGGAGAGGTTTAGAAGCAGTCGGAGGGATTTGGGAGCTCGGGGTCATGGAGGAGCAGCCAGGAGGGGTTTGGGAGCAGCTGGAGGGGTTTGGGAAGACCTGGAGGGATTTGGGAGCTCTGGGCTGTGGAGGAGCACCAGGAGGGGTTTGGGAGCTCAGGATTATGGAGGAGCACCAGGAGGGATTTGGGAGCTCTGGGTTGTGGAGGAGCACCAGGAGGGGTTTGGGAGCACCAGAAGGGATTTAGGAGCTCGAGGCTGTGCCGTTCACACCTTTCCCCTCTGCTCACCTGAGGCTGCAGGACAGGAGGGGTTTGGGAGCTCTGGGCTGTGGAGGAGCAGCAGGAGGGATTTGTGCACCTCAGCACACACAGTTCCCGAAATTTTGGAATATCACCCCAGATTTTGGAGTTTTGGGGTGGTTCAGCCCAGATGAGGGGATCCCACCTTTGGTTCTGGAGGATAAAATTCAATTTTCTGGATTTTATTTATTTTTATTTTTTATTTTTATTTGTATTTTTATTTGTATTTTTATTTGTATTTTTATTTGTATTTTTATTTGTATTTTTATTTGTATTTTTATTTGTATTTTTTATTTTTAATTTTATTTTTATTTGTATTTTTATTTGTATTTTTTATTTTAAATTTTATTTTTATTTGTATTTTTATTTGTATTTTTTTTAATTTGTATTTTTATTTGTATTTTTAATTTTTATTTGTATTTTTAATTTTTATTTGTATTTGTATTTTTATTTATTAATTTTTAATTTTAATTTTACTGATCTCTGCACACCTGGGAGCAGCTGAGGAATTTGGGGCTCCCCCAGGTGCTGTCACGGCCCCGTTTACACCTGGGCTGCTCCTGCAGCTCAGGTATGCAGCAAAACAGGGCGGGCTGCCCTCGTCGGGATAAGAAATTGAATAATTTATTCCTTTTTTAATTCTTTTTTTTATTACTTCCACCTCAGACCTCCCCAAGCCTCTCGTGTCCTGCTGCGATTTTTCCACCAGCAGCAGAAAATGCGAGATAAACTCGGTTTTTAAGCTCGGTTTTGTGGCTGCAGGGCACAGGCAGTGCTGGGTTTATTTGGATTTTTTTTTTTTTTTTTTTTTTTTCCCCTTTTCCTGCTCTGTGGCTCCTGTGGCCACCGGGAATGTGGGAATGGCCCCGTTCCCGTCCTGCCAGGGACACCCTGCAGGAGTTTGGCACAAGCTCAGAGTGAATTTTGAAGCTTTTTTGGGTCGGGGTTGAAATTCTGGAGTTTGGGTTGCTGGAAAAAAAAAAAAAAGGAGAAAAAATAGAAAAAAAATGGAAAAAATAGGAAAAAAAAGAGAGGAAAAAGTTTAAAAAAAATTTTAAAAGCAAAATTAAAAAAAAGCAAGAAAAAGAGAAAAAAATGAAAAAAAAATGAAAAAAAAGGCAAAAAAGAGAAAAAAAATAAAAAATTTTAGAAAAGGAAAATTTAAAAAAGCAAGAAAAAGAGCAAAAAAATGAAAAAAGAAGACAGAAAAAGAGAAAAAATTTAGAAAAAATTTAAAAAGCAAAATAAAAAAATGCAAAAAAAAGAGCAAAAAAGGCCAAAAAAAAAAAAAAAAAAGAGAAAAAAATTTAGAAAAAATTAAAAAAGCAAAATTTAAAAAAAAGCAAAAAAAAAAAAGGAAAGAAAGAAAAAAGGGGAAAAAAAAAAATTCAGTTTCTGAGTGTGATCAGGGCTCAGAGGATTTGTGTTCCCCAGAGCCCCCAGCGAGGTTCCAGCCCCTGGTTTGGATCTGCAGCCCCAGATCTTGGCTGGGGAGGAATTTGGGAATTTGGGGAAATCTCAGGGTGGGAGCAGCCCCTGGATCCAGGCCCGAGGAGCCACCGGGGCAGGGGCAGGAAAATGGGAATGGATCCTTTACCAGAGGGGTAAAACCTGACTGCCAGGGCCACCAAACCCTGCCAGGGGCCACCAAATCCTGCCAGGGGCCACTAAATCCTGTCAGGGCCACCAAATCCTGTCAGGGCCACCAAACCCTGCCAGGGGCCACCAAATCCTGCCAGGGGCCACCAAACTCTGCCAGGGGCCACCAAACCCTGCCAGGGGCCACCAAACCCTGCCAGGGCCACCAAACCCTGCCAGGGGCCACCAAACCCTGCCAGGGCCACCAAACCCTGCCAGGGGCCACCAAACCCTGCCAGGGGCCACCAAATCCTGCCAGGGGCCACCAAACCCTGCCAGGGCCACCAAATCCTGCCAGGGGCCACCAAACCCTGCCAGGGGCCACCAAATCCTGCCAGGGCCACCAAACCCTGCCAGGGGCCACCAAACCCTGCCAGGGGCCACCAAACCCTGCCAGGGGCCACCAAATCCTGCCAGGGCCACCAATCCTTTTGTCAGGGGCCACCAAATCTTATCAGGGGCCACCAAACCTTGTCAGAGCCACCAAAATGGGAGCCCAGGGAGCAAAAGAGGAGCCCAGAAAGGGAAAATGAGAGCCCAGGGAAAGAAAATGAAAGCCCAGGGGGGAAAATGGGAGCCCAGGGAGGAAAAGAACCCAGAAAGGGAAAATGAGAGCCCAGAAAAGGAAACAGGAGCCCAGGGAAAGAAAATGGAAGCCCAGGGAGCAAAAGAGGAGCCCAGAAAGGAAAATGGGAGCCCAGAGATGGAAAATGAGAGCCCAGAAAGGGAAACAGGAACCAAGGAAGGGAAAATGGGAGCCCAGAAAAGGAAACAGGAGCCCAGAAGGGGAAAATGGAAGCCCAGGGAGGAAAAGAGAGCCCAGGGAAAGAAAATGGAAGCCCAGGGAGGAAAAGAGGAACCTGGGGAGGGAAAATGGGAGCCCAAGGAAGGAAAAGAGAAGCCCAAGAAGAGAAAATGGGAGCCCAGAGATGGAAAATGAGAGCCCAGAGAAGGAAAATGGGAGCCCAGAGATGGAAAATGAGAGCCCAGAGAAGGAAAATGGGAGCCCAGAGATGGAAAATGAGAGCCCAGAGAAGGAAAATGGGAGCCCAGAGAAGGAAAATGAGAGCCCAGAGATGGAAAATGGGAGCCCAGAGATGGAAAATGGGAGCCCAGAGATGGAAAATGGGAGCCCAGAGAAGGAAAATGAGAGCCCAGAGATGGAAAATGGGAGCCCAGAGAAGGAAAATGAGACCCCAGAGATGGAAAATGGGAGCCCAGAGAAGGAAAATGGGAGCCCAGAGAAGGAAAATGGGAGCCCAGAGAAGGAAAATGAGACCCCAGAGAAGGAAAATGAGACCCCAGAGAAGGAAACCAGAACCCCCAAACCCCCCCAAACCCGTCTGACCCCGTCCCCTCCCGTGCCAGGTGCGGGTTTGGCGTTACCTGAAGGGCAAGGACATCGTGACACACGAGATCCTGCAGGACGGGGGCAACAAGGTGGTGATCGGGGGCTTCGGGGACCCGCTCATCTGTGACAACCAGGTGGCCACGGGGGACACGCGCATCTTCTTCGTCAACCCCGCGCCGCGCGCGCTCTGGCCCGCGCACCGCAACGAGCTCATGCTCAACTCCAGCCTCATGCGCATCACCCTGCGCAACCTGGAGGAGGTGGAGCACTGCGTGCAAGGTGAGGGGGTTTATAAGGTTTTTATGGGGTTTTTGTGGGGTTTTTGTGGTGTTTTTTTATGGGGTTTTAATGGGGTTTTGGTTTGAGCTCACGCTCAACTCGAGCCTCATGCGCATCACCCTGCGCAGCCTGGAGGAGGTGGAGCCCTGCGTGCAAGGTGAGAAGCGGTTGTGGGGTTTTCTGGGGGTTTTTGTGGGGTTTTTTTGTGAGGTTTCTATGGGGTTTTAATGGGGTTTTGGTCGAGCTCACGCTCAATTCCAGCCTCGTGCGCATCACCCTGCGCAACCTGGAGGAGGTGGAGCACTGCGTACAAGGTGAGGGGGTTTATAAGGTTTTTATGGGGTTTTCTGGGGTTTTTGTGGGTTTTTTTTGTGAGGTTTCTATGGGGTTTTTATGGGGTTTGGGGTTTTAATGGGGTTTTGGTCGAGCTCACGCTCAACTCCAGCCTCGTGCGCATCACCCTGCGCAGCCTGGAGGAGGTGGAGCCCTGCGTGCAGGGTGAGGGGGTTTATAAGGTTTTTATGGGGTTTTTGTGGGGGTTTTGTGGTGTTTTTTTATGGGGTTTTAATGGGGTTTTGGTCGAGCTGATGCTCAACTCGAGCCTCATGCGCATCACCCTGCGCAGCCTGGAGGAGGTGGAGCACTGCGTGCAAGGTGAGCGGGTTTTGTGGGGTTTTTATGGGATTTTGTGGGGTTTTATGGGGTTTTCTGGGGTTTTCCTGGTGTTTTCGTGGTGTTTTTTTATGGGGTTTTAATGGGGTTTTGGTCGAGCTCATGCTCAATTCCAGCCTCGTGCGCATCACCCTGTGCAGCCTGGAGGAGGTGGAGCACTGCGTGCAAGGTGAGGGGGTTTATAAGGTTTTTATGGGGGTTTTTGTGGGGTTTTTGTGGTGTTTTTATGGGTTTTTTAGGGTGTTTTGCTCATGTTTTCGTGGGATGTTTTAATGGGGTTTTGGTCGAGCTCATGCTCAACTCCAGCCTCATGCGCATCACCCTGCACAGCCTGGAGGAGGTGGAGCCCTGCGTGCAGGGTGAGGGGGTTACGGGGGTTTTATGGGGTTTTTGTGGGGTTTTCTGGGGGTTTTATGGGGTTTTTGTGGGGTTTTTTTGTGAGGTTTCTATGGGGTTTTAATGGGGTTTTGGTCGAGCTCACGCTCAATTCCAGCCTCGTGCGCATCACCCTGCGCAGCCTGGAGGAGGTGGAGCACTGCGTACAAGGTGAGGGGGTTTATAAGGTTTTTATGGGGGTTTTTGTGGGGTTTTATGGGGTTTTTAGGGTGTTTTGCTCATGGTTTTTATGGGATGTTTTAATGGGGTTTTGGTCGAGCTGATGCTCAACTCCAACCTCGTGCGCATCACCCTGCGCAGCCTGGAGGAGGTGGAGCACCGCGTGCAAGGTGATTTAGGATCATCCTGCACTTCCCTGTGTGTTTGGGGTTGGTCACACTGTGCTGTGGCTTCTGTCACAGACTTTGGGGTCAGGGGTTCATGGAGAGGTGATTTAGGATCGTCCTGCAGTTCTCTGTGTGTTTGGGGTGGGGTTTGGCGCTGATTTTGGGGTCAGTGGGAGGTGATTTAGGATCGTCCTGCAGTTCTCTGTGTTTGGGGTTGGGCTGTGAGCTCCTGGGGTCGGTGGTTCATGGAGAGGTGATTTAGGATCCTCCTGCACTTCCCTGTGTGTTTGGGGTTGGTTTTGGGGTCGGTGGTTCATGGAGAGGTGATTTAGGATCGTCCTGCAGTTCTCTGTGTGTTTGGGGTCAGTGGATGATGGACAATGGCCCCAAAACCCCTTTTCCCAGCTGGGAATATTTATAGGGAAATGATCCACAACCCCTTTTCCAGCTAGGAATGCTGCAGAATGACCCATAACTCCTTTTTTTATTTTTATTTGGGAATTCCAACCGGGACAACGACCCCGCTCTTGCCTCAGCATTTTAAGAGAGGCTGCCCTGAGCAGGATTTGGGAGAAAGAAGATTTTTTTTTTTTTTTTAATTATTTTTTTATCCCCAGGATGAAAAACACGGGCTACAAATATCAAATACCTCCAAAAACACAGATTAAAAATTCCATAATATCCTCAGAAAGTGCCGAGGGAGGGAGGATGAGGATGAGTGGGATTTTTTTTTTTTTTTTTTTTTTTTTATTTAATTAAACCTGACCAAATTCAGGGGAGATTTCTCCACCTGAGAGCTGCTCCTGCCCCCCCCGGGAACAATTCCTAAGATCCCAGGCTGGGAATTTAAACCAGGACTGGTTCAAAGCAGAGCTTGCACTCTCTGCTGCACTTTGGAGTTTCCAAACAAACCTTGGAGATTTTTTTGTTGGGTTTTTTTTTTTTTTTTTCAGAAGGAATTGAAGGAATGGAGGCAGCTGAGTGGAAAAACACAAATATTTGGGAGTTTATCCTCGTGCCGGATTTTTTTTGGAAAAATCTGAGCCATCCCAAACTTGTCTGAGAGGGGAGGTCAGGCCAGGGCATCTCTGGGGGACAGCTCAGGTTGGAGCGGGGGCAGAAAATTCGGAGGATTTTGAATTTGGAAAGGTTCCAGGTGAGCTCTGCAAACTGGGAAGGACCCGGAGGGAATTTTGGGGGAGGGGTTTAGGGGACAGGGAGCAGCTCTGGGGCTTTTTGGGGACACAGGGAGCAGCTCTGGGGCTTTTTTGGGTTTTGGGGTTTTGGGGGCACTGCCGTGAACGCAGTTGAGGCTGAAACTTGAATTTAAAATTCTGCTCTGTGGAAAAAAAAACAAAAAAAGAAACCAACACTCAGGAGGTGGGAAAAAGTCACTTTTATAGGAACTGCAGCCAGTCCAGAGCCCTCATTCCCATCTCTGTTTCCTTTCCCATTTTTCTCCTGCGTTTTTGGCCCCGCAGGCACCATTTCCATTCCAGGAATTCCCAGGGCTCCTCTCAGCCCAGGAATCTCAGCAGGATTTTGGGAGAGGTGGCTCAGGCTGTGCTCACCTCCCTCCCCAGCCCTGGAATTCCTCTGAATCCATCCCCTGGCACCTCCTGGAGCTGGCAGGGAAGGAGTTGATGTGTGTTTTTTTCAACTTAAAAAAAAAAAAAAAAAAGATTATTTTTCTTTTTTCTTTTTTTTTTTTTTTTTTTTTTTTTTTCCTTTCCTTCCTCCTCTTCTGGGCTCTGGTTTGCATCAGGGAGAAGCAGAGCAGCATCAACACCTCGGTCCCAGGAGGGGCAGAGAGTTCTGGAGCAGCTGGGAAATGTGGGAAAGGCAGAGGGAGGAGTGGGAAAGGGAAAATGCAGCTCTGGGACAGGCCCAGGGCCCCTTCCTGTGTCCTCATCCACGGCGAGGGGATGGAATCCTGCCAGGATTCCGTGGAAAATGGTCCCGGGTGTCCCTGGGTGTGCTCAGGTGTGTCCAGGTGTGTGGACTGGTCACTCTTTCCCCAGTAGCCCTGACCAGTTTTTGCCCAGTAGCCCTGGACTTTCCAGTTTTCCCCTGCCCAGAATCCCTGGATTTCCCAGAATCCCTGGATTTCCCATTTTTTCTTTGCCCAGAATCCCGGGATTTCCCAGG
The DNA here is from genome assembly GCF_052056855.1 of Sturnus vulgaris. Lineage (NCBI taxonomy): Eukaryota > Metazoa > Chordata > Aves > Passeriformes > Sturnidae > Sturnus > Sturnus vulgaris. The sequence goes on from NC_142267.1 coordinate 1,451,768, forward strand.
ATCCCTGGATTTCCCATTTTCCCCTTGCTCAGAATCTCTGGATTTCCCATTTTTTTCCTTGCTCAGAATCTCTGGATTTCCCATTTTTTCCTTACCCAGAATCCCTGGATTTCCCATTTTCTCTGCCCATTTTCCCTGGATTTCCCATTTCCCCTCTGCCCAAAATCCCTGGATTCCCCATTTTCTCTGGATTTGCCATTTTCCTCTTCCCCAGAATCTCTGGATGTCCCATTTTCCCCCACCCAGAATCCCTGGATTTTCCATTTTCCCCCTGCCTAGACCCCTGGATTTCCCATTTTCCCTGGATTTCCCATTTCCCCCCTGCCCAAAATCCCCGGATTTCCCATTTATTTATTTCCCCCGGATTTCCCATTTATTTTCCCCGGATTTCCCATTTATTTTCCTCCTGCCCTCTCTCCCAGCCCGTGCTGACTTTGCCCAACCTGTCCTGGCACGGATCCTCTCCCTGCCAGCCTGGAATTCCAGCGGGATCCTGCCCTGCCAGCCTGGAATTCCAGCAATGCATCCCCTGGAGCGCCCCAGGATTTTTGGGATCCTGCCAGAAGCTCCAGGGCGATTCCCGGGAATTCGGGAATTCCGACAATGCCGGAGCTCGCCCGGTGCTGGGAGGGGGAAATTTGGGGAGTTGCCATTGGAACCTCAATTCCAGGGAATTTGGGTCATTTCCAGGGGTGTGAGGGGAAATTCGGGGAGGTGCAAATGCTGCCTTTTCCAGGGAATTTCAGCAATTTCCAGGGATGAAAGGGGAATTTTGGGGAGCCCCATTGTTCCTTTTCCAGGGAATTTGGGCAATTTCAAGGGATGCAAAAGAGGAATTTTGGGGAGGATCCACTGGTTCCTTTTCCAGGGAATTTCAGCAATTTCCAGAGATGTGAGGAGATTATCAGGAAGGCACCAGTGGAGCCTCAATTCCAGGGAATTCGGGTCATTTCAAGGGATAAAAGTGGAATATTCAGGAGTCACCTGCCTTGCCCAGAGCAGCTTTTTTTAGGACAATTTATTTTTTTCCCAGAATCCTGCACTTTGGGCTGTGCTGGGAATGGAAAAAGCTGCCCTGAGGTTTTTCCATGGAATTCTTTCCCACTCCACGTCCAGGATGTGTCCCGTGGCGAGGTTTATTTGGGGTTTTTATTTTGTTTGGGGTTTTTTATTTTATCTCCCGTGGCACATCTTTGTTTTGGAGCCTCTCACTGCAACATCAAAGGCTGGATTTTTCCCACCCACTTACTCGGGAAAATACAGGAGGGTTTTGGGCTGGGTTTGGCTCCAGGGCTGTTTTTTTTTTTTTAGTCCAGAGATAAAAATTTTTTAGTCCAGGGTTGATTTTGGGGTCCAGGTTGATTTTTGGGGCCTAGCTTGTTTTTTGGGTCCAGAGATACTTTTTAGTCCAGGGCTGTTTTCTGGGTCTAGAGATTGGGTTTTTGGGTCCAGGGCTGTTTTTTAGTCCAGGGCTATTTTTTTAGTCCAGGGCTGGTTTTGGGGTCCAGGCTGGTTTTTGGGGTCCAGCTTGTTTTTTGGGTCCAGGGCTGTTTTAATAAATCCAGAGCTGCTCTTTCAGTCCAGGGCTGTTTTTTAGGTCCAGGCTGGTTTTTTTAGCCCAGAGATATTTTTTAGTCCAGGGCTACTTTTTAATTCCAGGTTTGTTTTTGGGTCCAGGGTTTGTTTTTGGGTCCGGGTTTGTTTTTGGGTCCGGGTTTGTTTTTGGGGCCAGGGTTTTTTTTGGGGTCCAGGGTTTGTTTTTGGGTCCAGAGAGACTGGATTCCCTCCATCCCAGATTCTCCTTTTCCACGGAGTTTTTGTCCTTCAGGCCGGGCTTTTCCAACCTGAGAGCACTGAGGGACAGCACTGGGAGTTACTGGGAGCAGTACTGGGAGCACTGGGAATGGCACTGGGGACACTGGGAGTGACTGGAATCACTGGGGTCACTCGGAGCTGTTACTGGGAGTTACTGGGATCGCTGGGAGCAGTTACTGGGATCACTGGGGGCACTGGGAGCTGTTACTGGGAGCTTTTACTGGAGTTACTGGGATCACTGGGAGCTGTTACTGGAGTTACTGGGAGCTGTTACTGGGATCACTGGGAGCTGTTACTGGGATCACTGGGAGCTGTTACTGGGATCACTGGGAGCTGTTACTGGGATCACTGGGAGCTGTTACTGGGATCACTGGGAGCTGTTATTGGAGTTACTGGGGGCACTGGGAGCTGTTACTGGGAGCAGTTACTGGGATCACTGGGAGCTGTTACTGGAGTTACTGGGATCACTGGGAGCAGTTACTGGGAGCACTGGGAGCTGTTACTGGAGTTACTGGGATCACTGGGAGCAGTTCCTGGAGTTACTGGGATCACTGGGAGCAGTTCCTGGAGTTACTGGGATCACTGGGAGCTGTTACTGGAGTTACTGGGAGCACTGGGAGCACTGGGCTCTGCAGTTTCCGCGGCTCCTGCCGCCGCAGCCGAGCTCGGCCCGCGCTGCTCCAGCCCCGGGGGAGGATTTTGGACATTCCAGGCGTGGGAACCCTTTGGAGAAACTCTGGAATCCATCCCGGAGCAGGGCCGGGAAGCAGCAGAGGGGGTTGGGGACCCTCTGGGGACCCTCTGGCCACCCCATCCGCGGTGACAAGATAAAAATTCCCGGCTCCAAGCCCCGCTCCTGGGGCACAATCCCGATTGTCAGCCCGCGCCTTTCGCTCCGGTTTTTTGTTTGTTGTTTTTTTTTTTTCCCCCCCCCGAGAGCTCCGAGCCCGTGACGTGCAGGGGCTCTGCAGGATGGACACAGTGTGTCCGTCTGTCCGTCCGTCTGTCCTTCCATCCATCTCTCTGTCTCTCTCCGTCCGTCCAGGGGCTGATCCCGGCACGGGAGAGGCTGGAATGTGGAGCTGGGACCTGGGAATTGCGGCTGCTGTGACCCCCCCCCGGGGGCTGATCCCGGCATCCGGGGGGTGCTCAGAGGGGTGGGAAAATTCCCAAATTCCCGTCCTGGCTCTGGAATGGGTGGAAATGGGTGGAAAATTGGGAAATTGGCTCAGCTGGGCCCTTCCAGCTGCACTGGAGAGAGCTCAGACTCCTTCAGAGAGCTCAGACTCCTTCAGAGAGCTCAGACTCCTTCAGAGAGTTCAGACTCCTTCAGAGTTCAGACTGAGAGTGGAATTTTGGGGGAATATCGGGGAAGAAATCGTTCCCTGTGAGGGTGAGGAGTTGGCACAGGTCATTCCATGGATTTCCCATCCCTGGAAGTGTCCCAAGCCAGGCTGGAGCGATCTGGGACAATGGGAGGGGTCCAGGCTGTGGGTGGGATGCTCAGAGGGCATTTGGGAAAATTCCCAAATTCCCGTCCTGGCTCTGGAATGGGTGGAAATGGGTGGAAAATTGGGAAATCGGCTCTGCTGGATCCTTCCAGCTGCACCAGAGCCAGGAGCTCAGACTGAGAGTGGAATTTTGGTGGGAAAGAAATCGTTCCCTGTGACAGTGGGGATGGCCTGGCAGGGTCATTCCATGGATTCCCCATCCCAAAGCCAGGCTGGGCTCATCTGGGACAATGGGAGATGTCCCCGAGGGTGGCACAGGATTGAAATCCCTCCCAAGCCATTCCATGGTCCCACAGCTGGTGACACTGGGATGGCTCTGGTGGCTCTGGGATGGATCTGGTGGCACTGGGATGGCTCTGGGGTGGCTCTGGTGACACTGGAATTGCTCTGGGATGGCTCTGGTGGCACTGGGATTGCTCTGAGGTGGCTCTGGTGGCACTGGGATGGCTCTGGTGACACTGGGGTGACACTGGGGTGGCTCTGATGACACTGGGATTGTTCTGAGGTGGCTCTGGTGGCACTGGGATTGCTCTGGGATGGCTCTGGTGGCACTGGGATTGCTCTGGGGTGGCTCTGATGACACTGGGATGGCTCTGATGACACTGGGATGGCTCTGGTAGCACTGGGGTGGCTCTGATGACACTGGGGTGGCTCTGGGGTGGCTCTGGTGGCACTGGGACTGCTCTGGGATCTTGTCCCCCCCTTCCCTCCGGGCACATTCCTGGCCCGTGACTTCAAAGGCTGTTTTTGGATAACAGAGCCCGGCAGCCTTGGCAACGCTGGCACGGCCCTGGCACAGCTGGCACAGCTGGCACGGCCTCCTCCTCCTCCTGTCCTGGCTCTGCTCTGCCCCTCGGGGATTTTGGGGTGACCCCTGCTCCGGGGGGAATTTCAGGTTTTTTGGGTGAATGTCTGGGGGGAATTTCAGGTTTTTGGGATGACTCTCCAGGGTAATTGCAGATTTTTTGGGTGAATCTCTGCTCTGGGGGCTGCGGGTTTTGGGGTGAATGTCTGGGAGAAATTGCAGATTTTTGGGGTGGCTCTCCGGGGTTATTGCAGATTTTTTGGGGTGAATCTCTCTGAGGAATTGCAGGTTTTGGGAGGTCAATCTCTGCTCTGGGGGCTGCAGGATTTGGGATTAATCTCTGGGGGGAATTTCAGGTTTTTTGGGGTGAATCTCCAGGGTAATTGCAGATTTTTTGGGTGAATCTCTGCTCTGGGGGCTGCGGGTTTTGGGGTGAATGTCTGTGAGGAATTGCAGTTTTTTGGGGTGACTCTCTGTAAGGAATTACAGGAATTTTGGGGTCAATCTCTGTGGGGAATTACACGATTTTTGGGGTGAATCTCTGTGGAATTACAGCATTTTTTGGGGTGAATCTCTTCCCTGAGGAGCTGCAGTTTTTGGGGGACCCTTTCCCTGAGTAGAATTTATCTTCCCCCGGTCTGATCCAGCCTCTTATCCTGTTTTTTTCTTTTTTTTTTTTTTTTCCATGTGCTGCCTGGTGTGTCCCCTGTGGAATTTGGATTATTCATTAGGTAAGAACATCATTCCTCTCCTCTTTGGGATGGAAAGTGGGGCAGGGATGCTCTGTGGGATTCCCAGGGTTGTGGAAAAATCCAGATTTTGGAACCCTTGGATTTGCCTGGGCTGGTGGCACGGAAGGGACAGGAGGTCCCTTTTGTCCCCTGCCAGGATAAAATCCCTGGATCAAAATGGATAAAAGTGGATAAAAAATTCCCTGGCAAAAGGGAATGTCAGGGATCGTGTGCTGGAAAGGGCCAGGATAAAATCCCTGGATAAAATCTCTGGATTAAAAAAAAAAAATGGATAAAAAATGGATTTTAAAAAAAATTGGATAAAAAATGGATTTTAAAAAAATGGATAAAAAATGGATTAAAAATTGGATAAAAAATTCCCTGGCAAAAGGGAATTTCAGGGATCACGTGCTGGAAAAGGCCAGGATAAAATCCCTGGATAAAAATGGATTTTAAATAATGGACAAAAATGTATAAAAGTAGAAAAAAATGGATAAAATTGGATAAAAAATTCCCAGGCAAAAGGGAATTTCAGGGATCGTGTGCTGGAAAAGGCCAGGATAAAATCCCTGGATAAAAATGGATTTAAAAAATTGATAAAAAATTCCCTGGCAAAAAGGAATCTCAGGGATCATGTGTTGGAAAGGGCCAGGATAAAATCCCTGGATAAAAATGTTTTTTTAAATAATGGATAAAAATGGATAAAAGTGGATAAAAAATTCCCTGGCAAAAGGGAATTTCAGGGATCGTGTGCTGGAAAGGGCCAGGATAAAATCCCTGGATAAAAATGTTTTTTTAAATAATGGATAAAAATGGATAAAAGTGGATAAAAAATTCCCTGGCAAAAGGGAATTTCAGGGATCGTGTGCTGGAAAAGGCCAGGATAAAATCCCTGGATAAAAATGGATTTTTAAATAACAGATAAAAATGGATAAAATTGGATAAAAAAATTCCCAGGCAAAAGGGAATTTCAGGGATCGTGTGCTGGAAAGGGAGGTGTGAATTTCCTGCCCGGAATTCCCTGATCATTCCCTCCTGGAAAACAAAGCCCACGTGGCTTTGGGATTTATGGAGCCTGCTCCAAATCCTCGGGGTCACTTGGTCAAGTGGGGCAAATTGGGAGAGCTCTGCCCAGGGCTGTGACATTTAATTAATTCCAGGCTCAGTGAGAAACCTGAGCCTGTCCCAGGAGGGCTGGGAAGGGACTGGGAAGCAGAGGGTGCAGGGGGAAAAAAAAAAAAAAAAAAAAGGGTTTTTGGTGGATTTTTGGGTATTTTAATAGCGCTAAAAGCAGCTCCAGCATTTATTTTTTAGTGGTGTTTTTTTTTATGTTTTATGATGGTCGTTCCTTAGGTTATTCCTTAGGTTATTCCTTAGGTTATTCCTTAGGTTATTCCTTAGGTTATTCCTTAGGTTATTCCTTAGGTAATTCTTAAGTTAATAATAATAATAGTAATAATAATAATAATAAGTTAACAATAATGAGTTATTCCTCAGGTTATTTCTCAATTATTCCTTAAGTTATTCCTTAGGTTTTCCCTCAGTTTTTCCCTCAGTTTTTCCCTCAGTTTTTCCCTCAGTTTTTCCCTCAGGTTTTCCCTCAGATTTTCCTCAGTTTTTCCTTCAGTTTTTCCCTCAGTTTTTCCCTCAGTTTTTCCCTCAGTTTTTCCCTCAGTTTTTCCCTCAGGTTTTCCCTCAGTTTTCCCTCAGGTTTTTCCTCAGTTTTTCCCTCAGTTTTTCCTCGGGTTTTTCCTCGGGTTTTTCCCTCAGTTTTTCCCTCAGTTTTTCCCTCAGTTTTTCCCTCAGTTTTTCCCTCAGTTTTTCCCTCAGTTTTTCCCTCAGTTTTCCCTCAGGTTTTCTCTCAGTTTTTCCCTCAGGTTTTCCCTCAGGTTTTCCCTCAGGTTTTCCCTCAGGTTTTCCCTCAGGTTTTCCCTCAGGTTTTCCTCAGTTTATTCCTCCTTTTCCCTCAGTTTTTCCCTCAGTTTTTCCCTCAGTTTTTCCCTCAGTTTTTCCCTCAGTTTTTCCCTCAGTTTTTCCCTCAGTTTTTCCCTCAGTTTTTCCCTCAGTTTTTCCCTCAGTTTTTCCCTCAGTTTTTCCCTCAGTTTTTCCCTCAGTTTTTCCCTCAGTTTTTCCCTCAGGTTTTCCCTCAGGTTTTCCCTCAGTTTTTCCCTCAGTTTTTCCCTCAGTTTTCCCTCAGGTTTTCTCTCAGTTTTTCCCTCAGGTTTTCCCTCAGGTTTTCCCTCAGGTTTTCCCTCAGGTTTTCCCTCAGGTTTTCCCTCAGGTTTTCCCTCAGGTTTTCCCTCAGGTTTTCCCTCAGGTTTTCCCTCAGGTTTTCCCTCAGGTTTTCCCTCAGGTTTTCCCTCAGGTTTTCCTCAGTTTATTCCTCCTTTTCCCTCAGTTTTTCCCTCAGTTTTTCCCTCAGTTTTTCCCTCAGGATTTTCCCTCAGGATTTTCCTCAGTTTTTCCCTCAGTTTTTCCTTAGTTTATTCCTCCTTTTCCCTCAGTTTTCCCTCAGGTTTTTCCTCAGTTTTCCTTCAGGTTTTTCCTCAGTTTTCCTTCAGGTTTTCCCTCAGATTTTCCTCAGTTTTCCCTCAGATTTTCCTCAGTTTTCCCTCAGGTTTCCCTCAGGTTTTTCCTCAATTTATTCCTCGGTTTCCCCTCGGTTTCCCCTCGGTTTTTCCTCATGCAATTCCTTAGGTTATTCCTCAGTTATTCCTCCTTCCTCTCAGATGCTCCAGGGAAGCAGTTTTGGCCTTTTAATGACAATTTGGAGCCTTGCAATATATATATATATATATATATATTTTTTTTTTTTTTTTAATGACATATTCCTAAATCCTTTTCCTGGGAATTGCAGCCGGGACCAGGAGGGAATGGGGATGAGCAGGATGTTCCTTCAGGGTCTCCATCAAACAATTCCCAGGGAATTTCCTCAGGAATTCAATCCCTGGGAAGGCAGGGCAGGCAGCTCTGCCCTGCATGGACAATTCCCCGAGGGGAAAGGGAATGAATTTTAATGGAATCTTGAAAGATTTTTAAATTTTCATGTCCCCGTCAATTATTCAGGAGAGCTGAAAAGCGAATTTAGAGAGCAAAGGAAAAGGGAGAGGCCACTCGGATTTTCCTGCAGGGGATTTTGCGTTTTGCTCCAGCACAGGGAAATGGGAATGTTGGGAAGGCTCTGGTGGGGAGGAGGAGAAGGGATTTTGGCAAAGGGGATGGGTCCGTGCTGGGGATGTGGGGTCACGGAATTCCCAGTGGGAGCTGGTCCCAGGGGGGATTTGGGGGGTCTGGAATGTGGAAAAGTTGATCCCGGGAAGGATTTGGGGGATCTGGAATGTGGAAAAGTTGATCCCAGGAAGGATTTGGGGGGTCTGGAATGTGGAAAAGATGATCCTGGGAGGAATTTGGGGGTCTGGAATTTGGAAAAGTTGATCCCGGGAAGGATTTGGAGGATCTGGAATGTGGAAAAGTTGATCCCGGGAAGGATTTGGAGGATCTGGAATGTGGAAAAGTTGATCCCGGGAAGGATTTGGAGGATCTGGAATGTGGAAAAGTTGATCCCGGGAAGGATTTGGAGGATCTGGAATGTGGAAAAGTTGATCCCGGGAAGGATTTGGAGGATCTGGAATGTGGAAAAGTTGATCCCGGGAAGGATTTGGGGGATCTGGAATGTGGAAAAGTTGATCCCAGGAAGGATTTGGGGGGTCTGGAATGTGGAAAAGATGATCCTGGGAGGAATTTGGGGGTCTGGAATTTGGAAAAGTTGATCCCAGGAAGGATTTGGAGGATCTGGAATGTGGAAAAGTTGATCCCAGGAAGGATTTGGGGGATCTGGAATGTGGAAAAGTTGATCCCAGGAGGGATTTGGAGGATCTGGAATGTGGAAAAGCTGATCCCAGGAGGGATTTGGGGGTCTGGATGTTGGAATGGTGGAGCAGAGATCCATCCTGGATCCATTCCCTATTCCTGGCCTGGGAAGGGTTTTTAGGGATCCAGGGATTTTAGGGATAACCTCAGACCTGAGCCCCCCTCAGTGGGATCAAGGCTGGGAATGTGAGGTCATAGAATTCCCTGGGGGAGCTGATCCCAGGAGGGATTTGGGGGGTCTGAAATGTGGAAAAGTTGATCCCAGGAGGAATTTGGGGGTCTGGAATGTGGAAAAGCTGATCCCAGGAGGAATTTGGGGGTCTGGAATGTGGAAAAGCTGATCCCGGGAGGAATTTGGGGTTCTGGAATGTGGAAAAGTTGATCCCAGGAGGAATTTGGGGTTCTGGAATGTGGAAAAGCTGATCCCAGGAGGGATTTGGAGGATCTGGAATATGGAAAAGCTGATCCCAGGAGGAATTTGGGGGTCTGGAATGTGGAAAAGCTGATCCCAGGAGGAATTTGGGGGTCTGGAATGTGGAAAAGCTGATCCCAGGAGGGATTTGGGGATCTCCACGCTGGAATTCTGGAGCAGGGATCCATCCCGGATCCATCCCCGCTTCCCGACCCGGCAAGGGAAGGGTTTTCAGGGATCCCGGAGGCGCGGCCGTGCCCGTGCCGCTGGCACGGCTCTCCCCGGGCCAAGGCTGGCTGCTGTCCCCATCTGTGCGCGGGGCTGTCGCTGTCCCCAGCAGGCTGCTGTGGCCTTGGCTCCCTCGCGGGTGCCCCAGCGCGGCTCGGGGGGCTCAGCAGCACAAACGGGGCTTTGATTCCCGCGGCCGGGAGCTGCCAGCCCTGGCTCCCTTCCCAGAAAACAGCGCCGGGCTCCGACACAAGCGCGGCTTTGTGCGAGCGCCGGGGGCTGCGGCTGCGCTGGGGACAAGGGGGACAAGGGGGACACGGGCCGAGGAGGAGCCCGGGGGGCTCTGCGGGCTCGCTTTGTGCCGCTCGCACCCCCGAGTGAGGCGGGACCCGCCAGGGCTCTGTGCCCACCCCGGGGATGGGGCGGTGACAGCAGTGACAGCAAAGCCGCCTTTGTGTCCTCGGGGATGCCGGAGGATATCGGGGATGGAGCGGCCCCATAGCCCGAACCCATAACCTGGCACATAGCCTGGCCCCACAACCTGGCCCCATAACTCGACCCCATAACCCAACTCCATAGCCCGACCCCATAACCCGGCCCCATAACGCAGCCTCACAACCTGGCCCCATAAGCCGGCACATAGCTCGCCCCCATAGCCCGGCCCCATAACCCGGCACATAGCCTGGACCCATAGCCCGGCCCCACAGCTTGTCCCCATAACCCTGCCCTATAACCCAGCCTCACAGCCTGGCCCCACAGCCTGTCCCCATAATTCGACCCTATAACCCTGCCCCATAACCCGGCCCCATAGCCCGAACCCCTAACCCAGCCCCATAACCCGGCTCTGCTCCTGGCACCGTGCCCCGACCGGGATTGGGGTCCCCGGGGCTGTTCCGGTGTCGGGAGCAGCTCTGGGGACAGCGGAGGTGACAAAAGGCTGGCTCAGCTTTGTGTCCTCGTATCCCTGACCCTGGAGTGGGATTCTGGTGGGGTTTGGGATGCAGGGAGCTGATTCCCGGGATTTTCTGTCTGCAGTCACTCCCTGGAATGTCCCCTCAGCAGGGCTGGGGACAGCTCAGCCCCTTGGAGGGGATGGATCCAGCCTTGGGGACAGCAGGACAGCAGGGTGGCCCTGGGATCAAATGGGATCAAATCCAGCCCTGGGGACAGCAGGGTGGCCCTGGGATCAAATGGGATCAAATCCAGCCTTGGGGACAGCAGAGTGGCTCTGCTCCTTGAGGAGGGATCAAATTTGGAATAAATTGGGATATATTGCCATAAATTGGGAATTCTGCGGTGGTTTTATGGGAAGGGGTGGAAATTCAGCCCGAGAACAAAGAGGGGATTGAGGGAACAGGTGGAAAATCGCACGTGGTGTGGGAAACTCGTGTGGTGAGGGAAAAGAATGGATCCACGGGGCCTTGGAAAGGTCTTGGATCTCATCCAGTCCCCGGGAAATTGTGAATCCTGCTTTGGTTTGGGGCTCCCTGCTCTGATTCCTTGGATTTGTGCTGTAATCCAAGGAAAACCGGGTGGAACACAGGGGTGGCTCAGGGGTGTCACATCCCCCGAGCTGCGGGGAAGGAATTCCTGGAGTGTCCCGAGCCTCTTTTCCCCCTCTGGAGGCCGGGAAGGTGCCAGGGGCTGAGCTGTGAACTCATTTCACGACTCATTTGGCCGCGGCCAGGCAGGAAAGTGGGATTTAGGCGGAGTTTTTCCAGTTTAATCCGCCGGGATGGTTTCAGATCCCTCAGCCTGCTGCCAGTCCCGGCTGAACAAACTTTCCCTGCCTTTCAATCCCCAAACGTTTGTGCTGCACAAACTTTGCCTTGAGGGCTTTATTTTATTTTATTTAATTTTTTTTTTCCTTGTCCTGCTCCTTCCGAGTGTTTTCGGTGGTGGTGGCAGAGAGGGGAAACCTCAAATCCTCGCGAAGCAATTACCGCTTAATGAGACACTTCCTACACATCTGGTTTCAATCCTGGCGGCGTTTCGGGGACTCGGGGAGGGAGGAAGGCGGGGGAATCCCGGCCTCTTCCTCTCCCTCTCCCTCTTTCCCTGTGGATGCTCCCACGGCGTCTCCCGATCCCCAAAATCCCAAAATTTCTGCTCTGCGGGTAGGTTGTTTGGTGCTGATGCGCTGCCAGTTGATTGAGCCGGGCTGTAACGCGCCTAATTAGTGTGTAATTAACCAAAAGCGTGCCCCAGACTTTCGGAAAAATTCCTGAACTCGCCTGCCAAGCTCGGGGGAAGAGGGAGAAACTTTGCGGGAGGGATTTCAATGTGGAATTGCTGCGAGATGTTTGGGGCTATCCCGACTTTTCCCAACGCCTTGTCCTGGATCCTGGGCACTCCCAATATCCGCCCCCCACCCCATTCCCCTCGCCAGGAAACCGGGCCAGGCTCTTCCTGCCCTGCCCGTGTTTGGTTTAAAGGCACGTCCCACATGCCAGGGGATCTCCGGGCTGAGCTTTTCCCAGGGAACAACGTGCCCGGCTGAGCTTTGGCCCGGGATAAAGCCGGGAGTGACTCAGGAGCAGCCCCGGGGGTGGCTTGGCCAGGCCACACGTGGCTTCCCAGAAGTGCCACTTGTCCCAGACAGCGGCAGTGAGTCAAAGGCACGTCCTGGGTGGCTCAGCAGGGAAGGGAAAAGCAGGGAAAGGAAAAGCAGGGAAAAGCAGCCTGGAATCCCTCAGCACCGTCCTCCTGCCTTCCCTCTTTTCCCGGGAATATTCCCTCTTTTCCCGGGAATATTCCCTTCTCCAATGGCACGTCCTGGGTGGCTCAGGAGGGAAAAGTAGGGAAAGGAAAAACAGGGAAAAGAAAAGCAGGGAAAAGCAGCCTGGAATCCCCCAGCACCGTCCTCCTGCCCTGCCTCTTTTCCCAGGGGTATTCCCTGCTCCAAAGGCACATCCTGGGTGCTTCAGGAGGGAAGGGAAAAACATGGAGAGGAAAATCAGGGAAGGACAGCTGGAATCACCCAGCACCATCCTCCTGCCCTCCCTCATTTCCCAGGAATATTCCCTATTTTCCCAGGAATATTCCCTTCTCCAATGGCACGTCCTGGGTGGCTCACGAGGGAGAAGTAGGGAAAGGAAAAACAGGGAAAAGAAAAGCAGGGAAAAGCAGCCTGGAATCCCCCAGCACCGTCCTCCTGCCCTGCCTCTTTTCCCAGGGGTATTCCCTGCTCCAAAGGCACATCCTGGGTGCTTCAGGAGGGAAGGGAAAAACATGGAGAGGAAAATCAGGGAAGGACAGCTGGAATCACCCAGCACCATCCTCCTGCCCTCCCTCATTTCCCAGGAATATTCCCTATTTTCCCAGGAATATTCCCTTCTCCAATGGCACGTCCTGGGTGGCTCACGAGGGAGAAGTAGGGAAAGGAAAAACAGGGAGAAGAAAAGCAGGGAAAAGCAGCCTGGAATCCCCCAGCACCATCCTCCTGCCCTGCCTCAATTCCCAGGAATATTTTTCATTTCCCAGGAATATTCCCTGCTCCAAGTGTGCTCCTGGCCAGGGAAACTTTCCAGAGCCGAGTGCCTGACCTTGGAACGGAGCCTCCCGCTCTCCTTTCGGGTTTTTGTTTGATTTAATCCGGACTAAAACAAAAATCTCTTCCCCCTCTCCTTGATGTTCACAGCTGTCCCACGGAGCTGCAGCTCCGTGAAGGGGAAAATCAAAGCTGGGGGAATTTTGCAGGAGTTGAAAGGAGGGTCAGGCTCGGGGGTGGCTCGGCTCAATCACACTTTTGTTCTGGGAATCAGAGGGGAACGGGTGAGCCCTGCTGGGATGGGGGCTCTGAGGGCTGGGGAGGTGTGGGAATGGTGTGGGAATGGTGTGGGAATGGTGTGGGGTGTCCATCCGGAGCTGTGGGTGGATGTGGCCGGGCACAGGAATGTTCTGGTGTCCCTGTGAGTGACCCCTGGCTTGAGGTGAAGTGTCCAGTCTGGCTGTGGGGTGTCCTGGGGGACCGGGAATTACAGGATGGATGGGAATGATGTGGGAATTGTGTGGGGTGTCCATCTGGAGTGGAACACGGGGATGTGGCCGGGCACAGGAATGTTCTGGTGTCCCTGTGAGTGACCCCTGGCTTGTGGTCAAGTGTCCAGTCTGGCTGTGGGACATCCCAAGGCCTTTTTAACCCTTCTGGGATCACGTTCCCCACCCTAAAGCGGCACCAGCAGCGCTCCCAGAGCATCCTGATCCTTTTCCCTGCTTCTCTCCCATTCCTTGTGTTCTCCCATCCTTCCCAGATCCTTCCCAGCTGGATCTGGACCAGACACATTTGGGGTTTGGCCCTCCTGGCCCATCCCGGTGCCACAGAGCTGCAATTCCCGTTCCCTGAGGGAATTCCGTGGGAATTCCTGGCCAAGGCAGCTCCATCTCCTCCTTGTCCTGGTTTTCCCTGGATCCGCCCCGGGTTTGGATGTGCTGGGAGGTGACACCGACGCTTTGTCACCCACCGTGAAACCCTGGGGGTCACCAGGACCGGGGGGATGGCTGGGAGGAGTTTGGGAATGACGAGAGAATGGATAACTTTGGGAATGCTGCGGGAATGGATAACTTTGGGAATGCTGCGGGAATGAAGAAATTTGAGAATGCTGCAGGAAGGGAGAAGTTTGGGAATGCCGTGGGAACTGAGAAGTTTGGAAATGTTGCAGGGAGGGAGAAGTCTGGGAATGCCTCGGGAATGCAAAAATTTGGGAATTCCACGGGAATGGAGAGGTTTGGGAATGGATAACTTTGGGAATTCCGAGGGAATAGATAACTTTGGGAATGCCGAGGGAATGGAGCTGTCCCGTTCCTGGCTGTCCCCGTGTCACAGCTCCTCCTCCGCTGGCCTTGGCCGTGTGTCACCTGTCCCACGTGTGTCACCTGTCCCAGGTGTGTCCCTCAGGGGTGTGGTACCGTGCCAGGCACAGGGCTCAGGAGCTCCGGGATTCCCGGAGTCACGGGAGTTCCCCAATTCGCCGGAGGAACAACCCAGGCTCATTAAAATGAGCTGTTAATTAACCCTGGGCCTCCTTTCATCCCCTGCTCCGTTTTCCTCAGCCTCTGTTTTTCCAGCCCAGGTGATGCCTCTGAAAAAGAGGGATCAGGCTGGGATGGGAGAAGGAAACACCTGAAGCTCCAGGTTTAGCTCCTGAGTGTTGTGCTGGTTGTAAAAATCCAGGGAATTTCACGGCCCGTGGAAGTTCTGAGCTTTTGGCTGTGCCTGGGGTGTTCCCCAGGATCTCCTGGAGTGCCAGAGCAGATCCAGGCCAGTCAGGAGTCACTGCTGGGATGTTCCTGTGGGATTTTGGGCACGGTTTTGGTGTTTCCCCCCTGGTTTTGCTGAGCAGGATTTGCTGGGATCAGGGGGATTTGGCTCTTTCCCAGCTTTTCCCAAATTCCTGAGGATTTCAGAGCTCCTCGTGCTGCTCAAACGTGTTCAAACCCACGTGCTTGCAAGGAGGGGATGGGAATGAACTCCTGCAATGAGGATTATTTGGGGAAAAATCGGGATTTTTGGGGATAAACTCAGCCCGTGCCTGTGCTGGTGGCAGAGGTGGCAGTGCCAGCCCTGCTGTCCCTGTGTCCCTGGTCCTTCCCAGCTGGATCTGGAGCACCTGGATGGCCCCAGGGACATCCTGGGATTCCCTTCCAGGACGTGGGGAAAGCACCCGGCTCTGTTCCCTGGGATTCCTCCTGTGAGATTTGGATCGCTGGGAATGGGGGATAAAGAATTCCAAAGAATTCCAGCCTGGATTTGGGGCAGGATCCAGCCTGGATTTGGGGGCAGGATCCAGCCTGGATTTGGGGGCAGGATCCAGCCTGGATTTGGGGGCAGGATCCAGCCTGGATTTTGGGGGCAGGATCCAGCCTGGATTTGGGGCAGGATCCAGCCTGGATTTGGGGGCAGGATCCAGCCTGGAAGGGGCTGGGACAGACACCTGGAAGTGCCCCAGGTGCTGGAGGGGGCTTGGGGCGGAGGAAAGCTCGGGGGCTGCTCCTGTTTTCCTGCTGCTAACTTGATTTCTTCTCTCCTTTTTCTCCTCCTCTGCTTTCTAAAGAACATAGGAAGCTTCTCGCCGGTAAGTGGTGGGGCTGTCACACCAAAAAAACCAACCCCAAATTCTCATTTTCTCCATCCACATCCGCCCGGCTGGTTTAGTTCCTGTCACCCTCATCCCTGGGGATGTGCTGGAGCAATGGGAGCCCCCCCAGGTGCGCTGTCACCTCCGAGGTCACCATTGCTGTTAGATCACAGCTCCTGGCTGTCCCCCGCTCCCTCCCGGGTTTGTCCCCACCCTCAGGGCGGTGACACCGGAGCGCTGAGGGGGTGGCTCTGTGATCTAAGGGCTCCTCACGTAGTGCTCGCCTCATCTTCCTCTCCATCCTTCAGCCTCTCACCTTCACCGGCGGCCTGGGGAGGGCGGGAGGAGCTCTGGGAGCTCGCACTGGGCCAAACTGGGAGGACTGGGATGCTCAAGCGGGGGGGTTTGGGGGGGTGTGTGTGTGTGTTGTCCCGTTGCTCAAATCCAGGGAATTCTTGTCCTGGTCGTGGCTGAGCTGGGGAGCTCAAGCAGAGAATTCCTGGGGAATTTTTAAGGAATTCCTGTCCTGGTCGTGGCTGAGCTGGGGAGCTCAAGCAGAGAATTCCTGGGGAATTTTCAGGGAATTCTTGTCCTGGTCCTGGCTGAGCTGGGGAGCTGCAGGTGTGGGGCCAGCTCTGCCCTGGGGCGAGAGGAGGAGAAAGGATTGAACCCTCAAATTAGGGGTTAGGGCTGATCCTCTCCCCACTTTTCTGCTCACCCCAGGACTTTTAGGATCACTGCCGACCCCAAAGCAGCTTTTTGGGGTGGTGTGGGGTGGGACAAAGCTGTGGGAGCGTGTCCCTCTGCCAGGGCACCCCAAACCCTCTGGGAGCCGCAGGCTGGCGGCTGCGCAGGGAGGAGCACGGGGAAAGTTTTTATTTTATTCCAAGCCGACAGCATCCTCTGCTGGCTGCCGCTTCCCGAGCCTTCCGCTCCTCGTGGATCCCGGGAATCCCGCCTGGTGCCCGGGGAGGGGGCTCTGCCCTGCCCCGGTGCCAGGGGATGCCACTCGGATGGTGGCAGGAGCTGGGGGTGGCAGCTCTTGGCTCTCCCCGAGCGGATGGAAAAGGGTCTGGATTGTTGGGAATGGCAGCCAGCCCTCAAAGGCGCTCTGGGCGCAATCGGGAAATGTTGGAAAGGCTCCGTTTGTCCCCGTTTGTCCCCCCGTTTGTCCCCCTGTTTGTCCCCTCCTCCCGTGAGGGTCCCTGGAGCTGCTCTGGGCTCTGCTCCGCTCCCTCTGGAGCTCGGCTGGGATTGCGGACGGCGGGAAAAAAGATCGGGAAGGGACAGGAGGGGATCGGGAAGGGACAGGACAGGATCGGGAACGGACAGGAGAGGATCGGGAAGGGAAGGGACAGGATCGGGAAGGGACGGGACAGGATCGGGAAGGGCAGCAGGTGGCGATGCGAGCCCGCGGAGGAGCCGGGACACCGCGGCTGCGGCGGCCGGAGCATGGACAGGGACAGGGACATCCTCGGGTTTTGTCACCATCCCTGCCCTGCTGTCCCTCTCTCCCGCTGCTTTTCCCAGCGCCGATCCCGAACGAGCCGGGGCAGGGGAGGCGGTGCCGCTGCAGGTGTGGGATCCCGGATTGGGCTGTGGGATCCCGGGGTTCGGCTGTGCGATCCCGGATTGGGGTGTGGGATCCCGGATTGGGGTGTGGGATCCCGGATTGGGGTGTGGAATCCTGGATTCGGGTGTGGAATCCCGGGGTTCGGCTGTGCGATCCCGGGTTCGGCTGTGAAATCCCGGATTCGGGTGTGAGATCCCGGGGTTCGGCTGTGAAATCCTGGATTTAGGCGTGGAATCCTGGATTCGGGTGTGGAATCCTGGATTCGGGTGTGGAATCCTGGATTCGGGCGTGGAATCCTGGATTCGGGCGTGGAATCCTGGATTCGGGTGTGGAATCCTGGATTCGGGTGTGGAATCCTGGATTCGGGTGTGGAATCCTGGATTCGGGTGTGGAATCCTGGATTCGGGTGTGGAATCCCGGGTTCGGCTGTGAAATCCGAGGTTCGGGTGTGGAATCCCGGATCCCTGCCTCGCTCTGGAAAACCCTCTGGAATTTCCAGCCGGGAATGTGGTCCCAGGTCTCGGTGGGAGACGTGCCCGGGGCAGCCGCTCGGTTTTTGGGGTGCTCGGAGCCTTTGGAATCGCGGGAATCGCGCGGTTTTTCCTCCGGGATGTTTCCCCTCCCCCGGGGTGCCTTTGCCTTTGCTGCGTGTCCCTTTCGGGACCGCGTTTTGTCCTTCCAGACTCTCCAAGCTCTGCGTGCGAACCTCGGTTGGGTTTTTTTTCTGGATTTGGGGGCGAAGCAGAACCACCAGAACCTGCCCCATTTCTGGGTGGGATTTGTGGGGACATGGCAGTGACAGAAGGAGAGCGGGGAAAGGTCTGGGCTGTGTCACCCACCCCATTCCAGAGGCTTTTCCATCCCTTTTCCAGGGATTTTTCCACCCCTGAGCACATCTGGAAGACGCTGCCTGGTCCAGTGTTGGATCGGCTTCCAGACAAAATTATTAAGTGGGGGTAAAAATAAAAAACAAAACAAAAAAAAGCTTTTTCAGAAGAGGCAGCACTCCCTGGAGCGGCAGCGTTGCTTGGGAATGTTTTTTGGGAATATTTCTCGGGAATGGTGTGGATTGACATCCCCACCCCTCCCTGCACACGCCAGCCCCGTCTCCCACCCCCCGCTCCCTCCCCTCCCGCGGAGAGATTTAAAATCTCTTTTTTAAATCTCTTTTTGAAATCTCTTTATAAAATCTATTTATTTCCAAGCGCTGCTCAGCGGGGAGTCAAGCTGGGTCCTGCCAAGTGTTAAATGAAATAATTAAAATTCCCGCTTTTTCTCGCCTTAATTAGCCGGGAAAAGTGTGGGAGGGGATGGGGAAAAGAGAGAGGGAGCGAACGCCTTTCGCAGGCTGCTTCCTCCTCCTCCTCCTCCTCTTCCTCCTCCTCCTCCTCCTCCTCCTCCTCCTCCTCCTCCTCCTCCTCCTCCTCCTCCTCCTCCTCCTCCTCCCCGGAGGAAGCGCAGAACGGCTCTGCAGGCCCTGGGTGCTGTCAGATAAATCCCAATTAATTCCCTGCCAAACGGGATAAATTCCATGTGGGGAATCAGCAACAGCTCGGTGAGGAGGGCGTGATTGACAGCTGTCAATCATCTCCCAAAGCAGCTCAGGGTTGGTTTTTTTTTTTGGGGGGGGGGGGGGGCGTTTTCCAGGCTGGGGGGGTTGGAATCTGGGAGAGCAGAAATGGGAAGGAATTTAAGATGTGGTTGTTTCCCAAGGGATTTCCCAGCGTGAGGGTCCCGCTGCTCCTCCTGGAGCTCCATGACCCGGGAATTTCGGGATAACCCCTCCATGACCCGGGAATTTCGGGATAACCCCTCCGTGACCTGGGAATTTCGGGATAACCCCTCCGTGATCCAGGAATTTCGGGATAACCCCTCCGTGATCCAGGAATTTCGGGATAACCCCTCCGTGACCCAGGAATTTCGGGATAACCCCTCCATGACCCGGGAATTTCGGGATAACCCCTCCGTGACCCGGGAATTTCGGGATAACCCCTCCGTGACCCGGGAATTTCGGGATAACCCCTTCTGGCAGCTCCACGCATTTTTAAAAATTTTATTTTATTTTATTTTTGTTTTATGGCCATTTTGGCTTTTATGGACTTTCTCTTTTTTTCTTTTGCAGTCTTGTTGTTGTTATTTTTCTGGGTTTTTTTTGGGTTTTGGGTTTTTTTGTTGTTCTTTGTTGTTTGGGGTTTTTTTTGTTGTTGTTGGGGTTTTTTTTTGCTTGGCCACCTCTTGCTGGCTTCTCCCGCCTGGCCCCCTCATTCCCCAGGGACACATCCCAAAGTGTCCCAAAGTGTCGAGGGAAGGGCTGGATGTTCCCTGGGGCTGGCAGGGGGAGCAGGTGGCACACGGCGCTGTCACTGTCCCCAGAGGTGTGACCAGTGCCGAGGGTGTGGCAGCCGGACGGGGACACCGAGGGGACAAAGGGATCCTGAAATCATCAAATCCCACCCCAAACCCTGGCCGGGGGCGCGGTGTTTTTGTGTTCCCCAGAGGATGAGGAGCCGCTGTGCCCGTGCTGGGAGCTCCGGGACACAAAAGCTGCTCAGAAGCCCTGAAAGTGGCCCCGCGGTGGCTCCGAGGGGACAGAAAGGGACGCCTGTGCCGCGGCTGATTTGCATGTGAAAACCGGGAGGATGCAAATTCCCTCGGTTCCCTTTGGGAATTGTTCAAAGCCGAGCTTTGGGCCTGATCCTGGATTGCTGCGGTGGCTCCTAAACCTCGCCCGGGGCCAGCAGGGGACAGGGACAGGCACGGGGTGGGGACAGCGGGGCGGGGTGGGGACATCGGGAGGGAATTTGGCACCTGTGGGGACACGGGAATGATGGGGGAGAGGGAGTGGGAACGATGGGGGAGATGGGGTGGGGAGATGGAAGAACTGGGATGGGATTGATGGGGGAACTGGGATGGGGAGATGGAATAACTGGGATGGGATTGATGGGGGAAATGGGATGGGAATGATGCAGTAGAAAGCCCTGGGAGGATGCAGGAGCTGGGATGGGAAGGATTGAGGAGAAGGCCCTGGGAGGATGCAGGAACATCAGAACAATGCAGGAACAGTGGGAGGATGCAGGAGAAGGCCCTGGGAGGGTGCAGGAACAGCAGGACCATGCAGGAACAGTGGGAGGATGCAGGAGAAGGCCCTGGGAGGGTGCAGGAACAGCAGGACCATGCAGGGAGCCAGGCAGGTTTAAAGAGCACCAATCTCCAGGACGTGACTTGGGGTTTCCCCCCCCCCCCACCTCTTTTCTCTGTTTTTCTTCTTCCTTGGAATTTTCCCTTGGGATGCTCCCAGCCCTCAGAGAGGAGCGGGGGGAGCTTTGTGTGGTGGCCAAGGGGCAACCTGTGCCCACCCCACAGGGCCCTGCAGGCTCCTAAAGGACCACCCAGTGTCCCCCCACGTGTCGCCGTGGGTGGATTTTTCCATGTTTGTGTCCCTCGGGCTGCAGGGGGATTGCCAAGGTGAGGGAAGGATTCTTGGAAGGGCTGGGAGGGGAACCTGCCCCAGGCAAAGCTTTTTCTGCCAGGTTGTTGCTTTTTGGAGGGGTGGGAAGGAGGGATCCAGTGGGAATTCCCAGAATCCAGGAATTCTGAGCAGCACCCCCTCCCCCAGACACCCCAGAGGGAGATGGGGGGGAAGCTCCTGGATCCGTGTGGGGGCTGCAGGGGGAAGCTGAACTGGTGCGAACTGGAGGAACTGGGAGCAGCTGCTCTGCACGGAGCTCCCCACGCCCCTCCCCTCATCTCCGCCCTGTCCGTCTGTCCCGGCAGGGGCTGCAGGGTCCCCGCTGCTCCTGCTGGCAGCCCCTCTGCAGCACCCCAGGGACACGGGGAGACCCCAGGAGTCCTCCTGCCCCGTTTTTGGGGGGATAACCCAGCCCCTGGAGGTTCTCTGTGACCCCGGCGCCTTCCTCTTGAGGGCTTTTCTTGCATCCTCCCAGAGCTGCCCAGTTCCTCCCTGGTGAGGAAGAGCTCGGCTGTGGTGGCTGAGGAATGAACCAGCAGGTCCTGGTGGCCTCAAAATGACAGAGAAATGAGCCAGCAGGTCCTGGTGGCCTAAAAACGCATTTCCAATGGCAGGGAACGATTTGGTGAGCCCTGGTGTTGGTGTTCTGCCAGAAATGCTGTCCTGGCACAGCCTCCACCTGAGGGAGAGCAGGGGCAGCTCCTGGATTTGTTTTTTGGGTACCTGGGGCTGTGGCAGAATTCTCACCCCATTGTTAGATTTGTTTTTGGATACCTGGAGCTGTGGCAGGGCTCTCATTTCATTGTTAGATTTGTTTTTTGGGTACCTGGAGCTGTGGCAGGGTTCTCACCCCATTGCTGGATTTATTTTTTGGATACCTGGAGCTGTGGCAGGGCTCTCACCCCATTTTTGGACCTTCCCTTTTATCCCCGAGCTCCCTCTGGCTCTCACCCCGCTCTGCTGGTGGCTCCTTCCCCATCCTGTCCCAGGAGAGCAGGAGCCTCCCGGGAGGGAGCAGCTCCATCCCTGCTCCTTTTTCCCGGCTGATTTTGGGGATCCTGTGCTCAATCCGTGCCCTTCCTTCGCCAACAACATCCTAAAAAAAATTCATAACCTTTTTTTTAATTTTTTTTTTTAATTTCCTGCCGTGCCCGGGGATCTCCCGGCGGGCGGTACCGGGTGAGGTGTGAGCGCTTCCTCCGCCTCCCGACATCTCCAGCGGGCGAGGAAGATGAGGGAGGGGGGAGATTCCACCCCTTCCCACCCTTCCCTGCTCATCCCGGGGGGTCTCGGGGGGGTCCCGTTATCCTGAAGGGGGGGAAGGGAGCGGCTCCTGCGCGACCCCCGCCGCCCCCGCTCTTTGTGCGCGCCGCGCCCCTGCGCCCCCGCTCCCCTTTGTTGGCCACCGAGCGCTCGGAGGAGCTCGCCACGCCTCCCCCCTCGCCGGGGTCGAGCCGAGGGGCGGGCGGAGGGAGGGATGGAAGGATGGAAAGATGGAAAGGATGGAAAGAGGGAGGGGAAAGGGTGGGGGGGAAAAGCTGCGGGGCGTGGGGCGGGCGCTCCGGGCTCGCCGCCGCTCCCTTGTCTGATGCTGCGCCTTCCCTTCCCCGCTCGGGGAGCGCACGGATTGAGGATCCAGCATCCCACCCACCCCCAAACCCACCCGGGCCACCTCCCACCCACCCGGGGCAACTCCCACGCACCCCCAAACCCACCCGGGGCAGCTCCCAGCGCTCCCCCCGCCGCTCCATGCTGAGCTGCGCTCTCTCCGGCCGGGACTGGCATGTCCGAGCGGCGTGAGGCGAGCGGCTGGACCCCAAACGGGAGGGTTCCAGTGGCCAGCGGGGCGAGCTGGGCTCCTTCCCGCTGGCCACAGCGCTGGGAAGGTGCCGGAGAACCGGGCTGGGCTGGGCAGGAGCGGCGAGGAGCGAGGATGGAGCCGCGGAGGAGCTGAGAGGGAGCGGCTGCCTTGGGCTGGAGCGCGGCACGGCTGAGCTGCACCTGGGGCTGCTCCAGGGATTTTGGGCTATTCTCGGAATCCTCGGGCTATTCTCGGAATCCTTGAGCTGCTCCCGGAATTTTAGGCTGCTCCCCGAATTTTGGGCTATTCCCGGAATCCTTGGGCTGCTTCCAGAGTCCTTGAGCTGCTCCTGGAATTTTGGGCTTCACCTGGAATTTTGTGCTTCTCCTGGAATCCTTGGGCTGCTCCCGGATTTTTTGGGCTTCTCCTGGAATTTTTGGGTTGCTCCCACCTGCCAGGACCTGCGGAGGGTCAGAGGCTGCCGGACGCTCCTGGAGGAGCCGCTGGACAGCGGAGGGAGCTCCGTGTTCCCGGAGCGAGGATGTGAGAGGAGATCCCGGAGGATGTGAGAGGATATTCTGGAAGATCTGAGAGGATATTCCCAAGGATTTGAGAGGATATTCTGGAGAATCTGAGAAGATATTTCCAAGGATCTGAGAGGATATTCCAAAGGTTCTGAGAGGATATTCCACAGAATCTGAAAGGATATTCCAGAGGATCTGATATTCCGGAGGATTTGAGAGGATATTCCACAGAATCTGAGAGGATATTCCAGAGGATCCGATATTTCGGAGGATCTGAGAGGATATTCCAGAGGATCTGATTTTCCAGAGGATTTGAGAGGATATTCTGGAGGATCTGGGAGGATATTCCCAAGGACAGGGATATTCCCGAGCCTGGGATCTCTCCTTGTCCCGGTGCCGCCGCCGTGACATTCCCACCTTGTCCTTGTCCTGGTGGGCTCGGGATTTGTCACCATCAGGGGATTTGGAGCCGTCGCCGCCGGGATTTTGTTTTTCTCCCTGCGGGGCAGGTGTGCATTGACACCTGGCGGGCCGGACCCGTGGCTGGCGAGTCCCTTGGCGCCCTCGGGCGAGCCGGAGTTGCCACCGAGACCACCCCCCCCTTTGCCATGGCACCAGCGGGCACCAACTCCTGAAGTTGCCCCCTGCCAGCCACGATGGCAACCTCCACCAAAACTTAGGCTACCAAAACCACCCCGGCACGGGGAGAAGGGTGGGTGGGGGGGGGGGGGGGTGAGGAAAAGGATCCATGTGAGCCTCGTGGCGACTGTTCCGGGCTGGCTGGCCAGCATGACAGCGTGCCAGTACCCCATGGCGCCGGGAGCCCTGGAGAGGGACCGGCTGTACCAGCACAAGGTGTCCCTGGTGGTTCGCTACTTCATGATCCCCTGCAACATCTGCCTCATCCTGCTGGCCACCTCCACGCTGGGATTCGCCGTGCTGCTCTTCCTCAATAACTGTAGGTGGCCCCGCGGAGGGGCGGGGCGGGGAGAGGCGAGGTTGGGCGCGGGTGACGTTTTTGGGGTTCCCAGTTCGGCTTTTCCCGGAGATCCCGGGTCCTTTGGGGGTGATGCAGGGGTTGGTGGATCCCTGCTGGATGTGGCGCAGTTTTCTCTGGTGGGGAAGAGGGAGCGGAGCTGGGAGGGCGGCGGGGAGGGGGGGACAGCAGGGCTCGACCTGCTGCTCATCCCATCCCAAATCCTGCTCCCATCCCATCCCAAATCCTGCTGCTCATCCCATCCCAAATCCTGCTCCCATCCCATCCCAAATCCTGCTGCTCATCCCATCCCAAATCCTGCTGCTCATCCCATCCCAAATCCTGCTGCTCATCCCATCCCATCCCAAATCCTGTTCCCATCCCATCCTATCCCATCCCATCCCAAATCCTGCTGCTCATCCCATCCCATCCCATCCCAAATCCTGCTGCCCATCCCATCCCAAATCCTGCTGCTCCCATCCCATCCCAAATCCTGTGGCTGCTGCTCCTGGTGGTTCCCATCCCAAATCCTGCTGCTGCTGGGGTGATGCTCCAGGGCGATGTGAGGATTTGGGAATGGCTGGTGAGTGCCCAGGGGGTGCTCGGGGACAGGCGGAGCCTTTTTCCCTCAGGAAAAAAACTTTCCTGACCCACAGATCCATTCGTGGAGCTGCCTGGCTGCTCCCTGAGCCCTGCAGGATCATCCCTGGGGGTGAGGAGGATGAGGAGGGATGCAGGATCATCCCTGGGGGTGAGGAAGATGAGGAGGGATGCAGGATCATCCCTGGGGGTGAGGAAGATAAGGAGGGATCTGTCCCTCAGTGCTGTTCCCTTTCTCCAGGGATTTTCCCAGCTGGAAAATCCTGGAAATCCTGCCCTGGCCAAGGAATTCTGCAATTCCTCATCGCCAGCAAACTGCTGGACCTTGGAGCTGATAAATGAGAGGAGGGGGATGTGGCTGCTCCAGGATCCCTGCTCTGAGGAATCATCAAAAGGGTTTTTGGATTTTTTATTAATTCCCTGAGTTTTTTTAATCTGATCCCTGGTGCAGCTGAGTAGATCCCAGCCCTGGCTGTGGATGCATCCAGGTATTTGTGATTTATTCCATCACCCAGGGCTGGCTTGGCCCCTGAACAGCTGCTGTGGGAAAAGCATTTCCACAAATCCTCCAGCCTGCCTTTGGGATCTGCAGCTTTATTTAATTTGGGAATAAATGTTGGGAAAAGCCCACAGATCCTCCAGCCTACCTTTGGGATCTGCAGCTTTATTTAATTTGGGAATAAATGTTGGGAAAAGCCCACAGATCCTCCAGCCTGGCTTTGGGATGTGCAGCTTCTCCTGGTTGGGAATAAATGCTGGGATAACCCCACAAACCCTCCAGCCTGGTTTTGGGATGTGCAGCTTTATTTATTTTGGGAATAAAAGCTGGAAAACACAGGGAGCAGGGCCAGGGAATGGAGCTGGGTCCTCTCTGCTGCCCAAATCCCAAATCCCAAATTTTTGGGTGTTTCTCGTGCAGCATGGGAGGGATTTTGGAGCTGTGGTCACTTCCCTGGCAGCTTTCAGCTCCTGCTGCCCCTTTCTCCCACTTTTGGGAGGCTGCAGCATTCCTGCTCTGGGATAACCTGGGGGATCCGTGTCCAGGTGTGATTTTGGGGTTTTGTGGGGTGACCCACAGCAGGATTGGCCTCAAAACCCCCCTGGAGATGGGGCAGGACAGGCTGAGGCCAATGCCAGCCCTGCCAGGCACCGGGAGCTGCTCCCAAAATCCCATCCCAGAGATGCCACGGCAATACCCAAACCTCCCAAAAACCCAAAACCAGGTTTGGGTGATCGTGATTCCTGTTCCTGCTGGTTTGGGACCTCCTGAGAGATGAAACACCATCCCAAAAGAGGCCTGGGGGGCAGCAGAGGAGGAACCCGTGACAGCTCCGTGGGGTTTTTTTGTTTTTTTTTTTTTGCAGACAAACCCAACAGTTACTTCACGCAGACGCCACCGACGCCACGGGATGGTGAGTGCAGATTTGGGGATTGGGGACAGGAAGAGTTTGGGGACTGGGGGGATTTGGGGACAGGAGGGGTTTGGGGACAGGAAGGGTTTGGGGACAAAAAGAGTTTGGGGACAGGAGGGGTTTGGGGACAGGAAGGGTTTGGGGACAAAAAGAGTTTGGGGACAAGGAAGGTTTGGGGACAGGAGGGGTTTGGGGACAAGGAAGGTTTGGGGACAGGAAGGGTTTGGGGACAGGAAGGGTTTGGGGACAGAAAGAGTTTGGGGACAAGGAAGGTTTGGGGACAGGAGGGATTTGGGGACAGGAAGGGTTTGGGGACAGGAGGGATTTGGGGACAAGGAAGGGTTTGGGGACAGGAGAGGTTTAGGGACAAGGAAGGGTTTGGGGACAGGAGGGATTTGGGGACAGGGAGGGTTTGGGGACAGGGAGACCTTGGGCACAGGAGCAGTTTGGGGACAGGAAGGTCTAGGGACCAGGAGGGGTTTGGGGACAGGAGGGATTTGGGAACAGGAAGGTTTGGGGACAGGAAGGTTTGGGGACAGGGGGGATTTGGGGACAGGAAGGTTTGGGGACAGGAGGGGTTTGGGGACAGGAGGGGTTTGGGGACAGGAAGGGTTTGGGGACACAGGGAAGCCTCTCCTGGGCTGGCTTTTCCCTTTTCCCTCAGGATAAAACTCTCCTGCCCCACAAATCCATTTGGGATTTTAGGCCGAATCCCAATCCGGGCTGGGGCTGCAGGGTTCGGGTGACGAGGGAGGGCGGGTGTCCCTCAGGGCGGGTGTCCCTCAGGGCTCCTTTTTTTCCCGAGGATTTTCCTGCCTGGAAGCTGGAAAAGGTCCCTGGATTTTCCCTGGGCCATCCTTGCCTCGGGATTGCCTCTCCCACTTTTCCTCAGGTTCTGCAGAGGAGGAACTTTGGGGTTTTTTAATTTTATTTTTAACGTTTTTGGGTTTTTTTTTTTAAATGTTTTGGTTTGGGTTTTTTTTTTTTTTCTGAGGTTGTTATCAGCAGCTTCAGGAGCTGCTGGATGCAGGGCAGGCAAGCCCAGGCTGAGATAAAACCATCACAGGAGCTTTGTTCCCTTTAAAAACCAGGCTTAAAATCCCTGCCTTTGCTGGCAGCCTCTTCCCCCACCTTCACGTGCACAGATGAGAGCCCGGCAGCCAATTAATAACCTGCTTGTTGCTTTTATTTTAATTATTTTTTAATTTTTTTTTATTTTTGCCTCCTCTGCTGGGGGTGGGGGAAGGAGGCGTTGGGGGAGG
This sequence comes from Sturnus vulgaris, assembly GCF_052056855.1. Taxonomy (NCBI): domain Eukaryota; kingdom Metazoa; phylum Chordata; class Aves; order Passeriformes; family Sturnidae; genus Sturnus; species Sturnus vulgaris. The sequence continues at coordinate 1,478,834 of NC_142267.1, forward strand.
AACGGATGAGAGATTTAAAAAAAAAAAATTAGAAAAAAAAAAAAAATGTGATTAATCTAAAATTGGCCCCGGGGGAAAAACATCTCGAGCAAAAAATAAAAACCCACGTGGGTGGAACTCCTTGCTCAGGGCTCCAAAAAATCTTTAACAGCCCAGCCCAGGCAGATGCCAGGCTTCCAAAAATCCTTTCCACAGGAGGTGGAAAATTCCCAATTTGGGGGAGAAATTTGGGGTTCAGGAGGGGTTTTTGGGGTCTCTGATGGGGGAAGGGGATGGGATTTGTTGGTTTTGTTCATTCCTGGGTTGGGTTTGATTGGATTTGGGCAGCCTTGGGTTGGGAAATGTTGGGATTAGGCTGAGCTTAACTCAGGGATCTCCTGTCCAGGGTTTGTTCTGAGGGTGGGATAAAGGTTTGGATAAAGCTGAAAATGAAGAAAAAAAAAAATTAAGCAAAAATGAACAAAGTGAAATGGAAATGAAACAGAATGAGCAAAGTGAAATGGAAATGAAACAAAATGAACAAAAATCAGGATTTGGGGATTTGGGACGGGGCACAGAATGGGTGAAAATGAGGAAAATTTGGGTTGAGGATTTGGGATTGGGCACAGAACGGGTGAAAATGAGGAAAATCAGGATTTGGGGATTTGGGACAGGGAACAGAATGAGGTGAAAATGAGGAAAATCAGGATTTTGGGGAGCTCCCCGTGGGAGCAGGGCTCAAGCCAAACCCCCCGGGTGTCACTCTGTGCTGTCCCCTCCCCTCTCCCCATCCGAGCTTTTCCTGCCGCGGATTTTTGGGAGAATCCCGAGCGCTCGGGCGGCTCCTCCTCCTCCTCCTCATCCTCCTCATCCTCCTCATCCTCCCCCGGGCTGATGATGATGATGATGATGATGATGAATTATTGATGGGGCAGGGCTGGACAGGAGCCACCAGCCGCTCTCCATGGCAACGGGCACCTCGCTCGGGCGGAATTAATGAATTAATGAATTAATTAATGCCCAGCCCGGCATTCCCGCTGCCCCTTTGGCACAGGGATGTCCCAAAATTTCCCTCGCCATCCTCTGGGATAGGGGGGGGATTCATCCCAGCTCTTCCCTGGGCTGTTCCCAGTTTGAATTCCCAGCCTGGAATGTTTTCCGTGGATCCAGCAGCGTTTTCCTGATTGGTTTTAATGTCCAGCCTGAATATTAATTAATTAAAGCCCCAAAATTTCCCTCGCCATCCTCTGGGATTCCCAGCCTCCCCACCTTGGCTTTTCCCCACCTTATTTTCTGCCTTTTCCCACCTTTTTTCCCGCCTTTTCCCACTTTTTTTTTTTGCCCCTTTCCCCCCTCCCCCGCCTTTTTCCCACCTTTTTTCCTCACCTTTCCCCCCCCCGCCTTTTTTCCCCTGCCCCTTCCCTTCATTTTATTCTCCTTTTTCTTTCTCTCCTTTTTTCCTCCCCTTTTTTCTTGCATTTTTTCTTTCACCTTTTTTCCTTCTCCCTTTTATCCTTCCCTTTTCTCCCCCCTCTTTTTTCCCCCTCCCTTTTTTTCCTTCCCCTTTTTTTCCTTCCCCTTTTTTCCCTTCCCCTTTTTTCCCCTTCCCCATTTTTTCCTCCCTTTTCCTCCCCTCTAACCCCGCTCCCCCTCACCTGGCGATGCTCCCCACCTCCACCCCCTTCCCTCGGGATGAACCCCGCAATTCCCACTCCCCTGCACCCTGGAATTTTTACACCTCATCTGCATTAAAAAAAAAAAAAAAAACCCAAAAAACCAAAATAGACGGAAAGAGCAGGGCAGGGAGAGACTCGGAGCTCTTCATAAAAATGATGAATCCCTTTAGATAGCGGCGGGGAGAGCAGGAGAATCCTTTTCCTTTTGATTCCTTTTGATTCTTTTTGATTCCTTTTGATTTCTTTCGATTCCTTTTGATTTCCCGGGGTTTGTCTCGGGCTGGCTTCGCTGCTGTCGCAGCTCCGGAATCTCCAAGGCAAACGCCTGGGAATTGAAGTGTAAATGAGGAGCCTGATTTCGCCTTTTTTTGCCCTCATTATTTAGGTCAGGCTCTGTTTCTGACGCTGGGGTGCCCTGGGAGGGGATACTGGGGGATACTGGGGGATACTGGGGGATACTGGGGGCAGGGAACACCTCAAGGAATGCCCCATGGAAGGGGAAAATCGGATTTTGGGGAAATATTTCCCCCTCCAGGAAAGTGTGAGGCAGTGGAAAAAATCCCCCAAGGAACAGCCAGGAGCTCCCAGGGATTCGGGGTGGGATTTTTGGGATTTTTGGGGTGGGATTTGGGGATTTTTGGGGTGGGATTTTTAGGGTGTCCCTTTGGATTCTGATCCTTCTGAGTCCCCTCCAGCTCAGGATATTCCAGAATTCCGTGACTCCCGGGTGTTTTCCCTGCCCAGCAGTGCCTGGGGACACAAACCTCTGAGTGTCACCTGCCTGTCCCCACCTGCACCTGGGCCATTCCCAGCTCCTGCCCCATCTGGCTGCTCTGGGAAATGAAATTCCCTCATCCCTGATTTCCTCGGGAGCCTCCGGGCCCGAGGTGTGGCTGCTGTGCATGAGCAGCGATAAACGAAATGATAAAGAAATAAATAGACGGGGATAAAATAGAGAAAGAAAGAAATAAACAGGTGTGGGGGAAGGCGTGGCCCGGTGCCAGGCAGGTGAGGCCGAGTTTTCCTTGCCTTGGCTTCCCTGTCCCTCGCTGGGGAATGACAAACGACTCGGGGGGGTGGAGAATTCCAGGAAAAGCTTTGGATGGAGATTTCGGGAGTGCCGGGGGAGCTGCTCTGTGGTCACCTGGGACAGTGTGGTCACTTGTGTGGTCACCTGGGACAGGGTGGTCACCTGTGTGGGCAGTGTCCCTGTGGTCACCTCTGTGTCCCTGTGCCCCTCATGTGTCCCTGTGCCAACTGGTGTGGTCCCTGTGGTCACCTGTGTGTCCCTGTGGTCACCTGGAGCCCTATGGCCCTCTGCATGTCCCTGTGCCCCCCTTCGTGTCCCTGTGGTCACCTGTGTGTCCCCACGCCCCCTGTGTGTCCCTGTGCCCCTCATGTGTCCCCATGGGCGTGTGTCCCTGTCCCCATGGGAGTGTCCCTGTCCCCATGGGTGTGTGTCCCTGTCCCCATGGGCGTGTCCCTGTCCCCTGTGTGTGTGTGTCCCTGTCCCCATGGGTGTGTGTCCCTGTCCCCATGGGCGTGTCCCTGTCCCCTGTGTGTGTGTGTCCCCGTTCCCGGTGTGTGTGTCCCTGTCCCCATGGGCGTGTCCCTGTCCCCGCAGGCTGCCGGGGGATGCTCTGTGGGTTCGGTGTCCCCTGTGTGTGTGTCCCTGTCCCCATGGGCGTGTCCCTGTCCCCGCAGGCTGCCGGGGGATGCTGTGTGGGTTCGGTGTCCCCATGGGCGTGTCCCTGTCCCCGCAGGCTGCCGGGGGATGCTGTGTGGCTTCGGGGCCGTGTGTGAGCGCAGTCCCTCGGAGCCGGGCCAGGCCCAGTGCGTGTGCAGGAAGGGTCCCTGCGCCCCCGTGGTGGCCCCGGTGTGCGGCTCCGACCACTCCACCTACAGCAACGAGTGCGAGCTGGAGCGGGCACAGTGCAACCTGCAGAGGAGGATCAAGGTCATCAGCAAGGGGCCCTGCGGTGAGTGACGGGGACACGGGGACACGGGGACACAGGGACAGGGACACAGGGAGACAGTGACAGAGTGACAGTTATGGTGACGGGGACACGGTGACACAGGGACACAGTGACAGAGTGACAGTTATGGTGACGGGGACACGGGGACACAGGGACACAGAGACAGTGACACAGTGACATAGTGACAGTTATGGTGACGGGGACACGGTGACACAGGGACAGTTATGGTGATGGTGACAGTGACACAGGGACACAGTGACAGTGACACGGTGACAGAGTGACAGTTATGGTGACGGTGACACGGGGACACGGTGACACAGGGACAGGGACACAGTGACAGAGTGACAGTTATGGTGATGGTGACGGGGACACGGTGACACAGGGACAGTTATGGTGACAGGGACAGTGACACAGGGACACAGTGACAGTGACACGGTGACACAGGGACAGTGACACGGTGACAGTGACATGGTGACACAGTGACACATTGACAGTTATGGTGACAGTGACATGGTGATACAGGGACAGTTATGGTGACGGTGACAGTGCCATGGTGACACGGGGACATAGGGACGGTGACACAGTGACACAGTGACAGTTATGGTGACGGTGACAGTGACACGGTGACAGTGACATGGTGACACAGTGACACAATGACACATTGACAGTTATGGTGACGGTGACAGTGACACGGTGACACGGGGACACAGGGACGGTGACACAGTGACAGTTATGGTGACAATGACACAGTGACACAGTGGAAATGGGGGATATCAGGGATATATATGTGTGTGTATATATATATTTATTTATTTATTTATAGGGGGAGGGTTTCAGGATATATATCAGGAATATCAGGATATAAATGGGGAATATCGGGATATACTGGGATTATTCCATGAGATGAACAGAGCACGGAACTGTGGAATATTGGGATATATTGGGGTTATTCCATGAGATGAATGGAGCACAGAGCTGTGGAATCTCGGGATATCCTGGGATAACTCCACGAGAGGAACAGCAGCACAGAGCTGTGGAATCTCGGGATATCCTGGGATAATTCCACGAGAGGAACGGCAGCACAGAGCTGTGGAATCTCGGGATATCCTGGGATAACTCCACGAGAGGAACAGCAGCACATCCATCCCACGCCGCGCTCTCACCCGTGTCCCCCCCCCCCCTCCTCCATCCCCCCCAGGCTCCAAGGACCCGTGTGCGGAGGTGAGCTGCAGCTTCGGCAGCACCTGTGTCCCCTCCCCCGACGGCCAGGGCGCCCGGTGCGTGTGTCCCTCGTCGTGTGGCAGCGTCCCCGAGAGCCCCGTGTGCGGCAGCGACGGCCGTGACTACCGCAGCCTCTGCCACCTCCACAAACACGCCTGCGACAAGCAGGAGAACGTCTTCAAGAAGTTCGACGGCCCCTGTGGTGAGGGAGGGGTTAAAGGAGCCGGGGGTGAAGGGGTTAAAAAGTTGGGGGTGGTTGGTGGGGGGGATGAGAGGTGAGGAGGGGATGGGGTGGGCAAAGGGGGGTGGGGGGTGGGCAAAGGAGGGTGTGGGTGGGCACGGACTGGGCAGTGAATGGTCAGTCTAGGGGGTAAATGGTCAGACTGGGCAGTGAACGGTCACTCTGGGTGGTAAAAGGTCACTCTGGGCAGTGAATGGTCAGTCTGGGTTGTGAATGGTCAGTTTTGGTAGTAAAAGGTCACTCTGGATAGTAAAAGGTCACTCTGGGCAGTGAATGGTCAGTCTGGGTGGTAAAAGGTCACTCTGGTGTTAAAAGGTCATTTTGGGCAGTAAAAGGTCACCCTAAGCAGTAAAAGGTCACTCTGGGTTGTGAATGGTCAGTCTGGATGGTAAAAGGTCACTCTAGGTGGTAAAAGGTCACTCTGAGCAGTAAATGGTCATTCTGGGTTGTGAATGGTCAGTTTTGGTAGTAAAAGGTCACTCTGGACAGTAAAAGGTCACTCTGGGTTGTGAATGGTCAGTCTGGGTGGTAAAAGGTCACTCTGGTGTTAAAAGGTCATTTTGGGCAGGAAAAGGTCACTGTAGGTACTGAATGGTCACTCTGGGCAGTGAATGGTCACTCTGGGCACCAAAAGGTCATCCCAAACAGCTCCTGGGATTGAAACATCTGGAATCAGAGCATCCCAATGGGATTAAAAACATCTGGAACTAAAGCGTCCCAAACAGCTCCTGGATTGAAATATCTGGAATCAGATCTTGGAATCAGAGCATCCCAAACAGCTCCTGGAATTAAAACATTTGGAATTAAAGCATCCCAAACAGATCCTGGAGAGGTGTGAGGGCAGCTCAGGATGGAGGAAAAGCCCAGTTTAACCCTTTGTTAGGAACCTCAGTGAGGAAAGAGTCCCTAGGGGAATAAAGAAGCTTCGGGGCGCTCTTGGTGCCATGCAGGGCTGGAGCAGAACCTGAAAAGCCCCAATTTAGGCTGGGATTAACTCTGTGCTCGTTTCCCAGACCCTTGCAGGGATGTCTCAGTGAATCAGAGCCGAGTTTACCGGGCAGAGCTGCTGATTTAAACCGGGATTAACTCTGTGCTCTTTTCCCAGACCCTTGCAGGGGTGTGTCGGTGGATCAGGGCCGGGTTTGCCGGGCAGAGCTGCTGATTTAAACCGGGATTAACTCTGTGCTCCTTTCCCAGACCCTTGCAGGGGTGTGTCGGTGGATCAGGGCCGGGTTTGCCGGGCAGAGCTGCTGATTTAAACCGGGATTAACTCTGTGCTCGTTTCCCAGACCCTTGCAGGGGTGTGTCGGTGGATCAGGGCCGGGTTTGCCGGGTGAACCCCCGGACCCGGCGGGTGGAGCTGCTGCCCCGGCCCGAGGGGTGTCCCCCCAGCACGGAGCCCGTGTGCGGTGACGATGGTGTCACCTACAGCAGCGAGTGCGTCCTGGGCCGCTCGGCCGCCATCCGGGGCATGGACATCCAGAAAGTGCGCTCGGGGCAGTGCCAGCCACAGGGTGAGTGCATCGTCATCATCACCTTCCTCATCCTCTTCCTCCTCTTCTTTCTTCCTCCTCTTCTTCTTCCCCTTCCTCCTTTTCATCCTCCTGTTCCTCCTCTTGTTCCTGTTCCTCCTCCTCTTCCTCTTCCCCTTCCCCGTTTTCATCTTCCTCCTCCTGGCTCCTCTCCCTCCTCCTCCTCTGTCAGAGCATCCCCTCGATGCCTAAAGAGGGTACCTGGGCAGAGTTAAAGGAATAAAGTAGGGATTTATTAAAAGGGATTTAAGAAAAAAAGTGTTTAGGTATTAAAAAGGTATTTAGGTAGGTAGATTTATTACAAAGCCTTCCAAGGCATCATTTGACCCAAGGAATCATTTCCCCCATCAGTGTAAACCCTAAACCCCAAAGCAGGACCCTCACCCCCATCAATATAAAAATTAAACCCAAGGCATCATTTAACCCAAGGCATCATTTCCCCTCACTAATACAAACCCTAAACCCCAAGACACGACCCTCACCCCCATCAATATAAAAATTAAACCCCAAAGCAGGACCCTCACCCCCATCAATACAAAATCTTGTTATAAACCCCAAGACACGACCCTCACCCCCATCAACATAAAAACTAAAACCCAAGGCATCATTTAACCCAAGGCATCATTTCCCCTCACCAATAGAAACCTTAAACCCCAAAGCAAGACTCTCACCCCCATCAGTATAAAACCAAACCCCAAGGCATCATTTCCCCTCACCAACATAAACCCTAAACCCCAAGACACGACCCTCACCACCATCAATATAAAAATTAAACCCCAAAGCAAGACCCTCACCCCTACCAATATAAAAACCAAACCCCAAGGCAGGACCCTCACCCCCATCAACATAAAAACTAAAACCCAAGGCATCATTTAACCCAAGGCATCATTTCCCCTCACTAATACAAACCCTAAACCCCAAGACACGACCCTCACCACCATCAACATAAAAACTAAAACCCAAAGCAGGACCCTCACCCCCATCAATATAAAAATTAAACCCAAGGCAGGACCCTCACCCCATCCATCCCCCGTGCCCAGGGTGGGTGTGAGCCCGCTGTTCCTGTCGCTGTCCTTGTCCCCACGCAGACCAGTGCCAGGACGAGTGCCAGTTCCACGCCGTGTGCCTGAACCGGCGCGGGGCCGCTCGCTGCTCCTGTGACCGCATCTCGTGTGACGGCGCCTTCCGGCCGCTGTGCGGGCAGGACGGGCGCAGCTACGGCAGCGACTGCGAGCGGCGCAGGGCGGAGTGCGAGCGCCAGCAGCACATCGGCGTCAGACACAGCGGGCCCTGCGGTGAGGGACAGGGGACACGGCGGGGACACCGCGGGGACACCGGAGAGGATGGTCACAGCGGGGTGGGGAGTGCCCGGATTGTCCCGTAGGGATGGGGGTCCCCAAATCGTCCCACGGGGATGGTGCCCCATAGGGATGGTGGTTCTCAAATTGTCCCACGGGGATGGGGGTCCCTAAATTGTCCCATAGGGACGCTGTCCCATAGGGATGGTGGTCCCCAAATTGTCCCATAGAGATGCTGTCCCATAGGGATGGGGATCCCCAAATTGTCCCACGGGAATGGTGGATCCCAAATTGTCCCACAGGGATGGGGGTCCCCAAATCGTCCCACGGGGATGGTGCCCCATAGGGATGGTGGTTCTCAAATTGTCCCACGGGGATGGGAGTCTCCAGATTGTCCCATGGGGATGGTGGTCTCCAAATTGTCCCATGGGGATGGTGTCTTATGGGGATGTCAGTCCCCAAATTGTCCCAGGGAGCTGGGGAGTGCCCGAATTGTCCCATAGGGATGGGGGTCTCCAGATTGTCCCGTGGGGATGCTGTCCTATGGGAGTGATGGCCCCCAAATCTTCCCGTGAGGGTGCTGGTCCCCAAATTGTCTCACAGGGATGTCAGTCCCCAAATTGACCCGTGGGGCTGCTGTCCCTGGGTCCGTGTTTCTGTCCCTGGGTCCGTGTTTCTGTCCCTGGGTCCGTGTTCCTGTCCCTGGGTCCGTGTTCCTGTCCCTGGGTCCGTGTTCCTGTCCCTGGGTCCGTGTTTTTGTCCCCGGGTCCGTGTTTCTGTCCCTGGGTCCGTGTTTCTGTCCCTGGGTCCGTGTTTCTGTCCCTGGGTCCGTGTTTCTGTCCCTGGGTCCGTGTTTCTGTCCCTGGGTCCGTGTTTCTGTCCCTGGGTCCGTGTTCCTGTCCCCGGGTCCGTGTTTCTGTCCCTGGGTCCGTGTTTGTTTCTGTCCTTGCAGCCAGCCCGGTGTGTGCTGTCGTGTCTCTGTCTGCTGGGTGACACTGGGGACACTCCTCTGTGTCTCAGCTCGCTGTCTGTGACATCCTGCTGGTTTCTCTCACTCCCCGACCCCATTCCCTTCCATCCATGCCATCCATCGCTGCTCCCAGGGTAGTGCCAGTCTCCAAACCCTCCCCTGCCTGCCTGCTGCTCTCAGCTCTCACCAGGATCTCTCCTCTCCTCTCCCCTCTGTGCTGTCTCTGGAGCTCTCACTGTGTCTTTGTCTCGTCTCCAGGAGAATTCCCCATGGACCTTTCCCAGCAGGATGGGATAGGATGGGGCTTTGGATCCTTAGGATGCTGGGAATGCCCAGTTTTAGGATTCTCCCCCAGGAAGTGGAGGAGGTTAAAGCAGCCCCTGCACTGGTTTGGATGAGTTACCAGTTGTTTGTTTTTTCTCTGGAACCGTGTCCTGCTCTTTTCAGCTGATGTTTTATCGGGTGTCAGCTGGGCTGAGCCTCCTGAAGGGATCACAATCCCACCCTGGGGATGTGTTCTGTTGGCTTTGTGCTCCTGCTGGAACCTTTCGAGGCTGCCAGACCCAGCTGCTGGAAAAGAATTTGCCAGGCTCCCAAAATCCCAGAATAATCACAGCTGTTATTTTTGAATCATCCATTTCCCCGTGTTTCTGCTGGGGGAATGGCTGGGAGTCAATTCCCCGACTTTTCCCTGTGGGAAGAGCTGTGATCCCAAGGTGGTGGGGGGGGATTTTTTGGCAGCCCTGGCTCCCTGGTCTCTCTTCAAACCTTCCCCTGTGCCTCCTTGAGAGGCTGAAAATCCCCAGATTTCTGGGATGAGCGGGGAATTCATGCTGCTCCTGTTCCATGGAAGAAGGCCAGGAACAGCAGGATGTGATCCTGGAGCACCTGCCACTCCTCTCTCCATCTCCCTCTCCTTTATTCCTGCTCCCTCCCTTCCAGGCCAGCACACATCTGCTCCCAGGAGCTGCGTCCTGCTGGGATAGGAGCAAAAAAAAAACGGGGGGAATGAATCAAAACCAGGGCTGTGCCTGCCAAAATCTGGGATTGCAGAGTCCCTGTGACAGCTCCAGGCAGCCCTGGAGCCCATCCCCAGGAGGTGGGAGCAGATTTTTTTTATCCCTGTCAGCTCTGGAAAGGAAAAGGAAAAGCTCTGACTCGGTGCTGGGTGCTTTGGGAATGCAGAGGATGCAGGAGCTGACCGAGGGCAGGGAATGGGAAGGGCTGGGCAGGATTTTAACCCTTCACGAGCACCTGTCTGACCGAGCCTGAGCTCTCTGCTGCCTTTTCCAGAGAGGCAAAGCCAAGCAAAACCATCCAAGCCTTGGTTTGAATCCTTCTCGGTGCTGCAGCTGAGAAAGGAGGGATGGGATGAGGCCAGGAGGGATGGGAGGAATGGAGGAAAGGAGGAATGGAGGAATGAAGGAATGGAGGAATGGAAGGAATGAAGGAATGGAGGAATGGAGGGATGGAAGGAATGGAGGAATGAAGTGTGGAGGAATGGAAGGAATGGAGGGATGGAAGAAATGGAGAAATGGAGGAATGAAGGGATGGAAGGAATGGAGGGATGGAAGAAATGGAGAAATGAAGGAATGGAGGAATGGAGGGATGGAAGGAATGGAAGGAATGGAGGGATGGAAGGAATGGAGGAATGAAGGAATGGAGGAATGAAGGAATGGAGGAATGAAGGGATGGAAGGAATGAAGGAATGGAGGAAGGTGTCTGTAGCTGCATCTGTCTTTTCCTCCCTGCCTCTCTCTGCTCTGCTCTCCTCTCTTTTTCTCTCTCTTTCCTGTTTTGTCTGTGTCTTGTGTTTTACAGTGTTGCCTGTGTGGAGGAAGGAATTCTGTCCTGGCCACCCTCCTGCTCCCTGCCCGGACATCTCAGCTGGGAGCTCGGCTCTCCCCTCCTCCAGGGCCAGGGCCCCTCCTGGCCTCCTCTCACTGCTCCCACCTCTCTCTAGTTTGGTCTGAGAGCCCCCCAGGATGGAGAGGTTGCCCTGGGCTTTGTCCCACCCCTCACCCCAAACTCTGCCTGCCGGAGTGGGAATTGCTGGGCTCTTGTGCCATGCTCGCTGTGCCTTCCAGGCAAAGGAGAGTGGGAGCAGAGGTGGGTGCTGGCAGCCCCCCACTCCCCAGCCAGCCCCTCCCTGGGGCTCCTGCATCTCTCTGGATTGATCCTGATTGATTTTCCCCTCTCCTTCTGCTCCCAACTAACCCCCCCCTGCCCCGGCTTCCCCTTTTCTTCCTCCTCCTCTTCCTCCTCCTCCTCCCTGGAGCTCCTGCCTGCCCACGGCTGCAGCGCTTGTCCCCGTGCTGTCCCAGCTCTGTGTCCTGCTTGTCCCTGCCAGGCCTGGGGCCAGGAGCTCCACAGGGATCCCAGCTCCCTCTCCCAGGCTCTTCCCTGGGAGTTTTTTCCCCTGTGGAACAATGGTTGAGCTTTTCCCTGGGAATTCTTCCCCCCTCGAGCTCGCTGGGTGTCCCCAGGCATGGATGGATTGCTGATGGGTTCAGTGCCCCTTCCCTATGGGCACCCCCAGCTGAGCTCAATATTCCCTGGATATTCCCAGAATTTGGGATTCCCAGATCCCAGGTGCCTGTTCAGAACCGTGGAATGGTTTGGGTTGGGAGGATCTGAAATTATCACCCAGCCACAGGCAGGGACACCTCCCACTGGCCCAGGTCGATCCAAGCCTGGTCTGGAGCACTTCCAGGCACAAGGATCACACCCTGGAACCACCCAGGGTTTGGCTTTCCCTGTGCCTCAGTTTCCCTCCCTCCAGGACTCAAAGCAGGTCTGGATTAAAGCCCAGCTCAGCAGGTCCTCGTTGCTCCCACCCGCGGCAAAATTGGTGCCAAACCCCCTCAAGATGTCTGGAGGTGCACGTGAGCTATTCCAGGCTGGGATTTGGGAATTCCATGTGCTGCATCTCCAGGATTTTCCTGCTGGGGAAGGACAGGGAGTGTCAGGGCTGGCCCCTCCCTGTGTCCCATTCCTGTGTTTCCCAAGGCAGGAGGGTGAGCCTGGATCTAAACCTGGGATTATCTTTGCTTCACACCCAGAAAAATGGTGTCCAAAGGGAATTTCCTCATGGAAGCGATGTCCCACTCCCATTTCTGTGTTTCCCTAGGCAGGAGGGTGAGCCTGGATCTAAAGCAGGGATTATCTTTGCTTCAAACACAGAAAAACTGTCCAGAGGGAATTTCCCCATGGAAACGGTGTCTGTGTGTGGAGGGGACAAAAAAAGGAAGTGAACAGATGGGGACAGCACCCCAGGGAGTGACTCCTGCTCCTGGGGAAGGGCTCAGAGCTGCAGGGAAGGTGGGGACAGAGCCAGAGAGGGGCTGGGGTTGTGTCCTTGTGCCTGAACTGTCCCCTCTGCTGTTCCCTTGGCTCCAGGCTGTCATTTGGGAGGTGCCACCACCGTGCTGCTGGCACGGGGACGTGCCCAGGGCCACCCCACAGGGACCTTGGCCAGCTCTGAGCTCCCCTCGCTGCCGGGGCTGTGCTGTGGCTGCTCCTGCTCCACCTCCTCCGGGCTGCACTGTCCTTGTCCCATGTCCTGTGTCCTTGTCCCATGTCCTGTGTCCTTGTCCCATGTCCCTGTGCTGTGTCCTTGTCCTTTTCCTGTGTCCTTGTTCCTGTCCTGTGTCCCTGTCACTGTCCTGTGTCCTTGTCCCGTGTCCCTGTCCTGTGTCCTTGTCCTTTTCCTGTGTCCTTGTCCTTTTCCTGTGTCCCTGTCCTTTTCCTGTGTCCCTGCCCTTGTCCCGTGTCCTTGTCCCTGTCCCTGTCACTGTCCAGCACGGATTAAACCCCTTGCTGTCCTTCCCTTGTCCCAGCACCCCCTGAGGGACACTGGGCAGTGCTAGCTCTGTCCCCAGGCTGCCCATCCCTGACCTCTGCCATGCATGGGGACCGTGCTGAGCTGGGCATGGCAGGGCTGGCATGGAGGGGACAGGGGCTGGGGACAAGCCCAGCACACTCGCCACGGCTCAGTGCCACCGTGGGGGACACTGGGACATCCTGCACATCTGAGTGCCACCGTGGGGACACTGGGACATCCTGCCCTGTTCAGTGCCACCATGGGGGACACTGGGACGTCCTGCACCTCTCTGTGCCACCATGGGGACACTGGGACATCCTGCACATCTGAGTGCCACCATGGGGACACTGTCACATCCCACCCCTCTCTGTGCCACCATGGGGACACTGTCACATCCTGCACCTCTCTGTGCCACCATGGGGACACTGGGACATCCTGCACATCTGAGTGCCACCATGGGGACACTGTCACATCCCACCCCTCTCTGTGCCACCATGGGGACACTGTCACATCCTGCACCTCTCTGTGCCACCATGGGGACACTGTCACATCCTGCCCTGTCCAGTGCCACCATGGGGGACACTGTCACATCCTGCCCTGTTCAGTGCCACCATGGGGGACACTGTCACATCCCACCCCTCCCATTGCCACCACCGAGCCCCGTGTCCCTGTCCCCTGACAGACCTGGGCACACCCAGCCCCTGCCGTGGCGTGGAGTGCTCCTTCGGGGCCACGTGCGTGGTGAAGAACCAGGAGCCCGTGTGCGAGTGCCAGCAGCAGTGCCAGGGCCGCTACGACCCCGTGTGTGGCACCGACCAGCGCACCTACGGCAACGCCTGCGAGCTGCACGCCATGGCCTGCGTGCTGCAGAGCGACATCGGCGTCAGCCACAAGGGGCCCTGCGGTGAGAGACCCCTGGGGGTGTTGCTTTGGGGTTGTTTTGCTGTTGTGGTGTTGTTGTGGTGTTGTTCATGGCCTGCGTGCTGCAGAGCGACATCGGCGTCAGCCACAAGGGGCCCTGCGGTGAGATTCGGGCTGGGATGGTTGTTTTGGTGTAGTTTGGTGGTTTGGTTGTTGTTCTGGTGTTGTTTGGTTGTTGTTTGGTTGTTGTTTGGTTGTTGTTCATGGCCTGCGTGCTGCAGAGGGACATCGGCGTCAGCCACAAGGGGCCCTGCGGTGAGATTCGGGCTGGGATGGTTGTTTTGGGGTTGTTTTAGTTGTTTTGGTGTTGTTCTGGTGTTGTTTGGTTGTTGTTGTTGTTCATGGCCCGCGTGCTGCAGAGCGACATCGGCGTCAGCCACAAGGGGCCCTGCGGTGAGAGACCCCTGGGGGTGTTGCTTTGGGGTTTTTGAGTTGTTTTGGTGTTGTGTTGTTGGTGTTGTTTCTGTTGTTTTTGATGTTGTTTTGTTGGTTTTTTGCTGGTTTTCTTGTTGTTGTGTAGCTGTTGTTGTTGTTTTGTTGTTGTTGTTGTTCATGGCCTGCGTGCTGCAGAGGGACATTGGTGTCAGCCACAAGGGGCCCTGCGGTGAGATTTGGGCTGGGATGGTTGTTTTGGTTGTTGTTCTGGTGTTGTTTGGTTGTTGTTTGGTTGTTGTTTGGTTGTTGTTCATGGCCCGTGTGCTGCAGAGTGACATCAGTGTCAGCCACAAGGGGCCCTGCGGTGAGAGACCCCTGGAGGTGTTGCTTTGGGGTTGTTTGGTTGTTGTTCGGTTGTAGTTCTGTTGTTGTTGGCCTGTGACCTCAAAAGGGACACCAGGATGAAGTACAAGGTGCCCTGTGGTGAGACACCAGCTGGGGCTGTTGTTTGGTTGTTGTTTGTTTGGTTGTTGTCTGTTTGGTTGTTGTTTGTTTGGTTGTTGTTTGTTTGGTTGTTGTTTTGTTGTTGGCCTGTGACCTCACGAGGCACAGAGGAGCAGAGGACAAAGGGCCCTGCAGTGAGAGACCGGCTGGGATTGTTGTTTCGGTGTTGTTCGGTTTTTGTTTTGGTGTTGTTCGGTTGTTGTTGTGGGTCTTGCTGTTGTTTTTGTTGTTGTTTTGTTGTTGTTGGCCTGCGACCTCAAAAGGGACACCAGGATGAAGGACAAGGAGCCGTGTGGTGGGAGACCAGCTGGGATTGTTGTTTGGGGGTTTTGGTGTAGTTTTGTTGTTGTTGTTGTTGTTGGACTGTGACCTCAAAAGGGACACCAAGAGCAGAGGACAAAGGGCCCTGCAGTGAGAGACGAGCTGGGATTGTTGTTTCGGTGTTGTTGTGTTGTTGCTGTTTTGCTGTTGTTCTTTTGTTGTTCTTTTGTTGTTTTGTTGTTGTCCTTTTGTTGTTGTTGTTCATGACCTTTGTGCTCCAGAGGGACACTGGCACCAAGCCCAAGATTTGGGTGGTTGGGGCATTGTTTTCTTGGTGTTGTTTTGGTGTTGTTTTGGTGTTGTTGTTGTTGTTGGCTGTGTCCTCAAAAGGGACACCAGGGTGAAGGACAAAGAGCCCTGAGATGAGGTTTGGCCTGGGGGGGTTGTTTTGTTGTCGTTGTTTTGTTGTTGTTTTGTGTCATGGATGAAAAACCCCCAGGGTGAGATAAAAAACCCCCAGGGTGAGATAAAAACCCCCAGGGTGAGATAAAAACCTCCAGACCTGGATAAAAAACCTGGATAAAAAACCTGGATAAAATCCTCCAGACCTGGATAAAAAACTGGATAAAATCCTCCAGACCTGGATAAAAACCTGGATAAAAAGCTCCAGACCTGGTTAAAAAACTCCAGACCTGGATAAAAACCTCTAATTCAGAATAAAAACCTCTAATTCAGAATAAAAACCTCCAGGCCAACAGCACGAGCCCGAGCAGGGGGTTGGTGCCTCCTCCTCCCCCATGCTAAGGCAGCAGCTGCTGTGTGAACAAGAAAAAAAGCAGGAAAAGCACCTTGGAGCCAAATTCCTGCTGAAAATGACTGGAAGGGAGGAGAGGAGGAATCAGAGAATCCCCAGGAGTCAGGGGATGTGCTGGCTGCTGTCTCCTGAAGGAGGGAGAGCTGCTTGGAAAACGATTTTTATTTTATTTTTATTTTATTTTATTTTATTTTATTTTATTTTATTTTATTTTATTTTATTTTATTTTATTTTATTTTATTTTTATTTTATTTTTATTTTAATTTTATTTTATTCTATTTTATTCTATTTTATTCTATTTTATTCTATTCTATTTTATTTTTATTTTATTTTATTTTTATTTTAATTTTATTTTATTCTATTTTATTCTATTCTATTCTATTCTATTCTATTTTATTCTATTCTATTTTATTCTGTTCTATTTTATTCTATTCTATTTTATTCTATTCTATTCTATTCTATTCTATTTTATTCTATTCTATTTTATTCTATTCTATTCTATTCTATTTTATTCTATTCTATTTTATTCTATTCTATTCTATTCTATTCTATTCTATTCTATTCTATTCTATTCTATTTTCTTTTATTCTATTTTATTATTATTTTATTTTATTTTTATTTTATTTTTTTTACAAAAATCAAGATTTTTTTTCTATGCCCCCAGCCTGGCTGGGAGCATTTCAGGTGTGATGTTAACACCTGAATCCATCAAAACAACCGAGCTGAAGGTGAAATCTTCCCACCACGTCTTCCTGGGGGAATCTGCCACCTGTCTCTCCAAGGATTTATTAGGATTTATTAGGATTTATTAATTTATTGCTGCTGATTGTGCTCTTCAGTGACATTCCAGCCCCTTTTCTCCTGGCCCTGGTGGCTTTTAGGAGCAGCTCTTGCCTTTCTTCATCCCAGCCCCTCCCTGCTGGGGGAGGAGGAGGGAGCAGCCAGCTTTGATTTCTGCTTTTTTTTTTTTTTTTTTTTTTTGGGATTTAGGAAGTTTAGATGGGATTTTGGAGAGGGATTTTGGGAAGGCTCGGATTTTGGGATTGCCTGAGTGATTTTTCCCTTTGGTATCTGGAATAATTTGGTGTTTGGAGGCTCTCCCATGGGTTTGGGCGGTCACACACTGGATTTTGGGACAGCTGGGAGGGGGATTTTGGGGATTTTGGGAAGGTGGCAGGAGGATTTTGGGGATTTTGGGCTGGTGGCAGGGGGATTTTGGGGATTTTGGGAAGGTGGCAGGAGGATTTTGGGGATTTTGGGAAGGTGGCAGGGGGATTTTGGGCATTTTGGGCAGGCTGAGAAGGGAATTTTGCCTGGCAGGGTGGAGAGGTTGCCCTGACAATCTGGGGCTGCCTCACCCCTGGAAATGCCCGGCTTGGAAGTTACCCCTTAAAGTCGGGTTTAAACCCCAAACTGGACAATCCCACCAAAATCGAGCTTAAACCCCAACCCAGACAATCCCAGCATTCTCCAACGATCCAACGCCACCTTCCACGCCCCTTTAACCCCGACTTTCACCGTTTTAACTCGGATTTCCCCCTTTTAACCCCGACTTTCCCCCTTTTAACCCCGACTTTTACCGTTTTAACCCCGATTTCCCCCCTTTTAACCCCGATTTTCGCCGTTCTAACCCCGACTTTTACCCTTTTAACCCCGATTTTCCCCCTTTTAACCCCGACTTTTGCCGTTTTAACCCCGAATTTTACCGTTTTAACCCCGACTTTCCCCCCTTTTTAACCCCGATTTCCCCCCTTTTAACCCCGACTTTCCCCGTTCTAACCCCGACTTTTACCCTTTTAACCCCGACTTTCCCCCTTTTAACCCCGACTTTCCCCCTTTTAACCCCGATTCCCCCCTTTTAACCCCGATTTTTCCCCTTTTAACCCCGACTTTCCCCCTTTTAACCCCGGCTTTTACCGTTTTAACCCCGATTTTCCCTCTTTTAACCCCGATTTTCGCCGTTCTAACCCCGACTTTTACCGTTTTAACCCCGATTTCCCCTTTTTAACCCCGACTTTCGCCGTTCTAACCCCGATTCCCCCCCTTTTAACCCCGATTCCCCCCTTTTTAACCCCGATTCCCCCCCTTTTAACCCCGATTTCCCCCCTTTTAACCCCAATTTTCCCCCTTTTAACCCCGACTTTTCCCCTTTTTAACCCCGACTTTCCCCTTTTTAACCCCGACTTTCCCCTTTTTAACCCCGACTTTCCCCTTTTTAACCCCGACTTTCCCCTTTTTAACCCCGATTTCCCCCCTTTTAACCCCGACTTTCCCCCTTTTAACCCCGATTTTCCCCCTTTTAACCCCGATTTCCCCCTTTTCCCGGCGCAGACCGCTGCGGGCAGTGCCAGTTCGGTGCCATCTGCGAGGCGGAGAGCGGGCGCTGCGTGTGCCCCACCGAGTGCGTGCCCTCGGCTCAGCCCGTGTGCGGCACCGACGGCAACACCTACGGCAGCGAGTGCGAGCTGCACGTCCGAGCCTGCACGCAGCAGAAAAACATCCTGGTGGCCTCGCAGGGCCACTGCAGTGAGTGTCACCGTGTCCCCTCCCCGCCTGGTGGCATCACTCCCCCCCGGTTTGGTCCCAGTGGGTTTGGGATTGCCTGAGGGATTTTTTTTTTTTTTTTTTTTTTTTTTTTTTTTTTTTTTTTGGGTGTGGGATAATTCGGGATTTTGAGGTTCTCCCGTGGGTTTGGGTGCTCACACATTGCCTGAGTGATTTTTTTTTTCACCTTTTTGGGTGTGGGATAATTCGGGATTTTGAGGTTCTCCCATGGGGTTTGGGTGCTCACACATTGCCTGAGTGATTTTTTTTTTTTCACCTTTTTGGGTGTGGGATAATTCGGGATTTTGAGGTTCTCCCATGGGGTTTGGGTGCTCACACATTGCCTGAGCGATTTTCCCTTTTATATTTGGAATAATTTGGGATTTTTAGGCATTTTTTAATCTCATGGGTTTGGGTGCTCACACATTGCCTGAGTGATTTTTTTTTCACCTTTTTGGGTGTGGAATGAGTTGGGATTTTTAGGTTCTCCCATGGGTTTGGGTGCTCACGCATTGCCTGAGCGATTTTCCCTTTTGTATTTGGAATAATTTGGGATTTTTAGGCAGTTTTTTAATCCCATGTGTCTGGGTGATCACACATTGCCTGAGCGATTTTCCCTTTTATATTTGGAATAATTTGGGATTTTCAGGCAGTTTTTTAATCCCATGGGTTTAGGTGCTCACACATCCCTGCCTGAGTGATTTTCCCTTTTCTATGTGGGATAATTCGGGATTTTTAGGTTCTCCCGTGGGTTTGGGTGCTCACACATTGCCTGAGCGATTTTTTTTTCCCTTTTTGGGTGTGGGATGATTTGGGATTTTTAGGTTCTCCTGGCAGCTTTTTAATTTTTTAATCCCATAGGTTTGGGTGCTCACACATTGCCTGAGTGATTTTCCCATTTATATCTGGAATAATTTGGGATTTTGAGGCTCTCCTGGCAGCTTTTTTAACCCCATGTGTTTGGTCACTCACACACATTGCCTGAGTGATTTTCCCTTTTAAATCTGGAATAATTTGATATTTTGATGCAGTTTTTTTAATCCCATGTTTTTGGTCACTCACACACATTGTCTGAGTGATTTTTCCCTTTTAAATCTGGAATAATTTGATATTTTGATGCAGTTTTTTTAATCCCATGTTTTTGGTCACTCACACACATTGCCTGAGTGATTTTTCCCTTTTAAATCTGGAATAATTTGATATTTTGAGCCTCTCCCAGCACCTTTTCAGTCCCACCTGGTTTGATTTCCCCCTCACTGGAAGTGCCCCTCGTGGTTTTTGGGTTTGTTTTTTTTTTTTTTTTTTTTTGAGCCAAAGCAAAGAAATTGGATTAATGTCCGTGGGGCTGAGTCAGGAATTAGGATAAAATCGTGTGAACAGGCAGGAGCAGAGTTGATCTGTGTTTGATCTCTGCCTCCCCTCCATCCCCTGGGCTCCATTCCTCTTTGTTCCTGCCTCTCCTGCCCACTCCCAGCCCACCGAGCTGTCTGGGCTCATTCTTTAATTAATTAAAAGCCCTGCTCGGATTCCTCGTTAGGATAAAAGCTGCGAGGATGATTTGAGAGTCATAAAAAAAAATCCGTGCCCAGCTGGGGCCGGGTGCTCTGGGCTGGAATTCTCGGGGGGTTTGGGGGAGGGTGGTGGTTTGTGTCGTGGGGAAAAAAAAACGTCCAGGGTAGGATAAAAATTTCCAAATTGGGGTAAAAACATCCAGATCGGGATAAAAACCTCAAGGGCAGGGTAAAAATCTCGAGGTTGGGATAAAAACTTCCAAATTGGGGTAAAAACCTCCAGATCGGGATAAAAACCTCAAGGGCAGGATATAAAGCTCCAGGTTGGGATAAAAACCTCCAAACCAGGATAAAAACCCTCCAGACCTGGATAAAAACTTCCAAACCTGGATAAAAACCTCCAAAATGGAATAAAAACTTCCAGGTTGGGATAAAAACCTCCAGGTTGGGATAAAAACCTCCAGACCAGAATAAAAACCTCCAGGGCAAGTGCTGAGCTGAGAGTGGCAGCTGACTCTCAGAATAAATTATTATTATTTTAAATTATTAAATGAGATTTTTTTTTTTTCCTCCAGAAAGAGCTGCCAGGAATCCAAAATTCTCAGGGTGGGCACCTAAATTTTGGGGTTAAACAAAGAAAAATATGACAATAACGTGACAAAAACGTGACAATAACACCCCCAGCCGTGTCACAAAGCGCCGGTGGCCACTGGGGGTGGCTGAGCGTGTCCCTCCCCGTGTCGCAGAGTCGTGTGGCTACTCGGTGTGCTCCTTTGGTAGCCACAGTGTGCCTCCAGACCGGGATAAAAACCCTTTGGATTGGGATAAAACCCTCCAGACCTGGATAAAAATCTCCAAATCAGAATAAAAACCTCCAGGGCAGAATAAAAATCTCCAAATCAGAATAAAAATCTCCAAATCAGAATAAAAACCTCCAGACCATGTGCTGAGCTGAGAGTGGCAGCTGACTCTTAGAATAAATTATTAAATGAGATTTTTTTTTTTCTTCCAGAAAAAGCTGCCAGGAATCCAAAATACTCGGGGTGGGCACCCAAATTTTGGGGTTAAACAAAAATAATGTGACAAAAACGTGACAATAACGTGACAATAACACCCCCAGCCGTGTCACAAAGCGCCGGTGGCCACTGGGGGTGGCTGAGCGTGTCCCTCCCCGTGTCGCAGAGTCGTGTGGCCACTCGGTGTGCTCCTTTGGTAGCCGCTGCGTGGGCGGGCAGTGCCTGTGCCCTCGCTGCCATCGCCAGCCCCCGGCCCCCGTGTGTGGCACCGACGGCGTCACCTACGAGAGCCCCTGCCAGCTGCAGGTGGCCTCGTGCCAGCTGCAGAAGAGCATCGAGGTGGCCAAGATGGGACCCTGTGAGGACGGTAGGTCGGTGGTGCCCGGGAAGGGCTCGGGGAAGTCGGGGGAGAAAGGGGAAAAAAAAAAAAAAAAAAAAAAAAATTAAAATTAAAATAAAAAAAAAAATTATTAAAAATCACCAAAAAATCACCCAAAAAATCACCAAAAAAAATCACCAACCCGCCCCCGCAAAATAACATTAAAAACCCACCAAAAAATCACCAAAAAGCAAATCACCAAAAAAAAACCCCAAAAATACCACCAAAAACATCACCAAAAATCACCAAAAAAAACCCCGCAAAAATACCACCAAAAATCACCAAAAAATCACCCAAAAAATCACCAAAAAGCCCCCCAAAATGCTTAAAAAAATCCCAAAAATACCTCAAAAAAAAACCCCCAAAAAATCACAAAAAACAAAACAAAAAAAAACACCCCAAAACCAAAAAAAAATCCCCAAAAATCTACCATAAACCCCGAAAACCCTGAAAACACCCAAAAAACCCTCCCAAAACCCCCCAACGCCCCCTCCCAAAAAAAACCCCAAAACCCACAAAAAATCTCCAAACCCCCCCCCAAAACCCTAAAAACACCCCCAAAAAAAACCCAAATTCCCCCCCTCAAAAAAACCCCAAAACCCTCAAAAAAATCTCCAAAAACCCCCCAAAAGACTTCCCAAAAAACCACCAAAATTAAAAAAAAAATCTGCCTTTTCCAGGGCACAGGGATCCTTCTCCCACTCCACTCTGGGGCGGGATTTTGGGCTGAAAATTGAAATATTTTGGGATTTGGGATTGGGTCTGGGTGTGTCCCCAAACCAGGACATTTGTCCCCATCCCCTGATGTCCCCCGGGCTCTGTCCCCCCTGGGGGTGCCCGGTGTCACCCTGCCTGTCTGTCCTTGTCCCCAGAGTGTGGCTCGGGGGGCTCTGGCTCGGGGGATGGCAGCGAGTGCGAGCAGGAGCGATGTCGCCAGTTCGGGGGCTGGTGGGACGAGGACGCCGAGGACGAGCCCTGCGTGTGTGACTTCACCTGCCAGGCCGTGCCCCGCAGCCCGGTGAGCCCTGTGCCTGCTGTCCCCTGCTGTCCCCTCCTGTGCCCTGCTGTCCCCTCCTGTCCCTTCTGTGCCTCCTGTCCCCTCCTGTCCCCTGCTGTCCCCTCCTGTGCCCTCCTGTCCCTTCTGTGCCCTCCTGTCCCCTCCTGTGCCCTCCTGTGCCCTGCTGTCCCCTCCTGTCCCCTGCTGTCCCCTCCTGTCCCTTCTGTGCCCTCCTGTCCCCTCCTGTCCTCTCCTGTCCCCTCCTGTCCCTTCTGTCCCCTCCTGTCCCCTCCTGTGCCTGCTGTCCCCTGCTGTCCCTTCTGTGCCCTCCTGTGCCCTGCTGTCCCCTCCTGTCCCTTCCTGTCCCCTCCTGTCCCTGCTGTCCTCTCCTGTCCCTTCCTGTCCTCTCCCGGGCACCCCGGGCCATGCCAGGAATGGGCACCCCGAGCTGTCTCCCCCTCCTGTCCCGTTCTGTCCCTTCCTGTCCCCTTCTGTCCCCTCCTCCTGTCCCCCCCGGCACCCCGGGCGGGGCTCTGAGCTGTCCCCTCGCAGGTTTGTGGCTCTGACGGTGTCACCTACGCCAACGAGTGCGAGCTGAAGAAGACGCGGTGCGAGAAACGCCAGGAGCTCTTTGTCACCAGCCAGGGAGCGTGTCGGGGTGAGTGGCCTGAGGGAAGCCACCCCCCCTCGGTGGCTGTGTCCCCAGGTGTGTCCCCAGGTGTGTCCCCAGGTGTGTCCCCGGGTGTGTCCCTGGGTGAGTGCCCTGAGGGAAGCCACCCCCCCTCGGTGGCTGTGTCCCCAGGTGTGTCCCCGGGTGTGTCCCCAGGTGTGTCCCCAGGTGTGTCCCCGGGTGTGTCCCCTGAAAGAAACCACTCCCCCCAGTGGGTGTGTCCCCAGGTGTCCCTGGGTGTGTCCCCTGAGGAAGCCACTGACCTCTGTGTCCCTGTCCTGATTGTCCCTGTCCTTCTATCCCCTCCCTGCAGCCCTGGCCACCACCCCTGAGTGTCCCTGTCCTCACTGTCCCTGTCCTGAGTGTCCCTGTCCCCTCCCTGCAGCCCTGGCCACCACCCCGCCGCCCCTGCTGGTCGTGCACTGCAGCCACACGGTCTATGGCTGCTGTCCGGACAATGTCACCGTGGCGCTGGGCGTGGGAGCCGCCGGATGTCCCAGTGAGTGCCACCTCGGGGACACCCAGGGACCTTGGGGGAGGCTGCAGGGAGGGTTTGGGGTCCTGGCCCAAGGGGGATGAATTTGGACGCTCATTCAGCCCTCCCGAGTCACCGCTGTGGCCACCGAAATCGTGTCCCCAAGTGCCACCTGCGCAGGTTTTTGGGCATTTCCACATTGGAAACTTGTTTGCCCGCCCCGCTGCTCCCCCCAGGTGTCCCTTCGTGTCCCTTTCCTGCTGTGACAAGGACAGCGCCACCCTGTCTGCCTCATTAATTAATTAATTAACAATCACGCCCTAACGGCTTCCTTCCCGTTTGACGCTCACGAGAGCGGAGCTCTTGACGACAGCGGGGCTGGAGCAGAGGTGGCACACGGTGACAGGGGGGAGGTGACACGGGTGTCGCTGCTGTCCCCTCCCTCAGGCACGTGCCAGTGCAACCCCTATGGCTCGTACGGGGGCTCGTGCGAGCCCGGCTCGGGCCAGTGCTCCTGCAAGCCCGGCGTGGGCGGCCTCAAGTGCGACCGCTGCGAGCCCGGATTCTGGAACTTCCGCGGCATCGTCACCGACGGCAGGAGCGGCTGCACCCGTGAGTGACAGCCAGGGGACACCGGACAGCGTGGGGACACCCTGAGTGACAGGGAGGGGACACCGGGGGGCACACCATGAGTGACACCGTGGGTGACAGGGAGGGGACACCGAGTAACAGGGAGGGGACACCCTGAGTGACACCATAGGTGACAGGGAGGGGACACTGGGGGGGACACCATGAGTGACAGGGATGTCACCCCCTGAGCGTGACAGGGAGGGACACTCCCTGTTTCCCCCATTTCCCACCCCATAACTGTGTTCTTCCCCATTTCCCACCCATAACTGCATTTTCCCCATTTCCCACCCCATAACTGCATTTCCCCCCATTTCCCACCCCATAACTGCATTTCCCCCCATTTCCCACCCCATAACTGCATTTCTCCCCATTTCCCACCCCATAACTGAATTTTCCCCATTCCCACCTATAACTGTATATTTTCCCCCATTTCCCACCCCATAACTGCATTTCCCCCATTTCCCACCCCATAACTGCATTTCCCCCATTTCCCACCCCATAACTGCATATTTCTCCCCATTTCCCACCCCATAACTGTGTTCTTCCCCATTTCCCACCCCATAACTGCATTTCCCCCATTTCCCACCCCATAACTGCATATTTCTCCCCATTTCCCACCCCATAACTGTGTTCTTCCCCATTTCCCACCCCATAACTGCATTTCCCCCCATTTCCCACCCCATAACTGCATTTCCCCCATTTCCCACCCCATAACTGCATTTCCCCTATTTCCCACCCCATAACTGCATATTTCTCCCCATTTCCCACCCCATAACTGTGTTCTTCCCCATTTCCCACCCCATAACTGCATTTCCCACCCCATAACTGCATATTTCCCCCCATTTCCCACCCCATAACTGCATATTTCCCCCCATTTCCCACGCCGTGCCCGCCTGTCCCGTTGCCAGCGTGTCACTGTGACCCCGTGGGCTCGGTGAGGGATGACTGTGAGCAGATGACGGGGCTGTGCTCCTGCAGGACGGGCATCACGGGCATGAAGTGCAACCAGTGCCCCAACGGCAGCAAACTGGGCACCACTGGGTGCCAGGAAGGTCAGGGCACCTGGCTTTGGGTCCTGGGGATTTGGGGATTTTGGGTCCTGGTTATATGGGGTTTTGGTTTCTGTGTAATTGGGATTTTGAGTCCTGATTATTTGGGATTTTGGGTTCCTGATTACTTGATATTTTGGTTTCTGGTTATTCGGGATTTTGGTTTCTGTGTAATTGGGATTTTGGTTTCTGAATCACTGGGATTTTGGGTCCTGGTAATTTGGGATTTTTGGTCCCACATCACTGTGGTTTTGGGTCCTGTTTACTTGGGATTTTGGTTTCTGGGTATTTGGGATTTTGGGTCCTGGTTATTTGGGATTTGGACTCCTGCCTGACTGGGATTTTATCTCCTGTCTAACTGGGATTTATCTCCTCTCTAACTGGGATTTTATGTCCTCTCTGACTGGGACATGTCCCCATTCCCCCTCTGTCCCCACAGACCCCTCAGCCCCTCGCTCCTGCCAGGAGCTGAGCTGTGATTTTGGGGCCTCGTGCGTGGAACTCAACGGCTTCGCCCACTGCGAGTGCCCGTCCCCGCTGTGCTCCGAGGCCAACATGACCAAGGTTTGGGGACAGCGCCTTGGGGGGGGCTTGGGGACACTGGGGATGGCACCTGCACATGGCTCTGCCCCATAAAATCCGGCAGGAATTTGTTCCCTGCTGGGCAAAGGGGACACACGAGTCACTGGTGTCCCCTGGCCCCGCTGGCATCTCCCGCTCTGGGTCACTCTGTGTCCCCAGAGGAGCTCCCCAAAAATGCTGGCAGCACCCAGGGCCGTGTTGGTGGCACTGGGAGGGACCCCGAGGTGCAGCTCTGGTGTCCCCTGTGTCCCCAGGTGTGTGGCTCTGACGGTGTCACCTACGGGGACCAGTGCCAGCTGCAGACCATCGCCTGCAGGCAGGGCCAGCACATCACGGTCAAGCACGTGGGGCAGTGCCACGGTGAGTGTCCCTGTGCCCTGGGTGGGCAGTGTCACCGAGTGTCCCCTGAGTGGACAGTGCCATTGTGTCCCCTGGGCAGTGTCACCGAGTGTCCCCTGGGTGGGCAGTGTCATTGTGTCCCCTGGGCAGTGTCACATTCAGTGTCCCCTGGGCAGTGCCACTGTCACCAGGGCAGTGTCACTGAATGTCCCCTGGGTGGGCAGTGTCACCGAGTGTCCCCTGGGTGGGCAGTGTCACCGAGTGTCCCCTGGGCAGTGCCATGCTCAGTGTCCCCTGGGCAGTGTCACCGAGTGTCCCCTGGGTGTACAGTGCCATTGTGTCCCCTGGGCAGTGTCACTGAGTGTCCTCTGGGCAGTGCCATCGTGTCCCCTGGGCAGTGTCACTGTCACCAGGGCAGTGTCCCCTGGGCAGTGTCACTGAGTGTCCCCAGGGCAGTGTCACACTGAGTGTCACTGAGTGTCATGCTCAGTGTCCTCTGGGCAGTGCCATCCCCGTGTCCTGTGGCTGCCACCCTGTGTGTCACCCCCTGGCACACCAGGTGTCCTTCCCAGTCTGTGTCACCCCCTGGCACACCAGGTGTCCTTCCCAGTCTTTGTCACCCTTTCCCGGTGCCACCTTCCCAGTCTGTGTCACCCCCTGGCACACCAGGTGTCCTTCCCAGTCTTTGTCACCCTTTCCCGGTGCCACCTTCCCCTGCTCACCCCCGTTTCTGCTGCTCCCCACAGAGTCCCTGCCCCACACCAGCTCCCCGGTGCCCCCCACGCCTCTGCCCACGCTGCCCCTGCTGCCCGCGCCCCCCCGGGCCACCCTGCAGACCCCGGAGCCCACGGGGGTGGCCACCAGCTCAGCACCGCTGGAAGCCAAACCCACGGAACGAGGCCACCCCACGACGAGACGTGTGACCACAGCCCGGCCGGCCACCACGCCCTGGGTCACCCACGGGGTGCACAAAGCCACCATCCGCCCGCTGGCCACCGTGCCCGTGGTGGTGGCCACCGGGCAACTGAGCTACGGCGAGTCCGGCAGCGCTGAGGGCAGCGGGGACCAGGACATGGGCACCAGTGGCGACCAAGAGTCCAGCGGGGCGGGGTCTGCCGGTGAGTGCCACCACCCCACCCCACCCCACCCCGGGCTCTGGGGTGTCACCGGGAGGGTGACAGTGCTGGATGTGCCCTGGCTGTCCCCAGGTGAGGAGGAGGAGGAGGAGGAGGAGCTGGATGAAGGCCAGGTGACATCCACGGCTGCCATCGAGAGGGCCACGTGCTACAACTCCCCCCTGGGCTGCTGCTCCGACGGCAAAACCGCGGCTGCGGACGCCGAGGGGAGCAACTGCCCCGGTGAGTGTGGGGCTGGGGGAGGGATCGGGGTCCTTTTGGGGTCAGGAGTTTGGGATGTATCAAGGGGGGATGACACAAAGGTGGATTTGGGGCTGGGAGAGGGATCGGGGTCCTTTTGGGGTCAGGAGTTTGGGATGTATCAAGGGAGGTGACACAAAGGTGGATTTGGGGCTGGGGGAGGGATCGGGGTCCCTTTGGGGTCAGGAGTTTGGGATGTATCAAGGGGGGATGACACAAAGGTGGATTTGGGGCTGGGGGAAGGTTTGGGATCACTTTAGGATCAGGAACTGGGGCCGTGTTTCAGATTTTTCTGGACTGAAATCCTTCCTCCTTCCTGGGGGTCTCCAGTGGGAGATCCCCTTTTCCTCTGGGAAAACCACTTTCCCTTTTATCCCATAAAGGACAGAGCCTGTGTGAAGGGAAAGGGAGAGGGAAAGGAAAAGGGAAATGGAAAAGGAAAGGGGAAAAAGGGAAAGGAAAAGGACCCTCCTGTGTGGCCCCCAGGTGTCCCCTTTGTCCCCAGCCCCGTGTGACTCCCAAGTGTTCCTGTTGTTCCTAGCCTCGTGTGGTCGGTCCCCAGGTGTCCCTGTTGTCCCCAGGTGTCCCTGTGTGGTCCCCAGGTGTCCCCGTTGTCCCCATGTGGCCCCCAAGTGTCCCCTTTGTCCGCAGCCCCATGTGGCTCCCAGGTGTCCTCATGTGTCCCCACTATGTCCCGTGCCAGGTGTCCCCGTTGTCCCCAGGTGTCCTTGTTGTCCCCACGTGTCCCCGTTGTCCCCAGCCCCGTGTCGTCCCAGGTGTCCCCTTTGTCCCCAGATGTCCCCGTTGTCCCCAGCCCCGTGTCGTCCCAGGTGTCCCCGTTATCCCCAGGTGTCCCCGTTGTCCCCAAATGTCCCCATGTGGCCCCACCATGCCCCATGTCAGGTGGCCCCCAGGTGTCCCTGTTGTCCCCGTGTGGCCCCGCAGTGCCCCATGCCAGGTGTCCCCATGTGGCCCCCAGGTGTCCCCATGTGGCCCCCAGGTGTCCCCGTTGTCCCCGTGTGGCCCCGCAGTGCCCCATGCCAGGTGTCCCCGTTGTCCCCAGGTGTCCCCGTTGTCCCTGTGTCCCCGCCGTGCCCCGTGCATGCCCGCAGGTGTCCCCACGTCCCTCTAACGTGTCTCTCTTGTCACCCAGCGGTGCAGGGGCGCTGCTCTCCGCGCCGGAGCTCTCAGGAACCCGTCTGGTAAAAGTTGCCACCTCCAGCCTGGTGTTTGCCATCTGCCCCAGCACTAACCCTCCATGGCTGTGCCCGTCCCCCCCCGACTAACCCGGCACTGGCACTACCCCCCACACTTCCATCCCCCCTCTTTTTTTTTTTTTTTTTTTTTTTTTTTTTTCCAGGGATTCCGGCGTTCCCTCGCCTCCCCCTGCCCAGCTAAAAGGGTTTTGTTTTGTCTTCCCTCCCTCCCTCTCCCAGCCACCAAAGTGTTCCAAGGAGTGCTGATCCTGGAGGAGGTGGAGGGCCAGGAGCTGTTCTACACCCCGGAGATGGCTGATCCCAAATCCGAGCTCTTCGGGGAGACGGCGCGGAGCATCGAGGGCGCCGTGAGTTCCGTGTCCCCTCTCCGGGAACTCTGCTGTTTTGCTCTTCTCCCTCCAAATTATTATCATTTGGAAATTAAAGGGGGGCTCTCAGGCAAAGATATGGGAATGGGAATAGCAGTTCTTTGTAGGAATCGCTGCTTTGGGACGGTCGGGACAAGCTCAGGCGCTCTCTTTATTCCGGTTTTAAAGTTTTGCAGTTTATTTCCTAGGGTGTGGGTTTATATCAGGCCCTGCTGGGAGCTGCAGCCACAGCTCAGAGCAGGGCAGAGAGAGGGAGAGAGCGAGAGTAAAAGAAGAAAGAACGAAGAGAGCAAGAGCATAAGAGAGCGATTTTCCCCTTTACAATACAATAAATCTTTTATGTTGAATATTCTAATTTCCGCTCACCAATCTAATACAAGATACAAATTTCCCTTTCCTCTCCCCACAGCTGGATGAGCTTTTCCGTGGTTCTGATGTCAGGAAAGATTTCAGGAGCATCCGAGTGCGGGACCTGGGCCAGAGCAGCGCTGTCAGGGTCATTGTGGAGGCTCACTTTGATCCAGGTAGGGCCAAATTCCCTGCGGGAATTCGGGCTGGGAAATGTGCAGTGGTGAGGAGGAAAGAACCATCCTAAAATTCAGCGGGGTTGGGGTTTTTTTTTTAATCCTGCAGAATTCCAGTGGGAGCAGAGATGGGAGGAGCTTCACCCTAAGGAAGTTTGGATGGGTTTTCCTTGGGAAAGGAGAAATATTTTCTTTGGGACATGAGGAATATTTGCCTTAAGAAATGAGGGTTGTTTTCTTTAGAAAATGATGATTTTTTTTCCTTGGGAAAGAGGGTTATTTTCCTTGGGAAATGAGTAATATTTTCCTTAGGAAATGATGATTTTTTTCTTTTCTTGGGAAATGAGGATTATTTTCCTTAGGAAAAGAGAATTATTTTCCTTGGGAAAGGAGAATTATTCTCCTTGGGAAAGGAAGGATTTTCCTTAGGAAAGGAGGGTTATTTTCCTTAGGAAATTAAGATTATTTTCCTTGGGAAATGAGTATTTTCCTTGGGAAATTAAGATTATTTTCCTTGGGAAATGAAGATTAATTTCCTTAAGAAAAGAGAATTATTTTCCTTAGGAAATTAAGATTCTTTTCCTTGGGGAAGGATAATTATTTTCCTTGGGGAAGGAGGTATTTGGGGAGGTCAGGGGAAGGAAATTCCCATTGGAATCCTCACTGCTGCTCCCCTCCTTTGCCCTCCTGGCCGGGATCAGCCACGTCCTTCACGGCCACCGACATCCAGGGGGCTCTGCTCAAACAAATCCGAGCTGCCAAGAAAAAAAACCATCCTGGTGAAGAAGCCCCAGACGGAGCACATCAAATTCATGGATTTTGGTGAGATCCCTGCGGGGGCTGTGCCAAAACCTCGCTCGGTTTTTGGGGGGTTTGAAAAAATTCCAAGGTGGGGGGGGGGGGGGGTGGATTTTGCTGGTCTTGGTTTTGGCACCTTCAGGAGCTTCCAGAGGTGGGGGGATGTGGGATTCCAGAGGAATCGTGGGATTTTGGGGGTTGGGAGGGATTTTAAAGGTTATCTGGGATCATGGGCAGGGATTTTCCAATGGCCTTGGACGATTCCAGGGATGGGGCAGCCTCAGTTTCTCTGGGAAAATCCATTCCAGGCCTTCCCCACCCTCTGAGGAAAATCTCAGGAAAGCCATAAAAGGGTTAAAATTCCCCCATTTTCCATGGAATGTGGGCGGTGCCACCCCTGGAGGAAAGGAGCCTGTCCTGGAATGCCAGGGGTGGGGGCCAGGCTGGGATTGCTCCTGCTCCACCCAGAATTCCCAGAATTAGGCACACAGAGCCTGGCAGAGGCACAGCCAGCATCCCAAAATAATCCCAATTTTTGTCCACTTTGAGGCCTCTTAGTGTGCAAATTCCTCCTCTAGGACCAGGCTGGAGACTGCTGTCACAACCCACACCTGACCCCAAAACTGACCCACACCTGGCCCTAAAACTGACCCACACCTGACCCCAAAACTGACCCACACCTGGCCCTAAAACTGACCCACACCTGGCCCTAAAACTGACCCACACCTGACCCCAAAACTGACCAATACCTGACCCCAAAACTGACCCACACCTGACCCTACAACTGACCCACACCTGAACCTAGAACTGACCCACACCTGACCCCAAAACTGACCCACACCTGACCCCAAAACTGACCCACACCTGACCCCAAAACTGACCCACACCTGGCCCTAAAACTAAGTCATACCTGGCCCTAAACTTAACCCACACCTGATCCTAAAACTAACCCACACCTGACCTCAACACTAAACCATACCTGACCCTGACCCTAACCCGCACCTGAACCCAAAACTAACCCACACTTGACCCCAAAACTGACCCACACCTGACCCTAAACTTAAGCCATAACTGACCCTAAACCTGACCCACACCTGACCCTAACCCTGACCCACACCTGGCCCTATCCCACACCTGGCCCTATCCCACAGCTGACCCCACCCCTCTGCTGTGTTCCAGACTGGATCCCCCGGCTCTTCACCACCACTGTCACCACCACCACGGCCACCACCATGGCCCCGGCCACCACCCACAGGGTCCCTGCAGCCACCGTGGCCACCACCCACAGGGTCCCCGCGGCCACCGTGGCCACCACCCGCCGGGTCCCCGCGGCCACCACATCCCTTGGCCACCACCAGGAGCCCACGGGGAGGCCCGGCCCCAAGGAGGTGGCCGTGGGTGGCACCAGGAGGCCCAGTGCCACCAGCGCTGGCAGCAGCAGCAGGAGGAAGCCCACCCGGGTGCCCCCTGGCACCACCCGAGCCCCCCGGCCCTGCGAGTCCCAGCCCTGCCTGCACGGGGGCACCTGCGAGGACGATGGCCGGGACTTCACCTGCAGCTGCCCCGCGGGGAGGGGAGGGGCTGTGTGTGACAAAGGTGCGTGCTGCTCCCCCCAAAAAAAATCCCTCCTTTTGGGGTTTGAAAAGCAGTTCCTGCTCCCCTGCCAAGTGGGGGTGGCACTCTCTGTTGTTCCAGCCTGGATTTGGGCACTTCCAGGGATGCCAAACATTCCCAGCCTTGTGCCAGGCAGGAAAACATTCCTGGCTTTGGGTGAGATAGGGAAACATTCCCAGCTTTGTGATAAGCAGGAAAACATTCCCAGTTTTGTGTGAGATAGGAAAACATTACTGGCTTTGTTCTAGGCAGGAAAACATTCCCAGCCTTGTGCCAAATAGGAAAACATTCCCGGCTTTGTGTAAAGCAGGAAAACATTCCCAGCCTTGTGTGAGATAGGAAAACATTCCCGGCTTTGTTCCAGGCAGGAAAACATTCCCAGCTCTGTGTTAGATGGGAAAACGTTCCCAGTTTTGTGTTGGGGAGGAAAACATTCCCAGCTCTGTGTAAAACGGGAAAACATTCCCAGCTTTGTGATGGGCAAGGAAACATTCCCAGCTTTGTGATGGGCAGGAAAACATTCCCAGCTTTGTGTAAAATAGGAAAACATTCCCAGCTTTGTGATGAGCAGGGAAACATTCCCAGCTTTGTTCCAGGCAGGAAAACATTCCCAGCTTTGTGGTGGGCAAGGAAACGTTCCCAGCTTTGTGCCAGGCTCTCACTGCCGTGTCCTTGTGTCCCCTCCTGTCCCCTCCTGTGCCCTCCTGTCCCCTCCTGTCCCCTGACCCCGCAGCCATCGGGAATTTCGTGCCCAGTTTTGGGGGCCGATCCTTCCTGGCCTTCAGGATGATGAAGGCTTATCACACCGTGAGGATTTCCATGGAATTCCGGGCGCTGGAGCCCAGCGGGCTCCTCCTCTACAACGCCCAAAAACACGGCAAGGATTTCATCTCCCTGGCACTGGTGGGCGGCTTCGTGGAGCTCAGGTGAGGGGTGGGGAATTTACATCCTAAAAGGTCTCAAAGTGGACAAAAATCCGAATTTTTGGGGTTTTTTTTTTGGGGGGGTGTAGCTGGAATACTGAGGGAGCTTTTCTGTCTTTTCAGCAGAGTGAACTCGCTGGTGTCACTTTGAATTTTAAAAAGCTGCAAGGTGTGGGAGGTTTAGGGTTTTTTTAAGAGATCTTTTTTTGGTGGGATTTTGGGAGGTTGGGTTTTTTTTGAGAGTTTTTTTTTGGTGGGGTTTTGGGAGGTTGGGTTTTTTTGAGAGTTTTTTTTTGGTGGGGTTTTGGGAGGTTGGGATTTTTTGAGAGATTTTTTTTAGGTAGGGTTTTGGGAGGTTGGGGGTTTTTTTTAAGAGATTTTTTTTTTGGTGGGGTTTTGGGAGGTTTAGGGGTTTTTTAAAGAGATCTTTTTTTTGGTGGAGTTTTTGGGAGGTTGGGGGTTTTTTTTGAGAGATCTTTTTTTGGTGTTTTTTTTTTTTAACTGTGTGAAGAAATGTGGAGAGGGGGGAGAAAGGAAAGAGAGGAAAGCGCTGGAGTGGATTTTTTTTATATTCCAAAATGTAACGGGATGGGTTTGAATGAGGGCAGAGCAGAGAGAGAGGGATGGAGAGAGGGAGGGGAGGAGAGGAAAAATGAGGAAGGGAGGGAGAGAAAGAGGAAGGGAAGGAAAAAGGGAAGGAGAGAAGGAGAGGGGGAAGGAGGAGAGAAAGGAGAGGGAGAAAAGGAGAAAAGAAAAAAATGAGGGAGGGAGACAAAGACAAGTAGGGAGAGAGAGAAGGAAAGAAAGGAGAGAAAGAAAGAGGGAGAGAGGGAGGGAGAGAAGGAAGGAGAGAAAGAAATAAAGGAAGAGAGAGGGAGAAAAGGAGGGAGAGAAAGAAGTAGAGGGGGAGAGAAGAAGAGAAAGAAGGAGACTGAGAGAAAGGAGAGGGAGAGATGGAGAGAAAGGGAGAAAAGGAGGGAAAGGGAGAGAAAGAAGGGGGAAGAGAGAGGGAGAAAAGGAGAGAGGAAGAGAAGGAGGAGAAGAGGGAGAGAAGGAGGAGAAGAGGGAGAGGTCCCCAGGCGCTCCCCAGTGCCACATCAGCCCTGGCACAGCCCAGCCGGCACCTCTGGGCACAGACTCGCGGTGTTCCCCGCAGGTTTGACACGGGCTCTGGCACGGGCACCGTCACCAGCCGGGTGCGGGTGCAGCCGGGCCGCTGGCACCGGCTGGTTGGTGACCCGGAACCGGCGCAATGGGGCCCTGGCAGTGGATGGCGAGCCCCAGGTGAGCGGGGACAGCCCCCTGGGCACCGACGGGCTCAACCTGGACACCGACCTGTTCATCGGGGGAGCGCCCCCCGAGCACATGGAACGGTGAGGGTGGCACTGGGGATGGAGGGTGACACTGGGGATGGGGGTGACACTGGGGATGGGGGTGGCACTGGGAGAGTGGCACTGGGAATGGGAGGGTGGCACTGGGGAGGGAGGGTCACACTGCCCCGTGAAGGTGACACTGCCACATGAGGATGACACTGGGGATGGGAGGGTGACACTGCTCCATCAGTGTGGCACTGTCCCCTCAGGGTGACACGGCAGGGCTGGCTCCCATCTCAGCCCTGCAGCCCCTCCCACGCTGCCCACCCACCCTGGGCACCCCGTTGGCACTGTCCCCACTGCTCCTTTGGGGACAAACCGTGGCTCTGTGTCCCCTCAGGGTGGCCGAGCGCGCCGCTGTCACGGCGGGGCTGCGGGGCTGCATTCGCCAGCTGGGCATCAACAACCGCCTGTACCAACTGCGCCAGGGCGCGGCGACGTCCTGTACGGCAACGGCGTGGGCGAGTGTGGCACTGACCCCTGCCAGCCCAACCCCTGCCACCACGGCGGCACCTGCCACCCCCAGGAGGCCGAGATGTTCCTCTGCCAGTGCCTCGATGCCTACACGGGTACGGGGATGGGCACCGGGGGGGGGGGGGGTCACCCCTGTCTGGGGGGGTTGTGGGGGGTGAAGTTGGTGAATTCGGGGTGGGGTTGTGGGGGGATAAGGGTCGGGAGTTGGGTGTGCTCGTGCTCCAAAGAATGGGGTCTTTAGGGGCATTAATTGGTGTCCCCCTGGAGGCATTTTAGGGGTTGTGGTGTCCCTCCATCTGTGGGGGAAGTTCTGCACTGGAAGGAGGATTGGCACTGGAATTGTCTTTGGGCACTGGAATCACATTCGGGCACTGGAATTGTCTTTGGACATTGGAATTTGGGCACTTGAATCATCTTTGGGCATTTAAATCATTTTGGGCACTGAAATAATCTTTGGGCATTGGAATAATTTTGGGAACTGGAATCATCTTTGGGCACTGAAATTGTCACGGGGGGTTGGTGACACAGGGGACATTGGGTTGGTGACACTGGGGACAGGAGATTGGTGACACAGGTGACACTGGGGACAGGGGGTTGGTGACACAGGGGACACAGGGTTGGTGACACTGGGGACGGGGGTTGGTGACACAGGGTTGGTGACACAGGGGACACAGGGTTGGTGACACAGGGGACACAGGGTTGGTGACACGCTGCTGTCCCCTCGCAGGCCCCACGTGTGCCTTCGAGAGGAAACCCGTGCGAGCCCTCCCCGTGCCACAGCTCTGCCACCTGCCTGGTGCTGCCCCACGGGGGGCACCTGTGCGCCTGCCCCATGGGGCGCCAGGGCGACTCCTGCGAGCGAGGTGGGGCAGCAGGGCCCACCCTGGCACCAAAGCGGGGAGCCCTGAGCTGCTGTCCCCAGCCTGGGGTGGGCCTCGGGGACAGCTGCAGTGCCAGCTGTCCCTGACGCTGCCCGCTCTGTGCCCAGTGACGGAGCAGGACCAGTCCGTGCCCCTTCATGCCCGAGTTCAACGGCTCCTCCTACCTGGAGCTCAACGGGCTGCAGAGCTTCGTGCCCGACCTGCAGTGAGTGCCGGGGGACGGGGGACAGGGACAGGGACAGGGATGGGATGGGATGGGATGGGATGGGATGGGATGGGGACAGGGATGGGGACAGGGATGGGACAGGGGTGGGGACAGGGATGGGACGGGGATGGGGCAGGGATGGGGACAGGGCAGGGATGGGATGGGATGGGACAGGGACAGGGATGAGGACAGGGATGGGACAGGGGTGGGGACAGGGATGGGACAGGGACAGGGATGGGGCAGGGATGGGGACAGGGACAGGGGCAGGGATGGGGACAGGGCAGGGATGGGGTAGGGATGGGACAGGGACAGGACAGGGATAGGGACAGGGCAGGATGGGGAGAGGGATGGGACAGGGCAGGGACAGGGATGGGATGGGATGGGATGGGATGGGATGGGGGACAGGGATGGGGACAGGGATGGGGGAACAGGGATGGAATGGGACAGGGATGAGGGCCGGGACAAGGGCAAACAGCACCCTGAGCGTGAGGGGACACATTTCTGCCACCCCCCGCTCTCAGGCTGTCTCGGCGTGGCACAGGACATGGGTGGGTGGGTGTGTGGGGTGTGTCCGTGTCCCCCTGTTCTCACGGAGCTGTCGCTGTCGCTCCCCCAGGGACAGGATGTCCATGGAGTTGGTGTTCCTGGCCAAGAAACCCGACGGGATGATTTTCTACAACGGCCAGAAGAGCGATGGCAAAGGGGACTTCGTGTCCCTGGCGCTGCACCAGGGACACCTGGAGTACAGATACGACCTGGGCAAGGGGGCAGCCCTGCTCAGGTGAGCCCTGCCCCACCCCGGGCTGCTGGGGCAGCTCCCCACGCCTCATTTCTAGAGATTTCATCATTTATTAATCCCTGATATAGCAGAGATTTTATCATTAATTGATCTCTGATATAGCAGAGATTTTATCATTTATTAATCCCTGATATAGCAGAAATTTTATCTTTTATTTTTATTTTTATTTTTATTTTTATTTTTATTTTTATTTATTTCTAGATTTATATTTATTTCGATATTTCTATATTTCTATTTCTCTATTCTCTCTATGATGCAATATCCATACCCAGAGCTCTCGGTGGGATTTTTCTTTTCCCTTTTCCCATTTTTTCCCATTATTTTTTTCCCATTATTTTTTCAGGAGCAGGGACGCCGTGCCCCTGCACACGTGGCTCTGGGTATTATATTTATATAATACCTATATTCATATTCATATTTATATTTATATTTATATCTATATCTATATCTATTTCTATTTCTATATTTATTTCTATATTTATATTTATATTTATATCTATATCTATTTCTATATTTATATTTATATTTATATTTATATTTATATTTATATTTATATTTATATTTATATTTATATTTATATTTATTTATACATTTCTATTTCTCTATTCTCTCTATGATACAATATCCATACCCAGAGCTCTCGGTGGGATTTTTCTTTTCCCTTTTCCCACTTTTTCCCAATTTTTCCCCATTTTTCCCGTTATTTTTCAGGAGCAGGGACGCCGTGCCCCTGCACACGTGGCTCCGGGTCGTGCTGGAGCGCAGCGGCCGCAAGGGCGAGCTCCGGATCGCCGGTGGCCACCGGGTCACGGGAGAGTCCCCGGTGAGAGGGGAGGGACCGGCCCCGCTCTGCTCCCGGGAAATTCCCGCATTCCCGACCTGTAAATCGTGGGTTTGAGGGTGGGAAAGTGGAATTTCCGCGGGTTCCTGGGCTTTAAATCCGAGTTTAAGGGTGGAAATTCCCTCATTCCTGGGTTGTAAATCCAGGTTTAAGGGTGGAAAAGTGGAAATTCTCAGGGTTCTGGGCTTTAAATCCGAGTTTAAGGATGGAATTTCTCTCATTCCTGGGGTTTCAATCCTGGTTTGAGGGTGGAATTTCTCCAGTTTCTGGGCTTTAAATTCTGGTTTTGCGGGTGGAGGAGTTCTGCAGCTCCTGAGCTTTAAATCCTGGTTTAAGGGTGGAATTCTCTCATTCCTGAGCTTTAAATCGTGGCTTTAAGGGTGGAAAAGTGGAAATTCTGAGGGTCCTGGGCTTTAAATCCGGGTTTGAGGCTGGAATTTCTCTCATTCCTGGGCTGTAAATCCCGGTTTTCAGGGCGATCTCGGGCTCATGAGTTTTTAAATCGTGGTTTTAAGGGTGGAAAAGTGAAATTTCTCTGGTTCCTGGGCTTTAATTCCTCTCCTCTTTTCTGTCCC
Organism: Sturnus vulgaris; assembly: GCF_052056855.1. Lineage (NCBI taxonomy): Eukaryota > Metazoa > Chordata > Aves > Passeriformes > Sturnidae > Sturnus > Sturnus vulgaris. The sequence continues at coordinate 1,516,585 of NC_142267.1, forward strand.
CATCCCCTGTCCCTGCATTCCTTGGGATCCCTTCCCAGGAAAAGCCCCGCTCAACTCATCCCTAAATCCACAACAAATTCCAGCCAAAAAAAAAAAAAAAAAAAGAGATTTTTTTTTTTTTTTTTCCTTCCCCTCACTCTCCTTTTGCCAGCTCCTCTCGGTGGCACTGCCACCCCCAGAGCCACCCTGCTGCCATGTCACCCCACTGATATCCCTTTTTTTTTTTTTTTTTTTTTTTTCTCCTTCTTTCTCTCTTTTTCCCTTCTATTTTCCTTTATATTTTTCCCTCCCCTGCTGTCTGGATCCCAGAAATCCCGTAAGGTACAGATAAGTATGAGCCCACCACGCCTCCATCTCATCTGCCATTGGCACCTCGGTCTTTTTTTTTTTCTTTTTTAAAATTTTTTTTGGTGTGTTTTCCATCCCTTTTCCCATCAGGTTTAGGATTCCTGTAGTTTAGAGCTTCTCATTCCCTCTCCTCCTCCATTCCCAGCCGGTTCTTTCCTTTTTATTTCAGCAGCATTTCAATTAATCCAGTCATTTTTTTATGTATTTATTTATTTTTGTTGTTGTTGTTGTTGTTGTTTGTTGTGTTAATCCCACGAACCATTAGTTAGCAATCACCCCCATCCTTGCTGTGTGTGGTTCCATCCTGGAGAATTCCCGGGAATTCCCAGCAAGGAGGGAATTTTCTGCCCCAAAAATCCCAGGCCCTGGGGGGTGTGGGAAAAGCTGATCCCCCAAAATTCCATCCAGGGGAAAAACATTCCCAGTAGCTGCTGGGGGTGGGACCTCGCAGGGCTCGGCATGAGGAGGCTCCACCGATAGAATCATCAATAAAATGATCCAAAAATAAAATTATCTGAAAATAAATCATCCAAAAATAAAATTATCTGAAAATAAATGATCCAAAAATAAAACGATCCGAAAATAAAATATCCTGAAACGAAATGATCCAAAAATAAAATGATCCAAAAATAAAATGATCCAAAAATGAATTATCCAAAAATAAAGTCTCCTGAAACGAAATGATCCAAAAATAAAATGATCCAAAACCAAAATATCCTGAAACGAAATGATCCAAAAATAAATGATCCTGAAACAAAATATCCTAAAATAAATGATCCTAAAATAAATGATCCTAAATCAATGCTCATCCAAGATCCCAAGCTGAGCGAGGCCCATCCAGCCCAGCTCCATCCTGAGCCGGCCCCTGATTGATCCCTGTCCCTGATTGATTGATTATTGATTGATCCCTGTCCCTGATTGATTGATTGATTGATCCCTGTCCCTGATTGATTGATTGATTGATCCCTGTCCCTGATTGATCCCTGTCCCTGATTGATTGATTGATCCCAGTCCTGACTGATTGATCCCTGTCCCTGATTGATTGATCCCTGTCCCTGATTGATTGATCCCTGTCCTTGATTGATTGATCCCTGTCCCTGACTGATTGATCCCTGTCCCTGATTGATTGATTATTGATTGATCCCTGTCCCTGATTGATTGATCCCAGTCCCTGATTGATTGATCCCTGTTCCTGATTGATTGATTGATTGATTGATCCCCGTCCCTGACTGATTGATCCCTGTCCCTGATTGATTGATCCCTGTCCTTGATTGATTGATCCCTGTCCCTGATTGATTGATCCCCGTCCCTGACTGATTGATCCCTGTCCCTGATTGATCCCTGTCCTTGATTGATTGATCCCTGTCCCTGACTGATTGATCCCTGTCCCTGACTGATTGATTATTGATTGATCCCTGTCCCTGATTGATTGATCCCAGTCCCTGATTGATTGATCCCTGTTCCTGATTGATTGATTGATTGATTGATCCCCGTCCCTGACTGATTGATCCCTGTCCCTGATTGATTGATCCCTGTCCTTGATTGATTGATCCCTGTCCCTGATTGATCCCTGTCCCTGACTGATTGATCCCTGTCCCTGATCGATTGATTCCCGTCCCCAATTTATCCCTGATCGATTGATTCCCGTCCCCAATTGATCCCTGATCGATTGATTCCCGTCCCCGATCGATCCCTGATCGATTGATTCCCGCCCCAGGAGCCTCACCAGGTGCTGAACCTGAAGGAGCCGCTGTTCGTGGGGGGAGCCCCCGACCTGTCCCGGCTGGCCCGAGCGGCGGCCATCAGTGAGGGCTTCGAGGGAGCCCTGCAGAGGGTGAGAACTGGGAGCCACTGGGAACCACTGGGAGTGACTGGGACCCACTGGGAGCGACTGGGACCCACTGGGAACCACTGGGAGCGACTGGGACCCACTGGGAACGACTGGGAACGACTGGGAGTGACTGGGAGTGACTGGGAGCGACTGGGAACGACTGGGAACCACTGGGAGTGACTGGGAGCCGCTGGGACCGACTGGGACTGACTGGGACCCACTGGGAACGACTGGGAACGACTGGGAGTGACTGGGAGTGACTGGGAGCGACTGGGAACGACTGGGAACCACTGGGAGTGACTGGGAACGACTGGGAACCACTGGGAGTGACTGGGAACGACTGGGAACCACTGGGAGTGACTGGGAACGACTGGGAGTGACTGGGACCGACTGGGACCGACTGGGACCAACTGGGACAGCCCAGTGTCCAGTGTCCAGCTGGGAGCTGTCACACCTGTCCTGGGATGGGCTTGGGTGGCAAAGTGTCACCAGTGGGGGCCAGAAAGGGAATTTGGGATCATGGGGACACCTGGGATGGATTCCCATTTTTGGGATGGATTCTTGGTTTTGGGATGGGTTCCCACCTTTGGCACTGCCAGGGATGAAAATTCCAGAGTTTCCCAGGAAATCCCTGCCAAAGCAAATCCAGGGATGAGTATCCCAGAGTTTGCCAGGGATGGGAATTCCAGAGTTTGCCAGGGCTGGGAATCCCGGAGTTTTCCAGGGACAGGAATCCCGGAGTTTTCCCAGGACGGGAATCCCGGAGTTTTCCAGGGGTGGGAATCCCGGAGTTTTCCCAGGACGGGAATCCCGGAGTTTTCCAGGGATGGGAATCCCGGAGTTTTCCAGGGACGGGAATCCCGGAGTTTACCAGGGACGGGAATCCCGGAGTTTTCCAGGGACGGGAATTCCGGAGTTTTCCCGGGAATCCCGGAGTTTTCCAGGGACAGGAATCCCGGAGTTTTCCCGGGAATCCCGGAGTTTTCCCGGGACGGGAATCCCGGAGTTTTCCCGGGACGAGAATCCCGAAGTTTTCCCGGGACGGGAATCCCGGAGTTTTCACGGGACGGGAATCCCGGAGTTTTCCCGGGAATCCCGTGCCAGCTGCCGGCCGTTGTTCCCGGCGCAGATCTCTCTCGGGGGGGTGCCGGTGCTGCAGGAGCAGAACATCCGCAGCGCCAGGGACGTGTCCCCGTTCCGGGGCCACCCCTGCAGCCACCGGCCCGGCCCGTGCCACCACGGCGGCTCCTGCCGGCCCGACTTGGGCTCCTACGAGTGCTCGTGCCAGAGGGGCTTCTCGGGGAGCCACTGCGAGAGAGGTGGGGGGCACGGGGGGCTCCGGGGGGCACGGGGGGCTTGGGGTGGCCATGGGGGGTTTGGGGTGGCCATGGGGGATTTGGGGTGGCCATGGGGGGTTTGGGATGGCCATGGGGGGTTTGGAATGGCTTGGGGGGCTTGGGGGGTTTGGGATGGCCATGGGGGATTTGGGATGGCCATGGGGGGTTTGGAATGGAATGGGGGGTTTGGGGTGGCCATGGGGGGTTTGGGATGGCCATGGGGGGTTTGGAATGGCGTGGGGGGGTTGGGGGGTTTGTGATGGCCATGGGGGATTTGGGGTGGCCATGGGAGATTTGGGATGGCCATGGGGGGTTTGGGGTGGCAATTTGGGGTGGCTCAGGGAAGGTGGAGGTGGCCAGGGAGGGTTTGGGGTGGCATGGGGGGTTGGAATGGCATGGGGGATTTTGGATGGGTACAGGGGAGTGGGGTGGGCATGGGGATTTGGAGTGGCTCAGGGAAGGTGGAGGTGGCCCAGAAGGGGTTGGAGGTGGCCCAGGGGGGTTTGGGATGGCCATGGGGGATTTGGGATGGTTCAGGGAAGGTGGAGGTGGCCATGGAGGGTTTGGGATGGCACAGAGGGTTTGGGGTAGCACAGGGAAGGTGGAGGTGGCCATGAGGGGCTGATGGTGGCCAGGGGGTTGGAGGTGGCCATGGGGGGCTGATGGTGGCCCAGGGGGTTGGAGGTGGCCATGGGGGGCTGATGGTGGCCCAGGGGGTTGGAGGTGGCCATGGGGGGCTGATGGTGGCCCAGGGGGTTGGAGGTGGCCATGGGGGGCTGATGGTGGCCCAGGGGGTTGGAGGTGGCCATGAGGGGCTGGATGGGAAGCCTGGGAAGTTTCCTGGTGCAGTCCAGCCCATCGGGCAGGGTTATGATGAAAAGCAGCACAGATCAGGACATTCCTTGAGAGGAAAACCCTGGGAGAGCTGAGCTGGGGAATCATGGAATGCTTTGGGTTGGAAGGGACCTTCAATCCCAAAAAATCCCCAAAAAATCCCCAAAAATCCCAGGCTCTGCAGCCCTCAGAGCTCTGCAGGGCTGGCATTTCCATGGGCACCCAGGGGTGCTGAGTGGGGATTTCCCATCTCCCAGGAATTCCCTGGCTTTTCCCCAGGGCTCCTTTTCCCATTTTTCCCTGTTTTTGCCCCTCAGTGATCATCGAGAAGGCAGCAGGGGATGCTGAGGCCGTGGCCTTCGATGGCCACACGTACCTGGAGTATCACAACGGCGTCACCAAGAGGTACCAGGGCTCAGCCAGGCCCCAAAAACGGGATTTGGGCTGGTTTGGGGAGGGAAAAACGGGATCCAGGAGCTCCAAATTGTTCCTGGTCCTTCCCTCCAATCCAGGGCTGGATATTCCCAATTCTTCCTTCCAAACTGGGGCTGGATGTTCCCAGTCCTTCCTCCAAACTGGGGCTGGATGTTCCCGATTTTTGGGGGGAAGTTTCTGGAAATTTCTCCTTGGGAATTCTTTTCTGGGAATGAGCAGAGCTCTTCCTAAACTCCTCCAGATTGGAAATTTCTCCTTGGGAATTCTTTTTGGGAATGAGCAGAGCTCTCCCTGAACTCCTCCAGGCTGGAAATTTCTCCTTGGGAATTCTTTTTGGGAATGAGCAGAGCTCTCCCTGAACTCCTCCAGGCTGGAAATTTCTCCTTGGGAATTCTTTTTTTGGGAATGAGCAGAGCTCTCCCTGAACTCCTCCAGGCTGGAAATTTCCCCTTCAGGACATTCCTGGCCCGCTGTGTTTTGCTCCGGGGTCCATTCCCACCTCCAGGGCTCCGGGGTGGGATCCTGTGCCCATCTCCCTTCTCCCATTCCCGATTTTCCAGCCCTTCCAGGGGTGGGGTGTCCGTGTGTCTGTGTGTCCCCTCTCTGTCTGTGTGTCTGTCCCCTCTCTGTCTGTCCGTCTGTCCCCTCTCAGTGTCGCTGTTTCTCTGTTTCCAAGCCACCTGAGCAATGAGATCCCGGCGTAAGTACCGCCCTGCCACCCTCACCACGCCCCCATCGTCACCCCAAACCCCGGGCCACGAGCTGGGGGAGGAATTTGGGGCCCCCTCGGGTTGTTTTTTTAATTTTTTTTTTTTTTTTTATGGAAAACTCTTACCTGTGTCACATCCAGATGTTGTGTCCCAGCCCTGCCACACCCAGCTGTTGTCCCCTCTAGCCATGCCTCAATTTAATTTTGAAGCATGATTTTTAACAGGGATCAGCACAGGGAAGGAAAATTCCTGTGGTTTCCTGCTCCAGAAGTGTGAATTTCTACCGGAGATGGAAATTCAAGGGTGCTGATCCTGCCTGGAATTTTTCCAGCGTGGATGTGGCAGCGGGAACCCCCTCAAAACATTTCCAGTGGGGATGAGGGGTCAGGAAAAGGCTCAGGGCAGGGGGCTGGGGAGAAATCCAAACCCCTGGACAGCGTGGAAAATTCCCAGCTCCACGCAGGAGAATTCCCTGCTGTGGGAAGGATTTGGAGGGATCCCATATCCCATATCCCACATCCCACATCCCACATCCTATATCCCACATCCCACATCCCATATCCCACATCCCTCAGGGCTGAGCTGTGCCTGTGCATGGGGAGGGGCTGCAGAGCCATCACCTGCATGTCCATGGCGTTGGGAGGGGCTGGAAAGGGAATTTTTTAGGAATTTTTAGGATTATCCTGAGCATCCTCCTAAGCTGGGCAGCGCTGTGACCTCAAAGCTGTCCCTGTGCCCCTCCCTGAAGCCACATCCCTGCTGCCTTTGTGTCCCTGCAGAGGGAAATGGCCCCATTCCCACCCTTTTCCTGGCCTTTTCCCAATTTTTTCCCAGTTTTTTCCCGGTTTTTTTTTTTTTCCCGGCCAGTTTGGGCTGTGCTGCCCCATCCTTCGAGGGAATTTCTCCCACATCCCCTGCTGGGTTTGGCTGCAGCCCTGCCAGGCTCAGGGACCCTCTGGGCTGCCCAGAAAAGTGAATTTTTCCTCCTCCAAGGCAGGACCAACATTCCCGTGGCTTCCCCAGGCCCCGACGTTCCCGTCCTGGTTTTTACTGGGATATCCATTTTTACATTTCCCATTTATTTCGAGCCCAAAGGGCAGGAGCTCAAACTCGCAGGGACAAAAATCCCCTGGATTTTTCCCCTTTCCCTTTTCCCTGCCCTCCCTGTGCCCCAGGGCTGGCTCAGAGCTTCCAAATATGACAATTCAGAGGTTCCAAATGTGACAATTCCAGAGGTTCCAAATGTGACAATTCCATGTCCCAGAGGGGAGCTCGTCCTGCCTCATCCCAAAGGCAGGACAGGAGGAAACTCCTCAAAGCTGCCTTAGGGGAGGTTTGAGTTAAAAAGGGAAAGGAAAGGAAAGGAAAGGAAAGGAAAGGAAAGGAAAGGAAAGGAAAGGAAAGGAAAAGGAAAAGGAAAAGGAAAGGAAAGGAAAGGAAAAGGAAAGGAAAGGAAAGGAAAGGAAAGGAAAGGAAAGGAAAGGAAAGGAAAGGAAAGGAAAGGAAAGGAAAGGAAAGGAAAGGAAAGGAAAGGAAAGGAGAAGGGAAAAGAGAAGGAAAAGGGAAACGGGAAAAGGGAAGGGAAAAGGAAAAGGGAAAAGGGAAGGGAAAAGGGAAGGGTCTCCTCGCTGCCCTGCGCTTATGGCACGCTCCCCTTTTCTCCCCATCCGAGTCCCGAGGCGCTGGATTCCCCTCGGAGCCCAGGTGAGTGTGCCAGACCGTGCCAGGCTGTGCCAGACCGTGCCAGGCTGTGCCAGGGCCGTGCCAGACCATGCCAGGCTGTGCCAGGCTGTGCCTGCCCCGTGCTGTGCCCGTGCCTCAGCATGTCCCCGTGTCCCCGCGTGTGTCCTGCCTGTCCCTGTCCCCTCTTTTGTCCCTGAGCGATGGGGGGGACAGGCTGGGTGACCCTGGGAGGCCAGCAGGGCCCTGTCCCCTGTCCCCTGTCCCACCCTCCGGATGTCCCCTGCTCTCTGTGTTGTCCCTCTTGTCCGGTCTCTGTGTGTCCAAGAGCCTCGTGCGTGTCCGGAGGCAGAAATGGGGATTCCAGCCTGCCGGGAAATCCCGTCTTTGCTTCATCCCTCCCTCGGGAAAAGGTTTGTGGCCTCCATCCCCTTCCTGTCCCAGTCCCCGGGGTGCCAGGCTGCTGTGTCACAGCTGGCAGGGACTGAGCCTTGTGCTCCCCTCGAGGACAGCAGGTGGGGACAGACCCTTCCCAGGAATCCCAGGAATGGGAGGGAAATTATCCCAAAATCTGCAATTCTTTAGGACCACAGATGGGGGACAGACTGTTCCTATGTAACCCCATCCCCAGGAATGGGATGGATTTTATCCCAAAATCTGTGACCCTTTAGGGCAGCAGGTGGGGACAGACTGTTCCTGTGATCCCAATCCCAGGAATGGGATGGAGTTGATCCCAAAATCTGTGACCCTCAAGCCCAGCAGCTGGGCACAGCTGGGCACAGCTGGGCAGTTTATCCCAGCGGGCTCCCTGGGAGGAGAATGAAAAGGAGGAGGGGGAGGAGGCTGAGGATGAGGATGATGAGGATGATGATGATGATGATGATGAGGCTGAGATGAGGATGAAGATGAGGCTGAGGCTGATGAGGAGGATGATGATGGTGATGAGGCTGAGGATGAGGCTGATGATGCTGATGCTGAGGTTGATGATGATGAAGATGATGATGAGGCTGATGCTGATGATGATGCTGAGGATGATGAGGCTGATGAGGCTGAGGATGAGGATGAAGATGAGGCTGATGATGCTGAGGCTGATACTGATGATGATGATGATGCTGATACTGATGATGATGATGATGCTGATGATGATGATGATGCTGAGATGATGATGATGAGCTGATGATGATAATGATGAGGCTGATGGTGATGATGCTGATGAAGATGCTGAGGATGATGATGATGATGCTGAGGCTGATGATGATGCTGAGATGATGATGCTGAGGCTGATGATGATGCTGAGATGATGATGCTGATGATGATGCTGAGATGATGATGCTGAGGCTGATGCTGATGATGCTGAGGCTGATGATGATGCTGAGATGATGATGCTGATGATGATGCTGAGATGATGATGCTGAGGCTGATGCTGATGATGCTGATGAGGCTGATGATGATGCTGAGGATGATGATGATGAGGCTGATGATGCTGAGATGATGATGATGCTGATGATGATGATGATGATGATGCTGATGATGATGATAATGATGAGGCTGATGATGATGCTGCTGCTGCTGATGATGATGATGATGATGCTGCTGATGATGATGATGCTGAGATGATGATGCTGATGGTGATGATGCTGATGAGGCTGATGATGATGATGATGATGCTGAGGCTGATGATGCTGATGAGGCTGATGATGATGATGCTGATGATGATGATGCTGCTGCTGCTGCTGCCGCCGAGGCCGAAGGTGTGTCCCGGCTCACAGTGGCCGCCCTCCCCGCAGTGAGAAGGCGCTGCAGTCCAACCACTTCGAGCTGAGCATCCGCACCGAGGCCACGCAGGGGCTGCTGCTGTGGAGCGGGCGGGGGCAGCCGCGCTCCGATTACATCGCCCTGGCCATCGTCGATGGCTTCGTGCAGCTCCGCTACGACCTGGGCTCCAAAGGCGTCACCCTGCGCTCCAGCGTGCCCGTCAACACCAACCAGTGGGTGCACATCAGGGCTTCCAGGTGAGGGGGGGAAAAAAAAAAATATGTATGGTAAGAGAACGAGAAAATATGTATGATAGGATGGCAAGAAAATATGTATGATAGGATGGCAAGAAAATATGTATGATAGGATAGCAAGAAAATATGTATGATAGGATAGCAAGAAAATATGTATGATAGGATAGCAAGAAAAGTTAAAAAAAAAACAAAACAGCAAGAAAAAAATTAAAAATTTTTTAAAAAGCAACAAAAAAAAGCACAAAAAAGCACAAAAAAGCCACAAAAAAAGCCACAAAAAAGCCACAAAAACCACAAAAAACCCACAAAAAAAACCAAAAAAAAACCCCAAAAAAACCCAAAACAAACGAACAAAAAAAAAAAAACGCAAAAAAAACCCCCCAAAAAAACAAAAAAAACCCTACCAAAAAACCTCAAAACCCCAAAAAACAAAAAAAAAAACGCAAAAAAAACCACAAAAAAACCCAAAAAACAAAACCAAACAAAAACAACAAAAAAAAAACCACAAAACCCACCCCCAAAAAACCCTAAAAGCCAAAAAACACCCAAAACAAAAAAGAACTAAAAAAAACCCAAAAGCCAAACAAAATCAAAAAGAACCAACAAAAACAAAACAAAAAAAACAAAATAAACCCAAAATAAACAAACAAACCCCAAAGAAACAAACAAACAAAAAAAACCCCCTAAAACCCAAACAAGTTAGGGGTTTTTTGAACCGTTTTTTGTGGGATTTTTTGGGATGTTTTAAAAATTATATTTTTTTTAGATTTAAAAATGTGGATTTTCTCGCCAGCTTTTTTTTCTGGGTTTTGCCCCCCAGGAGTCTCTGGAGTCTCACTGGGTTTGGGGTCATTTTGGGGTGTTTTAGTGCAGATTTTAGGTCTCCCAAAGTCATTTTTAGTGTGATTTTTAGGGATTTTTTGGTCATTTTAAATCAGATTTCCCCCAGCCTTTTCCCAGCTTTCCCCCCTTCCAGAATCCCTGGAATCCTTCCGGTTTGGGTGAGATTCACCATTTTGGGGTGTTTTAGTGCAGATTTGGGGTGTTTCACTGCAGATTTTAGGGCTCCCAAGGGCGTTTTTAGTGTGATTTTTGGATTTTTTTTGTGGGGACAAATCCCATGGGTGTATCCCAGGAATGGGATGGAAATTATCCCAAAATCTGGAATTCTTTAGGGCAGCAGATGGGGACAAACCCCATGAGGAATCCCAATCCCAGGAATTCGATGGATTTTATCCCAAAATCTGAATTCTTTAGGGTAGCAGATGGGACAAACCCCATGAGGGAATCCCAATCCCAGGAATGGGATGGATTTTATCCCAAAATCTGGAATTCTTTAGGGCAGCAGTTGGGGACAAACCCCATAAGGGAATCCCAATCCCAGGAATGGGATGGATTTATTTTATCCCAAAATCTGTGACCCTTTAGGGCAGCAGATGGGACAAACCCCATGAGGGAATCCCAACCCCAGGAATGGGATGGATTTTACCCCAAAATCTGCCCCGCTGGTGCTTCCCAGTGCCGGGATTTGCAGGGATCAGCTCTGGGCTCTCTCTGGGGCTGTTCCTGAATTCCCATTTCTTTTCCTCGGGATCAGGGTGCAGAGGGAAGGATCCCTCCAGGTGGGGAACGAAGCCCCCATCGCTGGCTCCTCTCCCCTCGGGGCCACCCAGCTGGACACGGACGGGGCGCTGTGGCTGGGTGAGTCTGGGCCAGGGGACATTCCCGCCGTGTCCCTCCCTCCCAAAAATCCCTCTGGTGGTGACACCGGGGCAGCAGTGCCAGTCCTTGCCATGGCACCGTGTCCCCTGAGCGAGGGACGGGGAATTCTGATCCCAGGCTGCTGCAGGACATTCCCAGGGAATTCCATGGCAGGGGTGCCCGGAGCCCTGGTGACCCCTCAGGGGGCACAGAGCCCGGGGGTGGCAGTGTGACAGTGCTGGGGCCAGGCAGTGTGTGACAGTGACAGTGACAGTGACAGTGACAGTGACAGTGACAGTGACAGTGACAGCGCTGGGGCCAGGCTGTGTGTGACAGTGACAGTGACAGTGACAGTGACAGCGCTGGGGCCAGGCAGTGTGTGACAGTGACAGTGACAGTGACAGTGACAGTGCTGGGGCCAGGCTGTGAGTGACAGTGACAGTGACAGTGACAGCGCTGGGGCCAGGCTGTGTGTGACAGTGACAGTGACAGCGACAGCGCTGGGGCCAGGCTGTGTGTGACAGTGACAATGACAGTGCTGGGGCCAGGCTGTGTGTGACAGTGACAGTGCTGGGGCCAGGCTGTGTGTGACAGTGACAGTGACAGTGACAGTGCTGGGGCCAGGCTGTGTGTGACAGTGACAGTGCTGGGGCCAGGCTGTGTGTGACAGTGACAGTGACAGCGCTGGGGCCAGGCTGTGTGTGACAGTGACAGTGACAGTGACAGTGCTGGGGCCCTGTTGTGTGTCCCCTGTCCTGAGCTGACCCTGTGCCATTTTTAGAGGTGCTGTCCCCTGTCCACTGTGCTGCCTCGGCTCCATTCCCAGGGATGCTGTCCCCTGTCCCCTATCCCCTGTCCCTGTGCCATCCCCTGTCCCTGTGCTGTCCCTGCTCCATCCCCTGACCCCCTGCTCGGTTCCAGGGATGCTGTCCCCTATCCCCTGTCCCTGTGCCGTCCCCTGTCCCTGTGCCATCCCCTGTCCCTGTGCCATCCCCTGTCCCTGTGCTGTCCCTGCTCCATCCCCTGACCCCCTGTTCGGTTCCAGGGATGCTGTCCCCTATCCCCTGTCCCTGTGCCGTCCCCTGTCCCTGCTCCATCCTCTGTCCTTGTGCTGTCCCCTGACCCTCTGCTCCATTCCCAGGGATGCTGTCCCCTGTCCCCTATCCCCTGTCTCAGTGCTGTCCCTGTGCTGTTCCTGCTCCATCCCCTGACCCCCTGCTCGGTTCCAGGGATCCTGTCCCCTATTCCTGTCCCCTATCCCCTGTCCCTTGTCCCTGTACTGTCCCTGTGCTGTCCCCTGACCCCCTGCTCGGTTCCAGGGATGCTGTCCCCTGTCTCAGTGCTGTCCCTGTGCTGTTCCTGCTCCATCCCCTGACTCCCTGCTCCATTCCCAGGGATCCTATCCCCTATCCTCTATCCCCTATCCCCTGTCCCCTGTCACTGCTCCATCCCCTGACTCCCTGCTCCATTCCCAGGGATCCTATCCCCTATCCTCTATCCCCTATCCCCTGTCCCCTGTCCCTCGTCCCCTGTCACTGCTCCATTCCCAGAGATGCTGTCCCCTGTCCCCTGTCCCTGCTCCATCCCCTGACCCCCTGCTCGGTTCCAGGGATCCTGTCCCCTATCCCCTGTCCCCTGTCCCCTGTCCCTGCTCCATCCCCTGACCCCCTGCTCGGTTCCAGGGATGCTGTCCCCTATCCCCTGTCCCCTGTCCCTTGTCCCTCGTCCCCTGTCACTGCTCCATTCCCAGGGATCCTATCCCCTATCCTCTATCCCCTATCCCCTGTCCCCCGTCCCTCGTCCCCTGTCACTGCTCCATCCCCTGACCCCCTGCTCGGTTCCAGGGATCCTGTCCCCTATCCTCTGTCCCCTGTCCCCTGTCCCTGCTCCATCCCCTGACCCCGTGCTCTGTTCCAGGCGGGCTGGACAAGCCCAGCGTTCCCCCGCGGCTGCCCAAGGCGTTCAGCACGGGTTTCATCGGCTGCATGCGGGACGTGCTGGTGGACAGGAGGGAGCTGCACCTGCTGGAGGACGCGCTCAACCAGCCGCGGATATTGCACTGCTCGGCCAAATAGGCGCCTCCCTGCCTGCCCCCCTCTGCCTACTGCTGTAATTATTTTCTATTTTTGTAAACTTATTGCTTTTTATATTTTTTTTTTTTTTTTGGAGGGGGGGGGGGACAGGGAGGGCAGGAAACTCGGGGGTTTTTTTTTTGTTGTTGGTTTTTTTTTTTTTCTTTGCTTTGGGGTTTTTGAGGTCGCGGCCTGTGCGGGGCTCGGCCTGAGCAAACCTCGAGGAGTGACACAAGAAAAAACTCGCCCACCACAGCGTCCTTCATACTTGAAGCTTTTTGTTTTGGGGTTGTTTTTTCCCCCTCACCACCACCTTTTTTTTTTTTTCCTGGTGTTTTTTTGTTTTTTTTTCTAGGGGAGGTTTCCCAAAAAAAATTTTAAAACAACCCCATTTTCCTGTGGGGGGAAACGCTGCTGGTGCTGGCGAGGCCTTCACGGATTCCCAGGGTGGGGATTGCACCTCTGGCTCTTCCAAACCTTCTCCCACCTGATTTCCTGCTGCCCTCCTTTCTCCCTCTCACTGTAATTTATGTGTGTAAGGATCTCAACAAAACAAAAACAAAAAAAAAACCAACATAAAAGTGCTTTTCTCCTTGGAGCTCTGCTCAAATCAGGGACGGCCCGCACTGGAAGGGAGGGAGCCGGGCCTGGCTCCGCTCTGTGCTTGGATTTTGAGAGGAAGAAAAAAATGGATTTTTTTTTTTTTTTCCCAGCCTTTCTCCTCCTCTTCCTCCTCCTCTTCCTCTCGGGCACGTGCTGTGAAACCTCATCCCCCCACATTTTGTCTTCATCCAGACTTGGCTCGTTTGGAGCTCCTCTCCAAGAGCTGGGAATTCTCTTCCCTCTTCCACAAGGATCAGGAAATTCCCTTTTCCCTCCTCGGAGATTTTTTTTTTAAATTTTTTTTCTTTTTTATGTTTTCCTTCCATGCCTTGCAGCATTTCCCAGCCTGGGAATGCAGAACTGGTGCTGGAGCCTCGAAGAGAATTTGGAATTTTATTTTCTTTTTACCATGGACTTGGAATTTTTGGGTCTTCCACGCTCCTCTGGATGCTGCTGGGAATTCCAATGGGAATGGGAATGGCTCCAACAGGAGTGGGAATGGGGCTGGAAATATTTGGGAGGAATTTAAAGCTTTTTTTTTTTCCAGGGAAGGAAAAAATTTGAGTTCTGAAGTTTCTGGGGGGAATTTAAAACTTTTTTTTCCCAGAAAGGAAAAATTCAGGGGCCAGTTCCAAAGTTTCTGGGAGGAATTTAAAGCATTTTTTTCCAGGGAAGGAAAAATTTTGAGTTCTGAAGTTTCTTTGGGGAATTTAAAGCATTTTTTTCCCAGAAAGGAAAAGTTTTGGGGCCAGTTCTGAATTCCTGGGGGGAATTTAAAATATTTTTTTCCCAGAAAGAAAAAATTTTGGGGCCAGTTCTGAAGTTTTTGGGGTGTGGCAGCAGCCTCTGGATCTCCTGGAATGTGGAGATGGATCCCAGCTCCAGAAAAAAAAAAAAAAAGAAATCCCATTCCCCATTGGGATTCCTTCTCCATGGGCAAGGATTTCCTGGAGTTTTGTGCCCCTTTCCCAGCTTTCCTCAGCTGGAATTTGGAAAAACAAATTCATGGAATTCACCTGCCAGGTTTTTGGGTGGAATGCCAGAATTTGCCAGAATTTGGCTTTTTGGCTTTTTTTTTTTCCCCCCTAAATTTCTATCCCACCCTTTAAAATGGGGGTTTTGGCACCAACTTTAGAGCCAGGAAAATTCAAATTTCTCCTCTCAGGGTGAGCTCTGAACAAAGACAGAACCAAGAGGGAAAAAAAATCTATGGAAAAACCACTTGGGTCTGCTTTTATTTCATTTATTTGATTTTTTTAATTTTTATTTTTATTTTAAATAACAATTCCCAACCTGTGACATTCCTGTGGAAAATCCAGGGTTGAATATTCCCTGGGGGGGGAGGGGGGGGGGGTGGTTCCCTGGGTGCCAAAATTCCCGATTTTTTTGGGGTCCAAATTGGGATTCCTGGTGGGAAATGCTGGGCTGGGATGGGAGGGAGGGATCTGGGAGCCTCCCCAGTCCAAATTTTGGGAATGGGATTCCCAGCTGGATGTTCCAGCTCCAGAGGGATGGAGATGATTTTCAGGAATGAAGTCAAGAAACAGCAAAAAAAAAAAAAAAAAACCAAAAAAAACCACCCCAAAACAAAAGCAAACCGACAACTGAAGAGAAATAAATTTAAAATCTCATTCTGCTTTTGCTTTTGGGGCTTGGAAATGCCTTAAACCAGGATTTTTGTGTCCTCGGGGGGGAGCATTTGGAATTTCCAGCAGCACCCTGGGCTTTATTTTTAATAACATTTACACCACAAAATGTGCAAAAAAACCCCAAAAAAACCAAAAAAACAACAACAAAAAAAAACCACACGTACACACACACAAAAAAAAAAAGGCATCGAGGTTGTTTATTTTCCGGATTTGATTTTTTTTTTTGGGGGGGCTTTTTTTTTTTTTTTTTAATTATTATTATTTTAATTTAAACCCCCGTGGAGAGGGTGAATTCCTGACTTTGGGACCTGCTGGCTGAATTCTGAATTCTGAATTCTGAAGGTAGAGGAGCAGCATGATGATGTAACCCATTACTAACTCGTGTCTTTCGTCAAATCACCCAGAAATAAAGTTTGGAAACAATTAAAGAGGTTTTTAAGGGGCCTGGTGCTTCTTTTATTTCCCCCTGGAATAAGGGAAAATCCTGCTTTGGGTTTTGTTTTTTGGGGTTTTTTTTGGTGCTGTTTGCTGGGCACAGGGGGGTGAAGGAGAGCGGCTCGTAAATTCAATTTTCCCAAAAATTCCTTGATAAAAATATTTCTAGGTTTGATAAAAGCATTTCCAGGTTTGATAAAAATATTTTCAGGTTTGATAAAAGTATTTCCAGGTTTGATAAAAATATTTCCAGGTTTGATAGAGATATTTCCAGGTTTGATAAAAGCATTTTCAGGTTTGATAAAGATATTTCCAGGTTTGAGGAAAATATTTTCAGGTTTGATGAAAATGTTTTCAGGTTTGATGAAAATGTTTCCAGGTTTGATAAAAACTTTTCCGGGCTTGATAAAAATATTTTGGGATCTGAAATCCAATCCCTGAACCCCCAGAGAATTTTGGGATCAGAAACCTCCCCCCAGGATGGGAGAAAAGTGGGAATTTCCAGGATAAAGTGACCTGGAGTTTGCAAGGGAAAAGGAATAACGAGGGGTAATTCTCCACAGGGACACCTCGAATTGTAGAAAACAGAATTGAAGAAATCCAGGTGTGCTCCTGGCACACAATACTGCATTTAAAAAAAAAAAAAAAAAAAAAAGGAATTGGGAATCTGGGAATCACTGGCTCATCCCTGTTTAAATTAAAACAGGATCAGCCACTGGGCTGGGCTCACACTGATACTTTGGGCAAAGCTGTCCCCCCCAGAAAAATGGGATTTTTTTGGCAGCTGGGAGAGGTTGGGGTGAGGTCGTGCTGGGTTTGTGCCTCTCAGAGCCCAGCCCTGGCTATAAAATCCCCTTCCAGGTTGGATTTTGAATAATTTTCTTGGGGAAAAAAAAAAAATTTAAAAATGAGTGGAGGGGGTGTTGTGTCCCGTGGGAATGCTCAGGGGGTGGATTTTGGTTTGGGAGCAGGAGACAGCAGCTCCACCTGCACTGCCAGGGAACCTTCCCAACCTCTGGAATCCAGCTGTTTCACCTTCCCAACCTCTGGAATCCGGGTGTTTCACCTTCCCAACCTCTGGAATCCAGCTGTTTCACCTTCCCAGCCTCTGGAATTCGGGTGTTTCACCTTCCCAGCCTCTGGAATTCGGGTGTTCCCCATCTGTTCATCCGATCCCTCCCCATCCCAGCTCCCTATGGGAATAATCACAGAGCTGCTCCAGTTGACAGGAAGCAAAAAAAAAAAAAAAAAAAAAAAAAAATCCCTTTATTCCCTCAGGAACTCGAGGAACGGGAAGCTCCCGGTGCATTCCCAGCCCTGGATTCCATGGAGTGTTTGGAAGCAGGATGCACGGGGACATTCCATGGGCACACGGGGACATTCCAGGGGGGCACAGGGACATTCCAGGGGCACACGGGGACATTCCAGGGGGGCACGAGGGGACATTCCATGGGCACACGGGGACATTCCAGAGGAAGGGATTTGGGGTCTGCCAGCAATGCCAGGAATGCAGCGGGTCCTGTTTGGCACTGCCACGGTGGGGATGGAGCCCAGCAGATCCAGGAGAGGGATTTTGGCCTGTCCTTCATCCCCATGGAGCCCAGCAGATCCAGGACAGGAGTTTTGTCCCAGATCCTGTCAGGACACCAAGTCCTGTCCCAGTTCCTCATCCCAGAGCACATCCAGGGGCTCAGGCACCACTGGGATGGAAGTTTTATCCCAGATCCTGTCAGGTAAGCAGGTCCTGGCCTGGTTCTTCATCCCTGAGCACATCCAGGGGCTTTGGCACTATTGGAAAGGGAGTTTTGTCAGTTCCTCATCCCTGAGCACATCCAGAGTCTCTGGCACCACAGGAAATGGGGTTTTGTCCCAGATTCCATCAGGAAAGAAGGTCCAGTCCCTGTTCCAATTCCTCAGCAGCTCCAGGAGCTCCTGGCACCACTCGAAGAGGGATTTTATCCCAGATTTTGTCAGAGCAGCAGCTCCTGTCCCTGTTCCCACCCCTGAGCACATCCAGGAGCTCCTGGCACCACTGCAATGGAGATTTTGTCTGTTCCTCATCCCTGAGCACATCCAGGGGCTCAGGCACCACTGGGATGGAAGTTTTATCCCAGATCCTGTCAGGTAAGCAGGTCCTGGCCTGGTTCCTCATCCCTGAGCACATCCAGGGGCTTTGACACTACTGGAAAGGGAGTTTTGTCAGTTCCTCATCCCTGAGCACATCCAGGACCTCCAACACCACAGCACTGAGGATTTTCCCCATTCCCCCACCCCCGAGCAGCCCCAGCAGCTCCGTCCCTACTGCAGGGCCGGCCGTGTGACAGCGGCGGCCGCCGTGGTGGCTTTGGGCGGCAGGTACTCGGGCCTGCTGACGGCCACGGGCCGCGCCAGGCAGCGCAGGTTGCCCGTCTTGAGCGCGCACTGCACGGGCCACAGGATGATGCAGAAGAGGATGATGAGGAGCGCCGAGAGCAGCACGATGCGCTTCCAGTCCTGGCACAGCTCGCAGCGGGACAAGGCGGCCGGCAGCCCCTGAGGAGCCTCCTCGGTGCTCTCGGCCTTGCTCATGGCCACGTCGATGGACACGCAGGCCTCGGGGCTCTGAGGGGACATTCCAGGGGCACAGGGACATTCCAGAGGAAGGGATTTGGGGTCTGCCAGCAATGCCAGGAATGCAGCGGGTCCTGTTTGGCACCGCCACGGTGGGGATGGAGCCCAGCAGATCCAGGAGAGGGATTTTGTCCCAGATCTTTTCAGGACACCAATTCCTGTCTCAATTCCTCATCCTTGAGCAGATCCAAGCGCTCAGGCACCACTGGGATGGAAGTTTTATTCCAGATCCTGTCAGGTAAGCAGGTCCTGGCCTGGTTCTTCATCCCTGAGCACATCCAGGGGCTTTGGCACTATTGGAAAGGGAGATTTCTCAGTTCCTCATCCCTGAGCACATCCAGGTCCTCCAACACCACAGCACTGAGGATTTTCCCCATTCCCCCACCCCCGGGCAGCCCCAGCAGCTCCGTCCCTACTGCAGGGCCGGCCGTGTGACAGCGGCGGCCGCCGTGGTGGCTTTGGGCGGCAGGTACTCGGGCCTGCTGACGGCCACGGGCCGCGCCAGGCAGCGCAGGTTGCCCGTCTTGAGCGCGCACTGCACGGGCCACAGGATGATGCAGAAGAGGATGATGAGGAGCGCCGAGAGCAGCACGATGCGCTTCCAGTCCTGGCACAGCTCGCAGCGGGACAAGGCGGCCGGCAGCCCCTGAGGAGCCTCCTCGGCGCTCTCGGCCTTGCTCATGGCCACGTCGATGGACACGCAGACCTCGGGGCTCTGAGGGGACATTCCAGGGGCACAGGGACATTCCAGAGGAAGGGATTTGGGGTCTGCCAGCAATGCCAGGAATGCAGCGGGTCCTGTTTGGCACCGCCACGGTGGGGATGGAGCCCAGCAGATCCAGGAGAGGGATTTTGTCCCAGATCTTTTCAGGACACCAATTCCTGTCTCAATTCCTCATCCTTGAGCAGATCCAAGCGCTCAGGCACCACTGGGATGGAAGTTTTATTCCAGATCCTGTCAGGTAAGCAGGTCCTGGCCTGGTTCTTCATCCCTGAGCACATCCAGGGGCTTTGGCACTATTGGAAAGGGAGTTTTGTCAGTTCCTCATCCCTGAGCACATCCAGAGTCTCTGGCACCACAGGAAATGGGGTTTTGTCCCAGATTCCATCAGGAAAGAAGGTCCAGTCCCTGTTCCAATTCCTGAGCAGATCCAGGAGCTCCTGGCACCACTCGAAGAGGGATTTTATCCCAGATTTTGTCAGAGCAGCAGCTCCTGTCCCTGTTCCCACCCCTGAGCACATCCAGGAGCTCTGGCACCACGGCAATGGAGATTTTGTCTGTTCCTCATCCCTGAGCACATCCAGGGCCTTTGGCACTATTGGAAAGGGAGATTTCTCAGTTCCTCATCCCTGAGCACATCCAGGGACTTTGGCACTATTGGAAAGGGAGATTTCTCAGTTCCTCATCCCTGAGCACATCCAGGTCCTCCAACACCACAGCACTGAGGATTTTCCCCATTCCCCCACCCCCGAGCAGCCCCAGCAGCTCCGTCCCTACTGCAGGGCCGGCCGTGTGACAGCGGCGGCCGCCGTGGTGGCTTTGGGCGGCAGGTACTCGGGCCTGCTGACGGCCACGGGCCGCGCCAGGCAGCGCAGGTTGCCCGTCTTGAGCGCGCACTGCACGGGCCACAGGATGATGCAGAAGAGGATGATGAGGAGCGCCGAGAGCAGCACGATGCGCTTCCAGTCCTGGCACAGCTCGCAGCGGGACAAGGCGGCCGGCAGCCCCTGAGGAGCCTCCTGGGCGCTCTCGGCCTTGCTCATGGCCACGTCGATGGACACGCAGGCCTCGTCGCCCTCGCCGCCACCGTCGGCGTCGTCTCGGCGGCAGCACAACCGCGTGCCCTCCATCCACAGCTGCCGCTCGTGCTGCAGCTCCGGGGGCAGCGTGGCCAGCAGCTCCTTGCTGGTGGCCAGCCCGGGCGCTCCCTGCTGAGGGATGTGGGTGAGCTGGCGGCAGAAGGGGCACGGCAGGAGCTCCTCGGGCTGGTTGGGCGGCAGAGCCGTGCTCAGCCTGGCCACGCACTCCAGGCAGAAAACGTGCGAGCACTGCAGGCGTTTGGGAGTCTTGAAGGTGTTGTCGTAGGTGTTGAAGCAGATGGAGCACTCGACGGGAGACGCCGGCTTGGGGCTGCCGGGGCTGGCGGAGCTCGGGGAGCCCAGGGGAGAGCGGCCTTTCCTCTTGGCATCCCCTGCCGGCGATGGCACCGACACGGGGCTGATGGGGATGGAGATTTCGGCCGGAGACGCCGGCACCGGGGTGGTGGGAGAGTCCGGGGTGCTGGAGTGCCAGAACTGAGAGAAGCACGACATGATGGAGCCCCCGGACAGGAACAGGGCCCTGGGAGACTCTGCAAGACAAGGGGGAAAATAGGATTTATTTTATTCTATTCTATTGTTTTATTTTATTTTAAACACCATCACCTGCCCCTGGAAAGGAACAGAGCCCTGAGAGACGCTGCAAGAGAAGAAGAAAATAGGATTTATTTTATTCTATTCTAGTCTAGTCTAGTTTATTCTATTATTTTATTTTATTTTATTTTATTTTAAACACCATCACCAGGCCCCGGAGAGGAGCAAAGCCCTGAGAGACTCTGCAAGAGAAGAAAAAAATGGGATCTATTCTATTCCATTCTATTCTATTCTATTCTATTCTATTCTATTCTATTCTATTCTATTCTTTATTTTATTTTAAACACCATCACCAGCCCCCGGAAAGGAACAAGGCCCTGGGAGACTCTGCAAGGGAAGAAGAGCATGGGATTTATTTGATTTGATATTTTATTTTATTTATTTTATTCTATTTATTTTATTTTACTCTATTCTATTCTATTTTATTATATTTTATTCTACTTTATTCTATTTTATTCTATTATTTTATTTTAAACACCATCACCAGCCCCCAGAGAGGAACAGAGTCCTGGGAGACTCTGCAAGACAAGAAGAAAATGGAAATTATTTTATTTTATTTATTTTATATATTTTATTTTATTCTATTCTATTCCATTTTATTCTATTATTTTATTTTAAACACCATCACCAGCCCCCGGAGAGGAACAGAGCCCTGGGACACTCTGGAAGTGAAGAAGAGCACAGCATTTATTTGGTTTTATTTTATTTTATTCTATTCTATTCTATTTTATTCTATTTTATTCTATCTGTTTTTAATTTATTTTAAACACCCTCAGTGACCCTGGGTTATTTCAAGAAACATTTCCAAGCATCCAGACCCAAATTTTGAAGTCCTGAGCCTTCATCCCTCTCGGAATCACTCACTTTTTATTCCCTGATTTTTTTTTTCTCTGTTTTTAAGGAGCCCCAAAAAGAGCAGCAAGGAACCCCTGCAGAGATCCCAAAAAACCCCAAGCTGGAATTGCAGAGTTTGGGAACCACATCCCCACCAAAATTCCTCCTTTTTTTTCCTTTTTTTTCTCTTTTTTTTTTTCTTTTTTTTTTTTTTGGGAGGGGATGGCAGAAAAAAAAAAAAATAATCCAAAACCAGGAGGTTGGACCTACCCCGGGTGGTGCCCCCTGGCACCCGAGCTGGGAGAAGAGCAGAAGATTCCATGAGGGAATCTCTTAATTCTGGGATTAATGGAGCTTGAGCCAGGCCTAAGAGACAGACAACACTTTTCAGCCGGGAGGGGGTTAAAAAAAAAAAAAAAATATATAAATAAGGGGGGGGAAAAATAATTTTTATTTTTTATTTTTGGGGTGGGGGAATGTGATCCCAACTCCTGGGAAATGCTCGGGGTCACCCATAAAGGGCTGGAATTCCAGGAAAAATCCAGGGGGGAAAGGGAGAAAATGGGGATTATTTTAAATTATTATTATTATTATTATTTTCCTGTTAAAAATGGTGAAATTCTCATCCCGGGAGTGCAGCTCTCTGAGCAAGGAGGAAACGGCCCTGGAGGCAGAGCCGGGGGAATTTTCCAACATTTCCTGGTTTGTTTTCCCTTGGGAAAATCGGACCTGGAGCAGAGGCTGCGACTGCACGAGCCCCAATCCCAAAAAATTTGGGGTTAAAAATCAACCCCAAATTTGGGTTATTGAAGGCAGCTCCTATCTGGGAGTTCAGGAGCTCAAATCCCCAAAAAAATTTGGGTTAAAAATGATTCCTGGGCCTTTATTCCACTTGGAATTAAACCCAAAATTTGGGTTATTTTAGGCAACACCTGCATCCAAATCCCAAATTTCAGTTCCTGTCTGGGAGTTCAGGAGCTCAAATCCCAAAAATTTGGTTAAAAATGACTCCTGGGCCTTTATTCCACTTGGAATTAAACACAAAATTTGGGTTATTTTAGGCATCTAAATCCAAAATTTCAGTTCCTGTCTGGGACTGCAGGAGCCCCAATCCCAAAAAATTTGGGTTAAAAATCAACCCCAAATTTGGGTTATTGAAGGCAGTTCCTATCTGGGAGTTCAGGAGCTCAAATCCAAAAAAACTTTGGGTTAAAAAATCAAACCCAAATTTGAGTTATTTTAGGCATCTAAATCCCAAATTTCAGTTCCTGTCTGGGAGTTCAGGAGCTGAAATCCCAAAAATTTGGGTTAAAAATGACCCCTGAGCGTTTGTTCCACTTGGAATTAAACCCAAAATTTGGGATATTTTAGGCATCCAAATTTTGGGTTCCTGTCTGGGAGTTCAGGAGCACAAATCCCAAAAAAAATTTGGGTTAAAAATGATTCCTGGGCCTTTATTCCACTTGGAATTAAACACAAAATTTGGGTTATTTTAGACAACACCTGCACCTAAACCCCAAATTCCAGCTGTTCTTCCCTCTCCAAATCACCCAAAATTTGGATTATTTCAGCTCCACCTGAATCCTGATCCTAAATTCCAGCTCCTGTCCCCGAAAGCAGCAGGAAATTCCTGGTGCCAGCTCAGCTGCTGCATTTCCCGGGAACATTTTTTATTTTAATTTTATTTTTGTAATTTTTCTTTTTTTTTTTTTTTTAATTCGTGTTGCCATCTCTGCTGCTGCATTTCCCGGGAACATTTTTTATTTTAATTTTATTTTCTTAATTTTTCTTTTTTTTTTTTTAATTCCTGTTGCCACCTCAGCTGCTGTATTTCCCAGGAACATTTTTTAATATAAATTTTTTTTTTTTTTTTTAATTCGTGTTGCCACCTCAGCTGCTGCATTTCCCGGGAACATTTTCATTTTTTAATTTTAATTTTAATTTTTTTTAAATTCGTGTTGCCAGCTCAGCTGCTGCATTTCCTAGGAACATTTTTTATTTTAATTTTATTTTTTTAATTTTTCTTTTTTTTTTTAATTCCGGTTGCCACCTCAGCTGCTGCATTTCCCGGGAACATTTTTCATTTTAATTTTTTTTTTTAATTTTATTTTTATTTTTTTTAATTCGTGTTGCCAGCTCAGCTGCTGCATTTCCCGGGAACATTTTTTTGGGATTGAGTCAGGGCTGGATCCTCCCTGCCGGGACATTTGCAGGGCTCAGGCGTTTCCTGTAATTACAGAAACTCCTCATCCTCGACTTTTAAATCTCCATTTCAATCCCATCTCAAATCTTCAAACCGGCCTTTCAATATTCCTCACATTCCACGAGGAAAAAAAATAAAAATAAAAAAAATCTCATTATTTAACGATGAGGAGTTCACCCCTCGCCCTTCAAAACTTCTCTCCTTTAAATCTATTTTTTTTTCCTCCTGAGCTTAAATTTTGTGCATTTTCCAGCGAGTTTTGATGGTTTTTAATCCATTTTAAAATTATTATTACTATTATTATTATTATTATTATTATTATTATTATTATTATTATTATTATTAGTAATTATTTTCCTGGTTACAGATAAATTACAAATCCAAACCGGCCCAGTGGAAAACCTGAGCGAGTTTTTTTTTTCCTTCCTTTTTTAATTAATGTTTTATTAATATTTTTATCAATCTTTCAGTAATATCAACATCAATGCTAATATTTCATTATTATAATAGTAACATTTATTAATATCTTTGATTAAATTTTTAATTAATATTTTAAAATTCAATCTGAAGGAGTTTTTTCCTTTTTCTCTATTATTTTTTTAAAACTGCATCTTCCCTTTTTGCCCAGCTCCACATCCCCTAACTCCGATTTTTTTGAATTTTAATTTTTTTTTTCAATTCCTGGAATTGAAAAAAGGAATTTTCAGGAATTTTCCCAGGAATTTTCAGGAATTCTGAGCAGCACAGCAGTGGCAGAAAGGAAAGGGAGAAGATTTTTTTTTTGGCTCTGATTTCACAACTTGAATTTTGAAATTTGGGAAATTTTTTATTGGTCTGGGCTACGTCAGCAAAATCCTGAGGTAAAAAAAAAACCCCAAAATTTTACCCCAAAATTTGCTTTTAAATCAAAATCTAAATTTCCCCCATCGGCTAAATACGATCATGATGATAAATCTCAATAATTTTTCAATTTGTTTCTATAAATTTCCGATAAATTGAGATTCTGCTCGGTTTTCCTCATTTGGTTCTGCTCATTTTTTTTGGATATTTTGATTTTTGGGCTTTTGGGGTCAGCTGGGATCAAGGTGAGAATTCCTGGAATTCCTTCCTGCGTCGTTTTTAACAGAAATATTTGAGGTTTTGGGGTTTTTTTGTTTTGTTTTGTTTTGTTTGATTTTCTGATTAATTTTTTAATTTTTTTTTTTTTAATTTGGAGCTGGGCTTTTCCACTGGGAAATGAGGAATTAATTCGGGAGAGCGACACGAAGGAAGGAATTCCCAAGTTTTGGTAAATTCTGGGAATCTTTGTAAAGCCATAAAGCACAGAGGGGCCACGTTTAGGATTAGGATTTGTCCTGTCCCAGTGATCCCAGTCCCCAAAATCCCAGTCCCAGTGATCCCAGTCCCCAAAATCCCAGTCCCAGTGATCCCAGTTCCAACAATCCCAATTTTAATTATCCCTATTCCAGTGATCCCAGTCCCAAAATCCCAGTTCCAACAATTCCTATTCCAACAATCCCAGTTCCAACAATCCCAGTTCCAACAATTCCTATTCCAGTGACCCCAGTCCCAGTGATCCCAGTCCCCACAATCCCAGTCCCAGTGATTTCTATTCCAGTGATCCCAGTTCCAACAACCCCAGTTCCAAAAATTC
This sequence comes from Sturnus vulgaris, assembly GCF_052056855.1. Lineage (NCBI taxonomy): Eukaryota > Metazoa > Chordata > Aves > Passeriformes > Sturnidae > Sturnus > Sturnus vulgaris. The sequence continues at coordinate 1,541,942 of NC_142267.1, forward strand.
CGTGATTCCCAGTCCCACTGATCCCAGTGATCCCAGTCCCACTGATCCCAGTGATCCCAGTCCCACTGATCCCAGTGATCCCAGTCCCTCTGATCCCAGTGATCCCAGTCCCTCTGATCCCAGTCCCAGTAATCCCAGTTCCAGCACTCCCAGTGATCCCAGTCTCACTGATTCCTATTCCACTGATCCCAGTAATCCCAGTTCCACAAATCCCAGTTCCAGCACTCCCAGTTCCAGTCCCACTGATCCCAGTTCCAACAATTTCTATTCCAGTGATCCCAGCTCCAACAACCCCAGATCCACTGATCCCAGTCCCAGTGATCCCAGTCAGTCCCAGTGATCCCAGTCCCAACAATCCCAGTCCCAGCACTCCCAGTTCCAGTTCCACTGATCCCAGTCCCACTGATCCCAGTCCCAGTAATCCCAGTTCCACTGATCCCAGTCCCAGTGATTCCTATTTCACTGATCCCAGTTCCAGTCCCAGCAATCCCAGTTCCAGCACTCCCAGTTTCAGTTCCACTGATCCCAGTTGCAGTCCCAGTGATTCCTATTCCATGGATCCCAGTCCCACTGATCCCAGTCCCAGTGATCCCAATCCCAGTGATCCCAGTTCCTATTCCAGTGATCCCAGTTCCAGTGATCCCAGTCCCACTGATCCCAGTTCTAACAACCCCAGTTCCAAAAATCCCAGTTCAAGTCCCAACAATTCCAGTCCCAACAATCCCAGTCCCAGTGATCCCAGTGATCCCAGTCAGTCCCAGTGATCCCAGTCCCAGTGATCCCAGTTCCAGTGATCCCAGTGATCCCAGTCAGTCCCACTGATCCCGGTGATCCCAGTCCCACTGATCCCAGTCAGTCCCAGTGATCCCAGTTCCAGTGATCCCAGTTCCAGTGATCCCAGTCCCACTGATCCCAGTCCCACTGATCCCAATCCCAGTGATTCCTATTCCAGTGATCCCAGTCCCACTGATCCCAGTCCCAGTGATCCCAGTCCCACTGATCCCAGTCCCAGTCCCCACGTCCCCCAGCGGGATTTTAACCCTTTCCTTACCTGCTCAGGTGCGATCAGCAGCACAAACCCATCCCAAAATCCCTCCCGGAGGGGACCCTCGGGAAGGCTGGAGCGCGGAATTCCCGCCGGGAGCAGCTCCAGGAGGCGGAAGTGGCGGAGCTGCAGCGCTCAGGTGAGTTCAGGTGAGTTCAGGTGAGTTTGTTTTTTTATACCTTCCTGTGCACAGGTGACTTTTCCTGCTCCACCTGCCCCGATCCCGCTGAATCATTCCCGGTACAAACAAACCTGGAATGCTCCGACAGGCAAAGGGGCTGGGCCTGGGGAAAACAGGGCACAAAATCCTCCCGTGCAGCCGGGAAAATCCAGTTTTCAGGGTTTTTTTTTAATATTTTTTATAATTTATTTTTCTATTCCAGCCTGGGAAATTCTGCTTTTCAAGGGTTTTCAAAATTTTCTGTCATTTTCCAGAATTTAGCCCTCTTTTCCAGCCTGGCAAATCCTATTTTTGAAGGGTTTTTAAAATATTTTCCATAATTTATCTTTCTATTCCAGCCTGGCAAATCCTATTTTTGAGGGTGTTTTTTTTTTACATTTTCCATAATTTATCTTTCTATTCCAGCCTGGAAAATCCTATTTTTCAAGGGGTTTTTTACATTTTCTATAATTTATCCCTCTTTTCCACGCTGGCAAATTCTGCTTTTCAGGGGTTTTCAAAATTTTCTGTCATTTTCCAGAATTTATCCCTCTTTTCCAGCCTGGGAAATCCTATTTTTGAGGGGTTTTTAAAAATATTTTCCAGAATTTATCTCTCTTTTCCAGCCTAGAAAATCCTATTTTTGAAGGGTTTTTTTAATATTTTCCATAATTTATTCCTCTTTTCCAGGCTGGCAAATCCTATTTTTGAAGGGGTTTTGAAAATATTTTTTTATAATTTATCTTTCTCTTCCAGCCTGGGAAATTCGATTATTGAGGAGTTTTTTCTATTTTCCATAATTTATCTTTCTATTCTAGGCTGGGAAATTCGATTTTTGAGGAGTTTTAAAATATTTTTTATAATTTATCTTTCTATTCCAGCCTGGGAAATTCTGCTTTTGAGGGTTTTTTTTTTCCCCATAAATTTCCAGAATTGATCTCTCTTTTCCAAGCTGGAAAATTCTGGTTTTGAGGGATTTTTAAAATTTTCTGTCATTTTCATCATGTTTTCCCTGGATATTTATTGTCAGTGGTTTTTTTCCCTGGATATTCATTTTCTGTATTTTTCCCTGGATATTTATTTCTTGTCAGTGTTTTTTTTTTCTAGATATTTATTTATTTTCAGTGGGGTTTTTTTTCCTGGATATTCATTTTCTGGGTTTTTTTCCCTGGATATTGATTTATTGTTTGTGGGTTTTTTCTGGATATTTATTTATTTTCAGTGGGTTTTTTTTCCTGAATATTCCTTTTCTGTAGTTTTTCCTGAATATTTATTTATTTATTGTCAGGGGTTTTTTTTCCCTGAACATTTCCCTGGATTCCAACACCTGGATGCAACAGCTGCTGGAAAACAAGAAATTAAAAAAAAATAAAATTAAAAAAAAATTAAAAATATTAAATCTATTCCTAATGAATGGGAGCCATTGTTGCCGTTTTAATGAAGAGCAGGTACCGGAATTCCCAATTTTCCCTCGCAGAGCTCTCCCAATATTTTAATATTTTAATATTTTAATATTTTAATATTTTAATATTTTAATTGTGCCGTGACGTGGCTCCGGTTCCGGTGCCATCGGTGCCTGAGTCACTTCCCTCCCCCCCAGTGACGGATTTGGGAATGACTTTGGGAATGGGGCCGTGACGTCACAGCCCAGGGAATGGCCCCGGGGCCACAAACGCTGCGCTGGCAGAACTCCGAATTCCCGATTTTCCTGCATCCATGGGAATCCTCACATCCCAAAAATTCCTCATTTCGCTTTTTCCTGCATCCATGGGAATTCTGACATCCCAAAATTCCTCATTTCTCCTTTTCCAGCTCTGGATCCATGGGAATTCTGACATCCTAAAATTCCTCATTTCTCCTTTTCCTGGATCCCTGGGAATCCTCACATCCCAAAATTCCTCATTCCCGATTTTCCTGGATCCCTGGGAATCCTCACATCCCCAAATTCCTCATTTCTCCTTTTCCAGGTCTGGATCCATGAGAATTCTGATATCCCAAAATTCCTCATTTCTCCTTTTCCTGGATCCATGGGAATCCTCACATCCTAAAATTCCTCATTTCTCCTTTTCCAGATGTGGATCCATGGGAATTCCCAGAGCCAAAAATTCCTCATTCCTGCTTTTCCTCCATCCCTGGGAATTCTCACATCTCAAAATTCCTCATTTCTCCTTTTCCTGGATCCATGGGAATTCTGACATCCCAAAATTCTTCATTCCTGCTTTTCCAGATGTGGATCCATGGGAATTCTGATATCCCAAAAATTCCTCATTCCTACTTTTCCAGGTCTGGATCCCTGGGAATCCTCACATCCCAAAAATTCCTCATTCCCACTTTTCCTGGATCCACGGGAATTCTCATATCCCAAAAATTCCTCATTCCTGCTTTTCCAGATGTGGATCCATGGGAATTCTGATATCCCAAAGATTCCTCATTCCTGCTTTTCCAGGAATCCTCATCCTGTTTTTATTTTATCTTATATTTTATCTTATATTTTATCTTATATTTTATTTCTTTTTGTTTGGTTTGGTTTTGGGGTTTTTTTGGTTGGTTTTTTTTTTTTTTTTGGGTTCAGGATTCCCATGGATCCTGGAAAAGCAGGAATGAATTTTCTTGTGCTCCTGCCCAGATCCCAGGGAATTTTCCTGGATTGAAAAACAAGGATTTTTTTTTTTTTTTTTTGGTGCCGATCCAGGCAAATTAAAAGGAAATTTTTCAATAAATTAATAAAATTTTAATAAATTCCTGGAATGGAACTCAATCCATCCCTGGGAATCTCTTTCTCTTTCTTTGCCATTTGATTTTGGCAGCGTTAAAACTTTAATTCAAATTTAATTTAAAAACCTCCACGTGCCTTGAGTTTCAATGGATCGGGGTTTTTTTATATTTATAATTTTCTAGAATTAATTTTGAAGCTCTGGAGTGATTTCCCACCTCATTTTCTCCCTCCTTCCCTAATTTTTTTTTTTTTAAATACAAATATTTACAAAGGCATGGAAATGAAGCAAGATTGAAACCTCGTTAGTTTAATTGGGATAATTATCATTTTTGATGAATATTTATGGGGTTTTTCACCTCCTACCTCTACAAATATTTGCATTTTGAGGCAATAAAAAAGAAAAATCTGACAAAACCAATCCGTATTTTGTTTATAATTTGCGATTTCCAGTATTAAAAAAATTGAGGGAAGACATCAAAAATTTCCAGGAATCTTTTCTGCGCTAATTAAAGTGGAAAATCAGAATTTCCTCGTGTTCAAACCGGCAAAATAAAGGTGAGGAGCAGCTCCAGATTTATCTAAATGAGGCCTTTTGAAGTTTTATTTATTTATATTTTTTTTTTAGCCAGGAAAAAAAAAAAAAAAAGCCCTGAGGGAAATCAGGAAATTTAAATTGGAAATGCCAAATTTCAAGGGATTTGTGCTCCAAAGAAATGGGAAAACTCTGGGATTGTGGAAGGTGCTGCCCTTCATCCCCATGCAAAATAACAAGGGGTTAAAAGGGGAAATAAATCATTTAAAAAATAGAATTTTTTAGGGGAAATAAACCACATAAAAGGAGATTTTTAGGAGAAATAAACCACATAAAAGGAGATTTATAGGGGAATTAACCACATTAAAAGTAGATTTTGCGGAGGAAATAAACCACAGAAGAAGGAGATTTTCAGGGGAAATAAACCACTGAAGAAGGAGATTTTGGGGACGAAATAAACCACGGGAAAAAAAAAGAGATTTTTGGGGGTTTCCTTTATGGAATTATGGAATTATTGGGCAGGAAGGGATCTTCAATGCCAGCCAGTCCCAGCCCTGTCCAAGCTGGCCTTGGACACTGCCAGGGATCCAGGGGCGGCCACATCTGGGCCAGCTGTTCCCGATTTTTTTTTTTTTTTCTTTTTTCCTCGGGATTTTTGGAATTCCCAGGATTTCGGAGGCCTCGACCCCCGCCGCGTCAGCGTTGCCAGGCAACGCCTAAAATGGCGGCGCAAGCGCGGGGCACGCCGGGAGTTGTAGTTCGGGCACCTCCCCGCCCCCGCGCCTCGCCGGCAGCGCGGGACTCGCTTTCCCAGCAAGCACCGCGGCACCGCGCGAAAACGGCCGGGATAACGCATTCACCTGCGGGGAGCGGGGAACAGGTGGGGCGCGCCGCGGGTGCTGCCGGGATTTGTAGTTCTCGGCGGAGCGGCCTCTCGGCGAAACGGCGAGGCGGGCGGCGGCCGCTGGACTCCAATTCCCAGGGTGCCGCGGGGCGCGGCGGGCAGGGCGGCGGTGGAGGGCGGGGGGTACGAACGGGAACCTCGGCGGTGCCGGGGGGATGCTGAGGGGAGCCCTCAGGTGAGGAGGAGGAGGAGGAAGGAGGAGGAAGAAGAAGGAGCGGGAGGGGGAATGGCGGGCGAGCGGCGAGCCCTGGGTGGGGCCCATTGTTCGTGGAGGGCCGGGGTGGGGCAGCGGTTCCTCATGGAGTCACGGAATTCTCCAGAGAAATCAACACCGGGGAGGGGTCGGGTCGGGGAAGGTTTAATTTTAAGATTTAAAATTAAAATCCCGCCTCGTTCCATCCCCTTACCCAGCTCCTTGCTGCTGCTCCGCTTAGAAAATAATTTTCTCTTTTTTATCTCCCAAGCCTGAAACTTTGAATGTTTTATTTCCTGATAATTCAACTCGGTTTAAGAGAATTTTTTTTCTTTTTTTTTTTGGCCGATTTGAGGTTCTTGGGGGTTGCGGGTATTTGATGTCATTGTTTGATTTTCCTGCCTAAATTTTCTCCCCAATTGTATATCCCAATAATAAAAGGTTTTGGTGAAATATTTCGAGCTGAAAAAAAAAAATATAAAAAACCAAATTGGCCATGGGAACATTTGGGATTGTCGAGCCTGGAGAAAAGAAAACTTTGGGAACTCCCAGGAAAAATGGAAAGGGAATATTTCCAAAAATATGGAGGGACAAGGGGGGGAAATTAATTCCAAATGGTTTTAATTTGAATTTTGGGTTAAAATTTCCCATCCCTGCCACATCCAAGGCCAGGCTGCGACAGCGCAAGGTTTGACTTTAAAAAAAGCCTTAAAATTCAAAATTCACTCTTAAAAATTTAAAATTCTCCTTAAATCCCACCCCGTATCCAAACCGCTTTTTTTTTTCCCTTGCAGAATATTCATTTTTATTTTGATTTTTTTTTTTTTTTTAACGCTGCCAAGAGCAGGAGGTGTCCTCGCAGTAAATATTGATGGATTTTTTTTTTTTGCTCAGGGCAGGTTTAAGGCGGATCTAATTAACGCCGGGTTTTAATTAATGTTCCAAAACCCCAGAGCAAGGGCAGGAGTGAACGAAAGCTGGAAAAACGAGTCCTGCTCGGGCTGGGAGTTAAAAAAAAAAAATAATTTGGGTTTTTTGGGGGGTTTTGGGGTTTTTGAGATTTGGGGTTTTTTGGGGGGGTTTTGAGATTTGGGGGATTTTTTTTGAGGTTTTGTTTGGGGGTTTTTGGGGGTTTTTATTTGGGGGTTTTGAGGTTTTGTTTGGGGTTTTTTTAAATTTTATTTGGGGTTTTGAGGTTTTGTTTGGGGGTTTTGTTTGGGATTTTTGAGGTTTTGTTTTGGGGTTTTGAGGGTTTTTTTTTATTTTATTTGGGGTTTTGAGGTTTTGTTTTGGGGTTTTTGGGGGGTTTTGGGGTTTTTGAGATTTGAGGGGTTTTGGGGGGGTTTTGAGATTTGGGGGATTTTTTTTGAGGTTTTGTTTGGGGTTTTTTGGGGGGGTTTTATTTGGGGGTTTTGAGGTTTTGTTTGGGGGTTTTGTTTGAGATTTTTGAGGTTTTGTTTGGGGTTTTGAGTTTTTTTTTTATTTTATTTGGGGTTTTGAGGTTTTGTTTTGGGGTTTTTGGGGGGTTTTGGGGGTTTTGAGATTTGGGGGATTTTTTTTTGAGGTTTTGTTTGGGGGTTTTGGGGGGTTTTTATTTGGGGGTTTTGAGGTTTTGTTTGGGATTTTTGAGGTTTTGTTTGGGGTTTTTTTAAATTTTATTTGGGGTTTTGAGGTTTTGTTTGAGGTTTGGGGGTTTTTTGGGGGGTTTTGTTTGGGGGTTTTGAGGTTTGGGGGTTTTGAGATTTGGGGTTTTTTGAGGGTTTGTTTGGGGGGTTTTGTTTGGGGGTTTTGAGGTTTTGTTTGGGGGGTTTTGTTTGAGATTTTTGAGGTTTTGTTTTGGGGTTTTGAGGTTTTTTTTATTTTATTTGGGGTTTTGAGGTTTTGTTTGGGGGGATTTTTGTTTGGGGGGTTTTTGTTTGGGGGTTTTTGGGGGGTTTTTGAGATTTGGGGGATTTTTTTTGAGGTTTTTTTTGGGGGGTTTTATTTGGGGGTTTTGAGGTTTTGTTTTGGGGTTTTGAGGGGTTTTTTTATTTTATTTGGGGTTTTGAGGTTTTGTTTGGGGGGTTTGTTTGAGGTTTTGAGGTTTTATGTGAAGTTTTATTTGGGGGTTTTGTTTTTTGGGGGGTTTTGTTTGGGGGGGTTTTTGGGGGAATTTAGTTTGGGGTTTTGTTTTGGGGGTTTGAGGGGTTTTTTTTAATTTTATTTGGGGTTTTGAGGTTTTGTTTGGGGGAAAAATCCCCGCCTTTCTGCTCAGTTTTATCATTTATTCTGATTTAATCCCGATTTCTCTTGATTTTATCCTGATTAATTCCGATTTATCCCGATTTTCTCCTCTTTTATCCCTATTCAATCCCGATTTTCTCCCGATTTCTCCTGAATTTCATCCCGATTTTCTTCTCGATTTTCCTCCTGATTTAATCCCGATTTTTCCTCCTGATTTCATCCCGATTCATCCCGATTTCCTCCTGATTTTTCTCCTGATTTTTCTCCCGATTCCTCCTGATTTCCTCCCGATTGATTTTATTCGCGTTTTATTCGCGTTTTATTCGCGTTTTATTCGCGTTTTATTCGCGTTTTATTCGCAATTTATTCGCGTTTTATTCGCGTTTTATTCGCATTTTATTCGCGTTTTATTCGCGTTTTATTCGCGTTTTATTCGCGTTTTATTCGCATTTTTGTTCGCATTTTTTTTTCTCGTTTTAGGGATGGGAACCCTGGCAGGACTGAGCACATTTGGAGGTTCCAGCTCCTCAAAGTGAATTTTTCACCCCAAATTTATCACCTCGAGGATCTTTATCGAGGTAAGAACAATGGATTTTTTTTTTTTTTTCAATAATAATTTGATTTTATTGTGGTTTTTTTTTTGAAATAAATAATCCTTCCTTATCTCTCTTTTCTTACTGTTTGAATAATCAGGTAGTGACCAAGATCTAAATAATAATTTAATTTTTAATTTCGTTTATTTTAGAATAAATAAAACATTAAAAATCTTTTTTCTTACTCTGAATAATCAAGTAGTATAAGAATAATAATAATAATAAATAGCAGTAATAATAATATTAATTTTTAATAAAAAATTGTATCCAAACCTGGAGGTGCTCTATGGAAGCAGAATTCCAATTTTTTAATAAATAATTTGATTTTTTTTCCTCCAGATTTGTGTTTTCCTGGAATGGAAGTGCCCTAGGATTGCAGAATTCCTTTTTTTTTAATAAATAATTTGATTTTTTTCCCGATTTTCCCCCAGATTTGTGTTTTCCTGGAATGGAGGTGCCCTTTGTGCTTCTCCTCACCAGGCTCGTGGCAGAAGTCGCTGGAAAATCCACGGAAAACTCGGTGGGTGCTCCAGGAATTGAATTGAATTTCATTTTATTTCATTTTATTTTACTTTATTTTATGATATTTTATTTTATTTTCTGGTTTTCTATGATATTTTATATTTTATTTTAAGCTATTTTATTTTATATTTTATTTTGTTTTCTATTTTATGTTATATTTTATTTTTTAATGGTATTTTATTTCTCCTTAATTTTATTTTTTTTTAATTAAAAATATTTTTTTAATTTTTATTTTTCTTTTCCTTTTAAAATTTTATTTCATTTTTTTCTTTTCATTTTGTTTATTTTTATTTGACTTTTCTGGGTTTTATTTATTATTTATTATTATTTTTTAATTATTTTTTATTATTATTTAATTTCATTTTTGGTTTTATCTGATTTTACCTTTTTTATTTTATTTTGGTTTGGGTTTTGGGAACTTCGTTCCTATAAGAAAAATAAAATCGATTTTTATTAAAAAAATTAATGTCAAAAATTAAAAATAAAATTAAAAATAAACCAAGCTCTCCTTTCAAAAAAATAAAAAATAAATCTGGGTGTGTTTGGGGTGGGCGATGCTGGAATTCCCGTGGGGATTTGGGATTTTTGGGGGTGTTTTGATGGTGAAATGTGAATTTTTTTGGGGAATTTTGTGTTGCCCAGGTGCTGGAGCAGGAATGCTGTGTGGGAACGCTGGGATCCAACGGCTCCTCGTGCCCCGGGAGCCAAGGCTGCAGCACAGGTGACAATTCCAGAACACAGCAACACCTGCGGCTACAGCCCGAGGACACTGACACAGAGTGATTGACAGGGAGTGATTAATTACACAGCAACACCTGCGGCTACAGCCCGAGACACGGACACTGAGTGACTGATTGATTACACAGCAACACCTGCGGCTACAGCCCGAGGACACTGACACAGAGTGACTGACAGGGAGTGATTGATTACACAGCAACACCTGCGGCTACAGCCCGAGACACGGACACGGAGGGACTGATTGATTGATTGAGTGATTGATTGATTGATATTGATTGAGAGTGAGTGATATTGATATTGACTGAGAGTGATTGATTGACTGAGAGTGATTGATTGACTGAGAGTGATTGATATTGACTGAGAGTGATTGACTGAGAGTGATTGACTATTGATTGCTAGTGAGTGATTGATTGATTGATATTGATTGAGTGACTGATTGACATTGATTGAGAGTGATTGACATTGATTGAGAGAGTGATTGATTGATATTGATTGAGAGTGATTGATATTGATTGATTGAGATTGATTGAGTGATATTGAGTGATATTGATTGAGAGTGATTGATTCATTGAGAGTGAGAGTGATTGATATTGATTGCTAGTGAGGGATTGATAGTGATTGATAATGAGAGTGATTGATAGTGATTGATATTGATTGAGAGTGATTGAGTGATTGACTGAGAGTGATTGATAGTGAGGGATTGATTGAGTGACTGATAATGAGGGATTGACAGCGATTGATTAAATTGATTGAGAGTGAGTGATAGGGATTGATTGAGAGCGAGTGATTGATTGATAGTGAGTGATAGTGACTGATTAGATTGATTGAGAGTGATTGATTGTGATTGATTAGATTGATTAGATTGAGAGCGATTGATTAGATTGATTGAGAGCAATTGATTCCATGGGCAGAGACCCAGCAGGCCTTGGGAATTCCAGGGGGAAAAATTCCCAGATTTTTATTTTTTTTTCTTTCTTTTTCCCCTTATTATTTTCCTCATAATTTATTTTCCTCATAATTTATTTTCCTCATAATTTATTTCCCTCATTTTTCTTTCTCATTTTTCCCCTTTGGAAAAATTTTATTTTCTTGGGATGAACCTTGGGAATAAACCTTGGGGAAAAAAACTGGGGCCCTGGGAATTCCAGGGGTAAAAAATTCCCAGATTTTTGTTATTCCCCCTAATTTCTTCTCCTTTTTTTCCCCCTTTGGAAAGTTTTATTTTCCTGGGATAAACATTGGGAATGAATTTTGAGGATGAACGTTGGGAATAAACTTTGGAATAAAACTTCTTTAGAGTGGGAAAAGTGGATTCAGGTGCTGTTTGTAATCCAAAAAAAAAGGGAATTTCTGTGGGTGTTCCCCTCCAAAACCTGGGGATTTCCAGGAATTCCAATCCCAGGTTTTTGGGCAGGGTTCAGGAATTCTCAGGAATTTCAGGAATTCCAGTTTTTTCATTCCCTGTTTTTTCCGGGAATTTTCCAGGAATTTTCAGGAATTTTTCCATTCCCGTTTTTTTTTTTTGAGGGTTCAGGAATTTCCAGGAATTCAGGAATTTTTCCATTCCCATTTTTTTTTTTGAGGGCTCAGGAATTTTTCAGGAATTTTCCAGGAATTTTCAGGAATTGTTCCATTCCTGGTTTTTTTTGAGGGTTCAGGAATTTTCCAGGAATTTTTCAGGAATTTTCCAGGAATTTTCAGGAATTTTTCCATTCCCGGTTTTTTTTTGAGGGTTCAGGAATTACCAGGAATTCAGGAATTTTTCCATTCCCGTTTTTTTTTTTTTTTGAGGGCTCAGGAATTTTTCAGGAATTTTTCAGGAATTGTTCCATTCCTGGTTTTTTTTGAGGGTTCAGGAATTTTTCAGGAATTTTCCAGGAATTTTCAGGAATTTTTCCATTCCCGTTTTTTTTTTTTTTGAGGGTTCAGGAATTTCCAGGAATTTCCAGGAATTTTTAGGAATTCACAGGAATTTTCTGGAATTTTCCATTCCCGTTTTTCCCAGGCTGTTTCCGGAGCGAGGACGGCAGCAGCAGCAGCTGCGAGCGCTGCAGGAACGGCAGCGACTGCAGGGACGGTGAGAGCAGCAATTAATCCATTAATTAACCTGTTAATTAACACATTCATTAACGTGGGCCACGGCCTCGGCCACTGCAGGGACAGTGATGGCCGCAATTAATCCATTAATTAATGAGTTAATTAATGTTGGGCACAGCCTCCCAGCGACTGCAGCAACGGTGACCGCATTAATTAACGCATTAATTAACGCATTAATTAACGCATTAATTAACGCATTAATTAACGCATTAATTAACGCATTAATTAACGCATTAATTAACGCATTAATTAACGCATTAATTAACATTGGCTGGGCACAACCCCAGTGACTGCAGGAATGGTGAGTGCCCACTCATTACTGCTCATTAATTAAGTCATTAATTAACTCGTTAATTAACTCTGCTTGGATGGGCACAATGTCAGTGACTGCAGGAACAGTGACCTCGCTAATTAACTCACTAATTAACTCGCTAATTAACTCGCTAAGTCATTAACATTGGCTGGGCACAACCCCAGTGACTGCAGGAACTGCCTGCTCGTTACTGCTCATTAATTAACTCGTTAATTAACTCATTAATTAATTCATTAATTAACTCATTAATTAGCTCGTTAATTGGCATTCATTACAGTGAAATCTCCTCCAAGCTGTGGCAGAAATTTGAGTGAATTTGGATGTCATTAACTCTAATTAGCTCCAATTATTTTGTATTAATGAATTGACTTTAATTAGCGCCAATTATTTGTATTAATGACTTGGGTGGAAAATCCGAATTTTTTTTTTTTTTTTAAATTTTTAAATTTCTTTTATTTTTATTTTTTGTCCCCCCAGGGAGCCGAGGGATGAACCTGAGCACGGCCACGCCCTTCCTGCAGGACGCGGGTGAGAGGGGGGAAAAATTAATTTATTGATTAAAAAAATTAATTTATTGGGTTAAATAATGGATTTATTGGGGAAAAATGGGATTTATTGTGTTAAATGGATTGATTGGGTTAAAAATGGGATTTGTTGATTTAAAATTGATTTATTGAGTTGAAAAATGGATTTTCTTGGGGAAAAATTGATTTATTGGGTTAAAAATTGATTTATTGGGTTAAAAATTGATTTATTGGGTTAAAAATGGATTTATTGGATTTTAAATGGATATATTGGGGAAAAGTATTTATTGATCTTAAAAACTGGATTTATTGGGTTAAAGACGGGATTTATTGGGTTAAAAATTGATTTATTGATTTAAAAATCTGCATTTATTGATTTAAAAAATTTGATTTATTGGAGTGAAAAACGGGATTTATTGATTTAAAAAATGAATTTATTCAGTTAAATTTTTTTTTTTCGTTTTTCTTCTTTTAAAATTTTTTTAATTTTTTATAATTTATTTATTTTAAATTTGAATTTTTTTTTTTTTTTTTTTTTTTTTTTTTATTCCCAGGCTCGGTGGCCGTGGCTCTGTTGGTGGCGCCGTTCGTGCTCAGTTTGTTCCTCATCCTCTCTGTGGCCGCGTTCTTCTGCCTCAGACGGGCCCGGACACTGCCAGGCCTGTGCTACAACAACAAAGGTCCCAAAATAATTAAAATTAATTAATTAATTTAATGATTAAAATTTCTTCTGCCTCAGACTGGCCCGGACACTGCCAGGCCTGTGCTACAACAACAAAGGTCCCAAAATAATTAATTAATTAATTTAATGATTAAAATTTCTTCTGCCTCAGACGGGCCCGGACACTGCCAGGCCTGTGCTACAACAACAAAGGTCACCAAAATAATTAAAATTAATTAATTAATTTAATGATTAAAATTTCTTCTGCCTCAGACGGGCCCGGACACTGCCAGGCCCGTGCTACAACAACAAAGGTCCCAAAATAATTAAAATTAATTAATTAATTTAATGATTAAAATTTCTTCTGCCTCAGACGGGCCCGGACACTGCCAGGCCTGTGCTACAACAATAAAGGTCACCAAATAATTAAAATTAATTAATTAATTTAATGATTAAAATTTCTTCTGCCTCAGACGGGCCCGGACACTGCCAGGCCTGTGCTACAACAACAAAGGTCCCAAAATAATTAAAATTAATTAATTAATTTAATGATTAAAATTTCTTCTGCCTCAGACGGGCCCGGACACTGCCAGGCCTGTGCTACAACAACAAAGGTCACCAAATAATTAAAATTAATTAATTAATTTAATGATTAAAATTTCTTCTGCCTCAGACGGGCCCGCTCACTGCCAGGCCTGTGCTACAACAACAAAGGTCACCAAATAATTAATTAATTAATTTAATGATTAAAATTTCTTCTGCCTCAGACGGGCCCGGACACTGCCAGGCCCGTGCTACAACAACAAAGGTCCCAAAATAATTAAAATTAATTAATTTAATTAGAAAATTTAATAATATAGGGAAAAAATAATACAAAAAAAATTTGATTGTAAAGGGAAAAAAAATTGATTATAAAGGGGAAAAAAACCAAAAAAAAAATTAATTATAAATTCCCATTTTATGGAGAAAATTCCCTTTTTTGTGCCTAAAAATTTCTAATCTTGCCAATCCCACCCCCAATAAATTCTCTGAATTTTGGGATTTTTTTATCATTTTAATTTGAATTTTATGATTAAAAATTCCTTTTTCAATAATAAAATTATTCTACCCATGGCTTTTTTTTTTTTTTAAGAAAATGAACAATTCCAGCTTTCCAAGTAATTAAAATAATTTTAATTTTTTTTTTTTTTATTTTCCTCTTTTAGCTTCTGTTCTGCAGCCAAGTGAAACAGTGAGTGAATTTTCCTTTTATGGGAATATTAAATTAATTAACAATAATTTCCACTTTAATTAAAAATTTCCACTTTAATTAACTACATCCAAACTTTTATTAAACAATTCCTTAATTGTTGAATAAAATCAAATTTTTTTTTTATTCAGTTATTTTTCCTTAAAAAATCCTAATTTTTTTTTTAAAGGAGAAACTTTTATAAAATTCTTTTTTTTCTACATGAATATTATTGGAATTAAAAAAAAATTCTGTTTTTTTTTTTAAAGAAAAACCTGTTTAAAAGTGAATTTTTTTTTTTTTTTTTTTGCCTTTTTCCTTCTGTTCCACAGGCATCCATGATCTCTCCTCCAACTTCTTCAGGTGAGGAATTTTTCTCTGGAATGTTCTAAAATAAAAAAAAAAAAAAAAAAAAAAAATCAAAAAATCCCCAAAAATTTCCGGGGGTGAAGGATGGGATGGGTGGAGGGGATTTGGGATTTTATTCAAATTATTTATGGCTGGGATTTGGGGTGGGGGAAAAAAAAAATAATTTTGGGGGTTTGTGGGTTTTTAATTTGGGTTTTTAATTTGGGTTTTAATTTTGGGTTTTAATTTGGGTTTTAATTTGGGTTTTAATTTGGGTTTTGTGGGTTTTAATTTGGGTTTTAATTTGGGTTTAATTTTGGCTTTTGTGGGTTTTGGGTTTTAATTTTGGGTTTTAGTTTGGGTTTAATTTTGGCTTTTGTGGGTTTTAATTTTGGGTTTTAATTTGGGATTTGTGGGTTTAATTTTGGGTTTTAATTTGGGATTTGTGGGTTTAGTTTTTGCATTTGAGGGTTGAAAATTGAGACTTGAATTTTTTCCTTTAGCTCGAGGTTTGGGGTTGAATTCCCCATTCCCGGATTTTGGGATATTTTTCCCATTTCTCTGACCCCATTCCCAGATTTTGGGATATTTTCCCCCATCCCTGACCCCATTCCCGGATTTTGGGATATTTTCCCCCCTCCCTGACCCCATTCCCGGATTTTGGGATATTTTCCCCCCTCCCTGACCCCATTCCCGGATTTTGGGATATTTTTCCCATTTCTCTGACCCCATTCCCGGATTTTGGGATATTTTCCCCCCTCCCTGACCCCATTCCCGGATTTTGGGATATTTTCCCCCCTCCCTGACCCCATTCCCGGATTTTGGGATATTTTCCCCCATTTCCCTGACCCCATTCCCGGATTTTGGGATATTTTCCCCCCTCCCTGACCCCATTCCCGGATTTTGGGATGTTTCTGTTCCCGGCAGTTCGGAAGCCCCGTTACGTTCGCCGGGATCGCTCCCTGGGCCCGCCCGCGCCTGGCCCCGCCTCCAGCAGGGTCAGCAACGTCTGACTGGGATGGACTGGGATGGACTGGGACACACTGGGATGGACTGGGACGGACTGGGGCACACTGGGACGGACTGGGACACACTGGGACGGACTGGGACACACTGGGACAGCAAGGTCTGACTGGGACACACTGGGACGGACTGGGACACACTGGGACAGCAAGGTCTGACTGGGACACACTGGGACGGACTGGGTCAGCAGGGACAGCAGCGTCTGACTGGGATGGACTGGGACACACTGGGACGGACTGGGATGGACTGGGATGGACTGGGATGGACTGGGACAGAAACATCTGACTGGGACAGACAGGGAGAGCAGGAATGACCTGAGCCAGCCTGGACTGTCCTGGGACAGCAACGTCTGACCTGAGCCAGCCTGGGACACACGGGGACAGCCTGGGACAGCAACGTCTGACTGGGACACACTGGGATGAACTGGGACACACTGGGACAGCAGGAATGACCTGAGCCAGCCTGGACTGTCCTGGGACAGCAACGCCTGACTGGGACAGCAGCGTCTGACCTGAGTGTCCTGAACCCATCCCGGGACAGCAGGGTCAGCAATGCCTGACCCGAGCCAGCCTGGACCATCCCGGGGTGTCCCGTCCCCATCCCGGGGTGTCCCGGGTCAGCAATGTCTGATCTGAATGACCTGAACCGTCCCGGGGTGTCCTGACCCCACTCTGGGGTGTCCCGACCCATCCCGGGATGTTCCAACCCCATTCCCGGGATGTTCTGTCCCCACCCCAGAATGTCCCGACCCCACTCTGGGGTGTCCCGTCCCCACCCCGGGGTGTCCTGACCCTTCTCCCAGCTCCGGGAATTCCCTGGGAGTCGCCGGTCCCGCAGGATTTGTGCCAAATCTCCCCCCGAGCGCGAAGGCGGCGCCGGCTTTTGGGGACATTTTGGGGACTTTGGGGGGTCCTGGCTCTGCTCCAGAGGATGGGGGAGAATTCCCGAGGGATTTGGGGGATTTTTTCCTGTTGGTTGGGGAGAATTCCTGAAGAATTTGGGGGGAGAATTCCTGAAGAATTTGTGGGGAGAATTCCTAAGGAATTTGTGGGATTTTTTTTTTTCCTGTTTGGGGAGAATTCCTGAGGGATTTTCTGAGTTTGTGGGGAGAATCTTTATGGAATTTGGGGGATTTTTCCCATCTGAGAATCCTTGAGGAATTTGGGGGACTTGTGGAGAGAATCCTTAAGGAATTTTGGAGATTTTTCCTGTTGATTGGGGAGAATTCCTGAGGGATTTTGTGAACTTGGGGGGGAGAATCCTTAAGGAATTTGGGGGTTTTTCCAATTTGGGGAGAACCCTTAAGGAATTTGGGGAAATTTTCCTGTTTGGAAAGAATCCTTAAGGAATTTGGGGAGAATCCTTAAGGAGTCTTGATGCATTTGTGTGTTTGGGGAGAATTCCTGAGGAATTCTGTGAACCTGTGGGGAGAATCCTTGGGGAATTTGAGGGAATTTCCCTGTTTGGGGAGAATCCTTAGGGAATTTGAGGGATTTTCCTTGGGATGTGACCCCAGAACTGGAGCTGACATCGCTGCAGACCCCAAAATCCTGGGATTTGGGATGCAGATCCATTCCAGGATCCTGCTTGAAAGCTATAGGACGAGGTGACGGTGATTAATCATGCTAATTAATCATGCTAATTAATGATGAATCCTTAATGATGGCAATAATGAAGGTGCAGAATCCTTTGGAAGCGAATCCCGGGGCGTTTTCCCTCTCTCTTGGTGCTCAATCCAGACCCGATCCCAAATCTGGGAAATTTTTTTAATTTTTTTTTTAAGGAGAATTTTTCCAGCTCAATTCTTGGATGAAGAATTTTCCAAGGATTATCCCTGCTGGCTCTATTTTTTTTTTTTTGTGGAAAAAGAGGGAATTCCTGGATTTGGAGCAGTCAGGGATTTTTGGGATGAGCCAAAGGGATCAGGACAAACTCCTGCCAGTGGAAAAATGGGAATTTTTTTTTTTTTGAGGGGTGAAAATTCCCTGGAATTTGCAGCACAGCTCTGAGCTCCAGAGGAATTCCCAAATTCCAAGCACCAGCTCCCACGGACCTTGTTCCTGCCTGAGGAATTTTGGGAATTTTAAATAGCTGGAAAAGATTTTTTTTTTTTTTTAATTTTTCCTGGCTGGGTCTCCCTCCTGCAGCTTTTCCACCTGAGCCTGAGGGTCCTAAATCCATGGAAAAAATCCCTGGAATTCCAGCTCTGAGTATTTCCAAAAGAAATCCATGGAATCCAAAGGAAATCCATGGAATTCAGAGGAAATCTGGGGAATTCAAAGGAAATCCCAAGGAAATCCATGGAATCCCATGGAATAATCCCAATTTTTTTCTGGGAATTTTGGGTGAGTTTGCTTTTATACTCCTTCAAAGAGTGGGGAGGCTCTTGTGCCAAAAAAAAAAAAAACCAAACCTCTGGAATTCCAGATTTTTCCTCTTTATTCTGATAAATAAAATTATTTTCCTCCTGGCCATGCAATTCCAGGTAAAGGAATTTGCAGGATTTGGGAAATTCCAGTTTGGAATTTTTTCTCATTTCAATTTTTTTTTCTTGTGCTGCTGAGATTTTTTTTTTTTTTTTCCCCAAGTAGAAATCCTGGCTGGAGATTTTATCCTGGAATTCTGAATTCCTGAGGATTTTCTGAATTCCAAAGGGGGAAAAAATTAAAAAAAAAAAAAAAAAGGAGGAACTATGCAAATAATTCCAAAGAATTGCACCTCTGGAATTCCTGTGTGTTAATTCCTGTCCTGCTTAATTACAAAAATTTAATTTATTGAAGGATCAGCTCCTTGTTCTGTCTCTCCTCGTGCAAGATTTGGTTTAATTGTTTAAAAATCGGATTTGTGTCGTTAAAAACTGGATTTGTGTGATTTAAACTCGAGAAATGGAATTCTGGGTGGAATTAAAACCGAGTTTTTCTCAGTGTTTTGCTTTTTTTTTTTTCTTTTTTTTTTTTTTGCCAAGAAAACTTGAAAATCCCAAGATTTTTGCCCAGAAAAATTGGAAATCCCCGTTTGTTTACCCAGGAATTGGGAAAATCCCGAGATTTTTATTCTTTTTTTTTTTTTGGTGTGGTTCAGGTTTGGCATCGCTGTCAACTCCTGGGTGAGGTTTTGGGGTTGGGCTTGGGGTTTGTGGGTTTAGGTTTGGTTTTATGGGTTTAGTTCTGGGTTTGGGTTCAGGTTTGGTTTTTATGGGTTTAGTTTTGGTTTTATGGGTTTAGGGTTCAGGTTTGGGGTCTGATTTTTTGGGTTTTATTTTGGGTCTGGGTTTGGTTTTGTGGGTTTAATTTTGGGTTTCGGTTTTATGGGTTTAGTTTTGGGGTTTGGGTTGAGATTTGGGATTTGGCTTTTTGGGTTTTGTTTTGGGTCTGGGTTTTATGGGTTTAGTTTTGGGTTTGGGGTTGGATTTTGGGTTTGGGGTTCAGGTTTGGTTCTATGGGTTTAGTTCTGGGTTTGGGGTTGAGTTTGTGGATTTAAGTTCGGTTTTATGGATTTAGTTTGGGGGTTGAGTTTTGTGGGTTTAGTTTTGGGTTTGGGTTGAGATTTGGGGTCTGATTTTTTGGGTTTTGTTTTGGGTCTGGGTTTGGTTTTGTGGTTTAATTTTGGGTTTGGTTTTATGGGTTTAGTTTTGGTTTTGTGGGTTTAGTTCTGGGTTTGGGGTTGGATTTTGGGTTTGGGGTTCAGGTTTGGTTTTATGGGTTTAGTTCTGGGTTTGGGTTGAGATTTGGGGTTTGATTTTGTGGGTTTAGTTTTGGGTTTGGAATTTGGTTTTGTGGGTTTAGGTTTGGGGGTTGAGTTTTGGGGTTGAATTTTGGGTTTTGTGGGTTTGGTCTGGGTTTGTTGGGTTGGGTTTGGGGTTTAGTTTTGGGGTTGAGTTTTGTGGGTTTAGTTTTGGGGTTAAGATTTGGTTTTCTGGGATCAATTTGGAGTTTTCTGGGATCAGTTTGGGTTTGGAGTTGAATTTTTTGGGTTTCTCTCCCTTTGCACCCCCAAATTCCGTTCCCAATTCACTGCTTTGGGTTGAAAACAGGAAAATTCTGCTTTAAACTCGCTTTTAATCCCACCCGAGTATTTTGTGTATTTGTATATTTGTAAACAGTGCCAAAATAAAGAGATTTCAACTTTTCTTTTTGGGATTTGAGTTTTTTGGGAGAATTTGAGCTTTTTTGGGTGGGGGTTGAGTATTTTTTCGCTTTTTATTTTGGGTTTTGAGCTTTTTTGGGGTCGTTTTGAGCTTTTTTGGGGGGAAAGGTTGAGATTTTGGGGGGCGTTTTGACTTTTTTTTTTTTTTTGAGCTTTTTTTGGGAAATCCGTGGAAATTCCTGGAGCTGGGAAATCCCTGGAGCTGCGGCCACTGGGGGGGAGTAGAAGGCAAGGAGAGGGAACCGTGCTTGGCCAAGAATTCCTGAAAAATCCTCGGAATCCTCTGGAATTGCTCATCCTGCAGAATCCCTGGGGGGAAAAAAAAACAAAACTGAGTTCCTAAATTGCCTTTGGATGAGAAAATCCCGGGATTTTGACCCCTGGGAGCAGAATTTTCCAATAATTCCTGGGAACAGGTGAAACCTCCTGGAGCTGCTCATTCCATGGAATTCCTGGAAAAAACTTTGGATGAGAAAATCCCAGGATTTTGGGCCAGGGGAGTTGAGCTGGGAGCAGAATTTTCCAAGAATTCCTGGGAAATCCTCGGAATCCTCTGGAATTGCTCATCCCATGGAATTCCTGGGAAAAAAAAAAAAAAAAAAAGAGAGAGTTCCTAAATTGCCTTTGGATCAGAAAATCCCGGGATTTTGACCCCTGGGAGCAGAATTTTCCAATAATTCCCTGGAACAGGTGAATCCTCTGGAATTGCTCATCCCATGGAATTCCTGGAAAAAACCAGAGTTCCTAAATTGCCTTTGGATCAGAAAATCCCGGGATTTTGACCCCTGGGAGCAGAATTTTCCAATAATTCCTGGGAACAGGTGAATCCTCCTGGAGCTGCTCATCCTATGGAATTCCTGGAAAAAACTTTGGATGAGAAAATCCCGGGATTTTGGCGCAGGGAATTGTCCCTTTTCCCGCCTTTTTCCTGCCCTTTTCCCGCCTTTTTCCCGGTTCCAGGTGAATCCTGGAGCTTCTCATCCCACGGAATCCCTGGAAAAAAACCCAGTTCGTTAATCCCGGCTTTAATGAGCCGAGCCCAACCTCTCTTATCTTATCTGGGCCTGATAAACTCCCAACGTTCCCGGGGCGTTGTCCCAAATCCAATAAAAATCCAATTTAAAAAAAAAAATAAATAAAAAAAAAAAAAAAATCGGATTTTATGGTGAGGATGAAAAGCCGCGCTCCTCTGGGAGCTCTTTGCTCGGGCAGGACGAACCCAGCGCCAAAAAAAATTCCTGGGGTAGGAAAAAAGTGTTTCCCCAAGTCCTAAAAAACTTCGAAATTACCTTTATTTTACTTAATTAATGTATTTTATTAATGTAGTTTTGCTTAGAAAATTTTGTGGGGTTGTTGCTCATTTTGAGGGTTAAAAAAATGAAAATCTTCTTGATGAAAAAAGATTAATTTTTTTAAAAAATTCCGATTTTTTTTATATTTATAAGGATATAAATACCATTATTATTATTATTATCATCATCATCATAATCTCTCTGGAATATTCTGATTACTATTATTACTTCATTTCTTATTATGATTCCTTATATATTATTATTCCCTTTTATTTATTATTATTCCATTATTATTATTATTATTATTATTATTATTATTCCCATTTTCTCTGGAATATCCTCATTTATTCTCTATTTCCAGTTCATTATTGAGGACAGAAACTTCCAGCTTGGTGAATTCCACCTCCACGACAGCAAGTGAAATAATCAATATCAAAATAATACAGAAACAAATATAAAATAGTAGAAAGGATAAAAATAAAATGACAAGAAAACGTGGAATTTTTGCTGCTTCCTGACCACATCCAAGGTTTTTTTCCAGCTGTTTTTCCCGCTCCAACGACCCAGAGGTAATTAAAAAGTCGTTTTTAACGAAGTTTTAATTGTGCAGGTGCTCGGGAGCTCCCAGGGTGGAAAAGGGCAGGTGGTGAAAGGAAAAAAAAAAAAAAAAAAAAGGAATAAATTGGAGTTTAACAAGGACAAACACCATAAAAACACCGGGATATTTGTGCTGGGGCTCAGCTGGCGCTGCCAGGAACAAAAAAAAAAAAAAAATTAAAAAAAAAAAAAAACAAAAAAAAAGGAGTTTTCCTACTGGGATTTGGGGTGGGAATAAACATTTCTCACCCTGAAATCAACCTGAGAAGAAAAATGGGAATTTTCCAAGTTTTTTGGATGGAATATTTTGGGTTTTTTTGGCGGGGTTTGCTGAGCGTTCCTCACTCCGGGAAATATCCAAAGAAATATTCCCAAGTAAAATATCCTTTAAAAATCCAAAGTTTTCATGGAATGAGCTGTGAGATTCCTCACAGAAAATAATCCTGGAATATTTTGAGCTGGAAAAGCCTCACAAAAATCCCCCAGCCCCATTTTCCTGCCGGGCTTTTTTTCCACCTCTTTCCTCCATTTCCTCTTCCCAGGTGGGAAAATGCTGGAAAAAATTCAATTTATGCTGAGTTATTTCCATCTCCAATGGTTTAAAAGTTGCTTTTGGAGATGTCTGGGTGAGTTTGATCCCAATTTTCCCAATTTTTTTTTAATTTCCTCAGCGAGCTGAGGGGATTTTGGCCTTTTCCTCAGCCTGGATTTTTTAACATTTCCTGTTTGTTTTAAGATGAATTCTCACAATTTGTGAGGGGAATGTGTCTCAATTCCAACCCTCAAAGAGGTAAAAATAATAAAAATAACAATAAATCGTTGTTTTTACCAATTTCAGTGATCAGAATTTTGAATTACTTTTGTTTCAGCCCCTCTGAGGGGATTTGGGCCTTGTTCCTCAGCCTGGATTTTTTAACATTTCTTTTTTTTTTTTATGGTGAATTCTCACCATTTGTGAGGCGAATGCACTTGAATTTCAACCCTCTAAGAGGTAAAAATAATCAAAATAATAATAATCATAACAATAAATCATTATTTTTACCAATTTCAATGATCAGAATTGTGAATTAATCTTGTTTCAGCCCTTCTGAGGGGATTTGGGCCTTTTTCCTTGGCCTCGGTTTTGTAAAATTTCTTCTTTGTTTCAAGATGAATTCTCACCATTTATGAGGGGAACGTGCCTGAATTTCAAGCCTTGAAGAGGTAAAAATGATAAAAATAACAAAAAAAATCATTCTTTTTACCAATTTCAGTGATCAGAATTGTGAATTAGTTTTGTTTCAGCCCCTTTGAGGGCATTTGGGCCTTTCCCATGACCTCAATTTGTTTCTATTTCCTTTGTGTTTTAAGGTGAGTTCTCTTCATGTGTGAGGGGATTGTGCCTGAATTTCAACCCTCAAAGAGGTAAAAATGATAAAAATAACAATAAAACATAGTTTTTGCCAATTTCTTTGATCAGAATTGTTGATTAGTTTTGTTTCAGCACCTCTGATGGGATTTGGGCCTTTTCCCTTTCACCTTTGTGTTTTAAGGTGAGTTCTCTTCATGTGTGAGGGGAACGTGCCTGAATTTCAACCCTAAAAGTGGTAAAAATTATAAAAATACCAATAAATCGTTATTCTTACCAATTTCAGTGATCAGAATTGTGAATTAATCTTGTTTCAGCCCTTCTGAGGGGATTTGGGCCTTTTTCCTTTCACCTTTGTGTTTTAAGGTGACTTCTCTTCGTTTGTGAGCTGAATTTCAACCTTTAAAGCGGTAAAAATAATCCAAATAAAAAACCAAATTAACTGTTTTTACCAATTTCAGCGATCAGAATTGCGAATTAATTTTCTTTCAGCCCCTCTTGAGGCGACTGCGCTGACCGGGAAAATTCTTTCAATTTTCAAACAAAGCCGAAAACAAACGGAACTCCCAGGATTAAAGTTCCTCAGGATCCCCTCTGCCAGCAAAATTGTGCCAATATTCCCCTAAAAACCGGGAAAATATGAGGGGGGGGGGGGGGGGGGGGGGAAATTAAAAAGGAAAGGGGGGGTGAGAGGGCTGGATTTTCTCAGAAGTGAGGAATTCTCTCCCCAATGAAATAATAAATAACAAACCCAACCGAGCGGAGCCTCGGAGTATTTTCTTCAGCGGGAGCCGAAGTTAAAAATTATTCAGAGTTAAAATTCCTGGCCTGTGAAGCGAAGGCTCGGGCTGTACCAGGCGAAGATTTCCACCAGCATTCCCTCACCGGGCCAAGGCCGAGATAACAGAGCAGGAAAAAAAAATCCCCACTTCCCAGATTCCATCGGCAGCTCCCCATTCCCACCTCCTTTCCCCTTCATTTTATTTCATTTTTGCCTTCATTTTATTTCATTTTCCCTCTTTTTTTTTTTTTTTTCCCCCCCCCCTCCTCTCCTTTTGGGATGAGGATTCGGCCTCTTCCCCCTCGCGGTTTTGTTTTTTTTTTTTATGTTGGAGTTTAAAGGACCGAGAGGTAAGTGTTGGACTTTATCCTCTCCTAAGGAAGGATTATTATTATTTATTTATTTTTAAATTATCTTTTTTTTTTTTTTTTTTTCTTAAGAGGGATTCTTAGATTAGAATCTTTTTTTAGGGCGTTTCTCCAGCAGCAAAATTTTGCAGCATTATGGGGGTGGAGGGAGTGAATTATAACAGGGAAAATTCTTGAGGGTTTACTGAGGGCAAAGTGATTAAAAGAGAGATTTCCCAATTTTCTGGTGTTTCCTAAAAATTCCCAGCCGTGGATGGAGTTGTTTGGGAGGCAGGAAGGGAATTCCCATTGGAAAATAAAAAGGATAAACCATTTATTATTATTTTTTTTTAAACCTGGGTGTATGTTGTGGTTGGTTTGGGATCACGCCCTGGATGTTTTGAAGGGAATGGAAACTTGGAATTTTGGAATTTTCCTGGTTTTTACTCTTCTGAGGGATCCCAGAGCTGGTGGGAAATGTCAGCAGTGGAAAAAAATCAGGGATTTACACCTTGGTGGGAACCTGGAACAATCCCAAATCCCTGCTCTTCTGCACAGCCAAAAAAAAAAAAAAAAAAAAAAAAAATTGGGAATCTTTCTTAAAATGTAGCTGGAGAGAGGGAACTTTATTGAAATCTTGGATTTTTGGGGTTGCTTTGAGTGCAGCTTGTGCAATGATAAATAATAATGATAATAATAATGATAATAATGATGATAATGATAATAATAATGGGGTCTGGCAGCATTGAACGTCATCCAAAAGTCCCTGAAATTACCCAGAGGTTCCCTAAAATCCTCCAAAAATCCTTAAAATCATCCCTAAAATCCCTAAAACCATCCCTAAAATCCTCCCAAAAAAATCCCTAAAACCATCCCTAAAATCCCTAAAAAAATCCCTAAAACCATCCCTAAAATCCTCAAAAAAAATCCCTAAAACCATCCCAAAAATCCCTAAAACCATCCCTAAAATCCCTAAAAAAATCCCTAAAACCATCCCTAAAATCCTCCAGAAAAATCCCTAAAACCATCCCTAAAAATCCCTAAAATCCTCCAGATGTTCCTAAAAATTCCCTAAAAATCCCTAAAAATTTCTGAGGATTCCCTAAAATTCCCCCAAAATTCCCAAAAAATCCCAAAATTCCTCCCCAAATCCAGCTCATCCCCCTCGGGAATCCATGGGGTTAAAAAATCCAGGTTTTAATTTTTTGGGAATTCTGGGATTAAACCCAGCCAGGCTTTCCTGGGCTGAAGCTCAAGATGATTTATTTTTATTTTTTAATTTTTTAAAATTTTTTTTTTTTTTTTCCCCTCTCTCCCATTCCAGTTCCAAAATTTCCCAGAGTTCCGGGTGGAACAAGAAAATCCTGCGGGTTCCTGCCCCGGATCCGGGATGGGTTTCCATGGAAATTCCAGAGGGAAAAAAGGAATTTTTTTTTTTTTCCTTGATTTTTCTTATTGGTTTCAGAGGGAAAAAAAAAAAAATCTGAATTTTTCTCTGTTTTTCTGATCAGTTCCAGAGGAAAAAATCTGGATTTTTTCCATATTTTTATGATCTGTTTCAGAGGAAAATAATCCAAATTTTTCCATATTTTTCTGATCTGTTCCAGAGGAAAAAAATCTGGATTTCTCCATTTTTTTTGATCTGTTTTAGAAGAAAAAGGAAAAAAATCCGATTTTTTTCTGATTTCTGATCAGTTTCAGAGGAAAATAATGCAAATTTTTACATATTTTTCTGAGATGTTCCAGAGGGAAAAATCCGGATTTTTTTTTTCTATTTTTCTGATCAGTTTCGAAGGAAAATAATCCGATTTTTTCCATATTTTTCTGACCAGTCTCAGAGAAAAAAATCCGGATTTTTCCATATTTTTCTGATCAATTTGAGAGGAAAAAAAAATTCCAGATTTTTCCTTCTTTTCCTGCTCAGTTTCCACCCCACATTCCTGACGTTCCTCTGGGACTCTGATCCTGCTGCAGAAAATCCGGATTTTTTTTTTTTTTTTAAATCTCAAACTTTAATTCTATTTGATAATTCACTTATTCCAACGCTTGGATTATTTTGAACACATCCCATTTTATTTTATTTTATTTTATTTTATTTTATTTTATTTTATTTTATTTTATTTTATCCCTCTTGGTGATAAAACCGGGATTTTCCCTGATTATTCCCGAAAATCTCCTTTTTCTGGGGATATTTGGGATGTGAAGCACAAAGGGTTGGGATTTTTTATATTTTAATTTTTTAATTTTTTTTATTTTAATTTTTTTTCCCCCCTTTTGTTTGATGTCGGTGACTCAAACTTGGGGCAAATCCAAGGCAAACAAAAGGAGCGGGCACGGAATTAACCCCGGAATGGCTGGGGTTCCGGGAGAGGGGAGGAGCCAGAAATTCCAAAAAATACCCAAAAATTCCTTAAAACCACCCCAAAATTCCATAAAACCACCCCAAAATTCCATAAAACCACCCCAAAATTCCTTAAAACACCCCAAAATTCCATAAAACCACCCCAAAATTCCATAAATCCACCCCAAAATTCCATAAAACCACCCCAAAATTCCTTAAAACCACCCCAAAATTCCATAAAACCACCCCAAAATTCCATAAATCCACCCCAAAATTCCATAAAACCACCCCAAAATTCCTTAAAACCACCCCAAAATTCCCTAAAACCACCCCAAAATTCCTTAAAATCACCCCAAAATTCCATAAATCCACCCCAAAATTCCATAAAACCATCCAAAAATTCCTTAAAATCACCCAAAAATTTCTCAAAACCACCCCAAAATTCCATAAAACCATTCAGAGTCCTTAAAACCATCCAAAATTTCCTTAAAACCATCCAAAAATTCCATAAAACCACCCCAAAACTCCTTAAAACCACCCCAAAAATTCCTTTAGATCACCCAAAACTTTCTTAAAATCATCCCAAAACAGATGTCACTGTGACGTCACAATGAGTCGCTGTGATGTCACAGTGACGTCACTGTGTTGCCACCATGATGTCACAGTGATGTCACGGTGACGTCACTGTGTTGCCACCATGATGTCACAGCAGTGTCACAGTGATGTCACAGTGATAGCACCGTGATGTCACAGTGACGTCACAGCGCTGTCTCAGTGACGTCACGGTGATGTTGCAGTGGTGTCACAGTGATGTCACTGTGAGTGACCGTGATGTCACAGTGATGTCACATCAGTGTCACCGTGATATCACAGTGACGTCACAGCAATGTCACAGCGCTGTCACTGTGATGTCACTGTGATGTCACAGCACTGTCACAGTGACGTCACAGTGATGTCACAGTGATGTCACAATCTGGGGACTCTAAAGAGAGGCAGGTCGTGTCCCAGCGGTGTCACAGCAATGTCACAGAGGTGTCCCTGCAGTGCCACCCTGGTGTCTCTGGTGTCACAGCCCTGTCCCAGCAGGCCCGTGTGACTCCGGTGTCACCTCAGGGTCACAGGGGGTCACTCCGGTGTCACAGAGGTGTCACCGTGATGTCACAGCAGTGTCACACTGGGCTCTCAGCAGTGTCCCAGCAGGCCCGTGTGACTCCGGTGTCACCTCGGTGTCACAGGGGGTCACAGCAGTGTCACAGCCCTGTCACTGCAGTGTCACATCGATGTCACAGCAGTGTCCCCGCAGTGTCACTCCTCTGTCACCGTGGTGTCCCAGCAGTGTCACCCACGTGTCACAGCCCTGTCCCAGCAGGCCCGTGTCACTCCGGTGTCACCTCGGTGTCACAGGGGGTCACAGCAGTGTCACAGCGGGCCGGTGGCACTCTGGTGTCACTCTGGTGTCACTCTGGTGTCACTCTGGTGTCACGGGGTGTCACTGGGTGTCACTTCAGGGTCACAGGGTGTCACTCCAGTGTCACAGGGTGTCACCCCGCTGTCCCTCCGGTGTCACGGGGTGTCACTCCGGTGTCACTGGGTGTCACTTCAGGGTCACTGGGTGTCACTCCGGTGTCCCTGGGTGTCACAGGGTGTCACTTCAGGGTCACAGGGTGTCCCAGGGTGTCCCAGGGTGTCACCCCGCTGTCCCTGCGGTGTCACCGCGCTGTCCCCGCCCCGCTCCCGCCGTGCCTGGCACTCCCGGCCCGCCCTGGCCCGATAAACCCGGCCCGGTGAGAGCCAGGGAGGGGAGGGGACACCCGGGGAGGGGACACCGGGACACCCCAGACAGGGGACACCGGGACACCCCAGACAGGGGACATTGGGACACCCCGGGAGGGGACATTGGGACACCGGGACACCCCCTCGTGCTCTCTGCCACTCCAAATCCCCAGAAAAGGAATTTTTTAATTTTTTTTTTCTTTTTTTTCTTTTTTTTTTTTTTTTTGAGGTCGTGACCTCCCCTTTTCTGTTGGTTCTTTTTTTTATTATTATTTCTTTTTTTTTTTTTTTTCTTTTATTTTATTCTTTTTTTTTTTTTTTTTTTTTTTTTTCCGGGTTTATTTTTGCAGCTGAGTCACCGAATTGGCAGCGGACACTTCCTGCTGCAAAAAGGGCCCAGCCCGGCCCTGGGGCTTCCCACCCCAAATCTGTGAGGATTCGGGAAAAAAAAAAATTGGGGACTGAAATTTCCCACCCCAAATTCGTGAGGATTCGGGAAAAAAAAAAAATTGGGGACTGAAATTTCCCACCCCAAATCTGAACAAATTTAGGGGAAAATTTGGGTCTGAAATTTCCAACCCCAAATGTGAGGGAATTCAGGGCTGATTTTGGCTCTTTGGATATTTTTTAATGATTTTATTCCTTTTTTCCCCCTCGGAAAAATCTTTTTTTTTCTCCTTTTTACCTTTTTTGTTTGTTTGTTTTCCCTGCTCCTTTCCCTGATATTTTCATCTCTTCAATCTCCCAAATCCCATTTTTCCACTGATGGATTTCTCATCCCAAGAAAAATTCCTGGGGCTATTCTGATCTGCGGGGATTGATTGTTTCCCTCAACATTCCCCCAAAATAAAATAAAATAAAATAAAATAAAATAAAATAATAAAATAAAAAATAAAATATAAAATAAAATAAAATAAAATAATTAAAATAAAATAAATTATAATAGAATAGAATAGGATAAAAGAAAATAAAATGGAATAGAATAGAGTAGAATAGAATAAAATAAAATATAAAATATATAATAAAATAAAATAAGATAAAATAAAATAAAATATAAAATATGTAATAAAATAAAATAAGATAAAATAAAAATAAAATAAAAATAAAATATAAATAAAATCCCAAACCCGAGCTGCAGCTGAAAGAAAATCTTGGAATTTGCATCAATTCCCTCTTCCTCTTTTCCATAAAATCCCACATCTGCATCCTTTGGGATTTGCATGGAAAATTCCCGATTTTTGTTTGCAGGCAGGTGGCCCCGATCCTCTTTAATCCCATATTTAAATCGGGATGGAAATTCAGGGAAAGGAACTGAACCCCTCAGGAAAATTCCCAATTCCAGCAGATTTCTGTGATCCGTGGGTTTGGGCTCACGGTAAAGGAAAATTCTGGAAAAACTTTGGGAATTTTTCACTCCTACCCCAAAACAGGGCTGGGATATCCCTGAAAATTCCCGATTTATTTCCCAAAATATCCTGGAATTGGGAAGGAATTGGAAAAATTGGGGTTGGAATTGTCAGAATTTTTGGGATATCCCTGAGAATTCCCGATTTATTTCCCAAAATATCCAGGAATTGGGATTAAAAAATGACAATTTTCTGATTGAAATCGCGATTTTGAGGATTAAAATTCCGATTTTTAGGATCAAATCCATCCCACGGTTTGATGATTAAAAGGAGGATTTGAGGATTAAAACCATCCCAAGGTTTTAGGATTAAAACGATGATTTTAGGATTAAAATGATGATTTTAGGATCAAAATGATGATTTCAGGATCAAAACGACCCCGTGATTTTATGTTTAAAATTATGATTTTATTATAAAAATGATGACTTTATGATTAAAATGATGATTTTAGGATCAAAACTGCCCCGTGATTTTACATTTTAAATTATGATTTCATGATTAAACCCCCCCAATTTTATAATTAACCCCCCAATTTTATGATTAAAACCCCAATTTTATAATTAAAGCCGTTGTGGGGTTGTGGATTTTTTACCCTTTGAGAGAGAAAAACCCAAAACTCTTCCAGCCCACAGGGGGAGGATCCTGACCTGGATTTTATTTTCCTTTTATTGATTTAATATCAAATTACTGCAGAACGTTGATTTTTTAACCGTTTCCACACTGATTTGGGGTTGGATATTTGGGAATTTGTGAAGTTTTTACCCTTTTTACCTGGATTTTATTTTCCTTTTATTGATTTAATATCGAATTACTGCAGAACGTTGATTTTTTAACCATTTCCACACTGATTTGGGATTTTCCAGAGGGTTTGGGGTTGGATATTTGGGAATTCATGGAATTTTTACCCTTTGAGAGAGGAAAACCCAAAGCTCTTCCAACCCTCAGGTGGAGGATCCTGACCTGGATTTTATTTTCCTTTTATTGATTTAATATCGAATTACTGCAGAAATTTGGAATTTTAACAATTTCCACACTGATTTAGGATTTTCTGGAGAGTTTGGGGTTGGATATTTGGGAATTTCTCTGTGGGGCCGTGGATTTTTTACCCTTTAGGAGAGGCAAGGAACGTGCTCAGTGACACGTGGATTTATGTTCCTTTTATTGATTTAATATCAAATTACCACTACAGAAATTTGAATTTTTTTTCCCCCATTTCCTCCCTCATTTGGGATTTTTCCGGAGGGGATATTTGGGAATTTCTCTGTGGTTCCGTGGATTTTTATGCCTTGCTGGGTGCGGGCTTTGGGGAAGGGAATCCGGAGGTGCCGGGACACGCCGGGGGAGGGGAGGGGAGGGGAGGGCCCCGGGTGCTCACCTGGCACAGGTGACTCAGAGCTGGCCGCACCTGGCACCTCCGCAGCGCCCGGCTCCGCTTCCTGCCCCGCTGGATTCGCTCTGTCACGCCATGGGAAACTCGGGAGAAATCCGGGAGAAATCCTGCCCTGGGATACTGAGAAATCCCTGGGATAGAATTCCCAAAAAAAGCAGTGCCTGCCCCATTCCTGAATTCCAGGGATCAGAAATTCGGGAGAAATCCTTCCCTGGGATACTGAGAAATCCCTGGGATTGAATTCCCAAAAAATCCACGGCTGGCCCAGTCCTTGTGGCTGATTGGAGCAGAAATTTGGGAGAAATCCTTTCCTGGGACACTGAGAAATCCCTGGAACTGAATTCCCAAAAAAGCCATGGCTGGACCAGCTCTGGATGCCAGGGATCAGAAATTCAGGAAAAATCCTTCCTTGGGACACTGAGAAATCCCCCAAATGGAATTCCCAAAGAAGCTGTAGCTGCCCCATTCCTGAATTCCAGGGATCAGAAATTCGGGAGAAATCCTTCCTTAGGACACTGAGAAATCCCTGGAATTGAATTCCCAAAAAATCTATGGCTGGCCCAGCTCTGCATTCCAGGGATCAGAAATTCGGGAGAAATCCTTCCTTGGATCACTGAGGAATCCCTGGGATTGAATTCCTAAAAAATCCACGGCTGGCCCAGTCCTTGTGGCTGTTTGGAGCAGAAATTCAGGAAAAATCCTTCCCTGGGACACTGAGAAATCCCTGGAATTGAATTCCCAAAAAATCTATGGCTGGCCCAGCTCTGCATTCCAGGGATCAGAAATTCGGGAGAAATCCTTCCCTGGGACACTGAGAAATCCCCCAAATGGAATTCCCAAAGAAGCTGTAGCTGCCCCATTCCTGAATTCCAGGGATCAGAAATTCGGGAGAAATCCTCCCTTAGGACACTGAGGAATCCCTGGGATGGAATTCCCAAAAAAGCCACGGCTGGCCCAGTCCTTGTGGCTGATTGGAGCAGAAATTTGGGAGAAATCCTTTCCTGGGACACTGAGAAATCCCTGGGATAGAATTCCCAAAAAAAATCAGTGCCTGCCTCATTCCTGAATTCCAGGGATCAGAAATTCAGGAAAAATCTTTCCTTAGGACACTGAGAAATCCCTGGGTTGGAATTCCCAAAGAATCCTTGGCTGCCCCAGTCCTTGTGGCTGATTGGATCAGAAATTTGGGACAAATCCTTCCTTGGGACACTGAGGAATCCCTGGGATAGAATTCCCAAAAAAAGCAGTGCCTGCCCCATTCCTGAATTCCAGGGATCAGAAATTCGGGAAAAATCTTTCCTTAGGACACTGAGAAATCCCTGGGTTGGAATTCCCAAAGAATCCTTGGCTGCCCCAGGCCTGGATTCCAGGGATCAGAAATTCAGGAGAAATCCTTCCTTGGGATGAAATTGGAATTTTTTGGGGGGGATGTTCTGGCTGTAAATCAGAATTTTGTGCGAATTTGTGCTGCTCAAATCAACTTAACCACTTTTCAAAGGATGAAATTTAGGATTTTTTTCCCCAGCCAATCCCATTTTGATCCCAAAGGATGAAATTTAGGATTTCTCATTGATCCCAAAGGAAGAAATTTAAGATTTTTTCCCCCTCACAATCCCAGCCAATCCCATTTTGATCCCAAAGGATGAAATTTAGGATTTCTCATTGACCCCAAAGGATGAAATTTTGGATTTTTCATTGACCCCAAAGGATGAAATTTGGGATTTTTTTGCTCCCCTCAACTGCTCCAGAGGGAAACAAAGGCCAGGAATGGCCTGGGAAAGTCAGGATGGGCTGAAAACCAATCTGGGATTAAATTTGAGGTTTTTTTTACTCCACTCCAACTGTTCCAGGAGGAAACAAAGGCCAGGAACGACCTGGAAATCCAGGATGGGCTGAAAACCAACCTGGCACTAAATTTCAGGTTTTGCTCCTCTCCAAAGGCTGCAGGGAGAGACAAAAGGGAAAGAAAAGGTCTGGAAAATCCGGGATGGGCTGAAAACCAATCTGGAAAACCAATCCACGAGCTCAGCCTGGCTCTTGGCAGCCCCGAGCTTTAGATTTGAAAAGCTTTGTTCTGTAATTTATTTATTTTATTTTTTTTTTTTTCCCCTTTTTCTTTTCACTCCCCTTTTGTCCTGCAGGAGCCCGCAGGTGCTGCTGGAGGAAGGGGAGGGAGCAGAAGGAAGGGTTGGAATTCCTGGGAATTCCAGGGAGGGGATTTGACACTTCCAGAGATTTTCTAGGCTGAGCCCAGGCTCCTTAAATCAATTTCTCCAAATCCTGTGCTGAGCACCAGGGTTTAAATCAGATCATCAATAATTTGTTGGTGTTGATTCCAAGGGGTTTTAAGTTGGGTTCCCTAAATTCTGTGTTGATTCCAAAGGATTTTAAGACAAATTCCCTAAATTTTGTGTTGATTCCAAGGGTTTTAAAGCTGAGTTCCCTAAATTTTGTGTTGATTCCAAGAATTTTTAAGCCAAATTCCCTAAATTTTGTGTTGAGTCCAAGGGGTTTTTAAGCCAAATTCCCTAAATTCTGTCTTGATTCCAAGGATTTTAAGCCAAATTCCCCAAATTCTGTGTTGATTCCAAGAATTTTAAGCCGAGTTCTCAAAATTCTGAGCCCAGGGTCTCAAGGAAGGTTTTTTTAAAAAATAGGATTCTCAAAATTCTGTGCTGAACCCAAGGCTTAAATTTGAATTCCCAAAATTCTGAGCCCCAGGTCCCAAGGAAAGGTTTTAAGTCAGATTCTCAAAATTCTTTGTTGTTGATTCCAAGGGGTTTTTAACTTTAATTCTCAAAATTCCCAGTCTGAGGTCTCAAGGAAGGGTTTTAAATTGGATTCCCAAAATTCTGAACCTAAAGTCTCAAGGAAAGGTTTTGAATTGGTTTCCCAAAATTCCAAGTCTAAGATCTTGAGGAAGAATTTTAAATTGAATTCCCAAAATTCCCAGTCTAAGGTCTCAAGGAAGAGTTTTAAATTGGATTCCCAAAATTCTGAACCTAAAGTCTCAAGGAAAGGTTTTAAATGGGATTCCCAAAATTCAGATCCTGAGGTCTCAAGGAAGGATTTTAAACTGGATTCCCCAAAATTCCAAGTCTAAGTTCTCAAGGAAGGATTTTAAATTGAATTCCCAAAATTCCGAGCCTGAGGCCTTAAGGACAATTTTGAGCTGGATTTTCAGCTCTCTGTGCTGAGCCCAGGGATCCAAGGAAAGATTTTAATCCGAATTTTCCAATCCCTGTGCTGAGCCCAGGGATCCAAGGAAAGATTTTAATCCGAATTTTCCAATCCCTGTGCTGAGCCCAGGGATCCAAGGAAAGATTTTAATCCGAATTTTCCAATCCCTGTGCTGAGCCCAGGGATCCAAGGAAAGATTTTAATCCGAATTTTCCAATCCTAGGAAGGATTTTAATCCGAATTTTCCAATCCCTGTGCTGAGCCCAAAGTGATTGAAAAGCTGAGGAACCTGAGCAATCCTGATTTGAGCCTCTCACCCTGGAATGATCCGGGTTTTGCTCAGAACCAGGAGTTAAGCTCAGTTTAAGGGCTCTGGTTTCCCCTGTGTTACCTTTGCTTGGAGCAGGGATTGCTGATAAGGATCCCACAAATCCCCCGGGGCTGATTAATGGGATCCTGATTCCCTCCTGGGAATCCTCTGGGATCCGTGTCCCCTTTCACTCCTGCAAACACAGCTCAGGGTCTGCACTGAGACAAAATGGGAAAATCGTGGAATATTTAGGATTTTCGCAGAGATTTTAAGGGATTTTTGCAAAGATTTTAAGGGTTTTTCCCAAAGATTTTAAGGTTTTTTTCCCAAAGCTTTCCTGGTTTTTTTTCTAAAGTTTTTGAGTTTTTTTTCCAAAACTTTTGAGGTGTTTTTTTCTCCCCCAGAGATTTTAAGATTTTTCCAAAGATGTTGAAGTCTCTTTGAAAGATTTCAAGTTTTAATATTTACAATTGTCACTAAGTGGGAATGT
Organism: Sturnus vulgaris; assembly: GCF_052056855.1. Classification (NCBI taxonomy): domain Eukaryota; kingdom Metazoa; phylum Chordata; class Aves; order Passeriformes; family Sturnidae; genus Sturnus; species Sturnus vulgaris. The sequence goes on from NC_142267.1 coordinate 1,577,163, forward strand.
TCTGTGGGATTGATGGGGTGGAGAATATTTGGGATTTATCATCCAATGGAAATGTTCTTTGGGTTTTTTCTATGGGAATGTTCTTTGGGATTGATGGGGTGGAGAATATTTGGGATTTATCATCCAATGGGAATTTTCTATGGAAATGTTTTTTGGGAATGTTCTGTTGGATTTGTGGGGTAGAGAATATTTGGGATTATCATCCAATGGGAATTTTCTATGGGAATGGTTTTTGGGAATGTTCTATGGGAATGTTTTTTGGAAATGTTTAGGATTATTATCCAGTGGGAATTTTCTATGGGAATGTTCTCTGGGATCAATGGGGTGGAGGATATTTAGGATTATCCCCAAACAGGAATATTCTGTGGGAATGTTCTTTGGGAATGTTCTGTGGGATTGATGGGGTGGAGAATATTTGGGATTTACCCTGCAATGGGAATTTTCTCTGGGAATGTTCTCTGGGATTGATGGGGTGGAGAATATTTGGGATTTACCCTGCAATGGGAATTCTCTCTGGGAATGTTCTCTGGGATTGATGGGGTGGAGAATATTTGGGATTTACCCTGCAATGGGAATTTTCTCTGGGAATGTTCTCTGGGAATGTCCTGCCCACGCCACCAAAGGGCTCCAGGTGGGAACCCCCGGCCACACAAACACAAACCCAGGGATTCCGGGCACGAATTCCCAAAAAATCCCGAGGACTGAGCCCGTTCTGGGGGCAGGTTCTGGAAGTGGAGCCGGGGCTCAGCTGGAGCAGCACAAACCCCGTGAGCCAACCCAGAGACCCCGGGAGGGGGAAAAGTTGGATCCTGTGGGAATTGGGAGCCAATTAAGGCGTTAATTGGAGCCAGGAGCTGAATCTCCCTGGGGAATTGTGAGCGTGGCTCCTTCCTAACGAGGAGAAAACATTTGGTGTTTTTGTTCCATTTTCCTGGCGCCCAGGGGAATTCTCCGACAGCGACTTGGAAAAATTGGACCATCCCCAGTTTTTAAAGGATATTTTCAAAAGCCACGGCTCTGATTTTTAACAATTCTTTTCCTTCAACCACTTTTCTTTTTAATATTTTTCTTTTAAGTGCTCCTATTTTCAATGCTCTTTTTTTGTTCGTTTGTTTTGTTTTGTGGTTTGGTTTGGTTTGGTTTGGTTTGGTTTGGTTTGGTTTGGTTTGGTTTGGTTTGGTTTGGGTTTTTTTTGGATGTTTTTATTTTAAATGGGGAAAGCTCAGAGCCCCTTCCAGGGCCTAGAGGGGCTCCAGGAGAGGGATCTGGGATAAGGAATGGAGAGACAGGACACAGGGAATGGGTTTGGGGGGAACAAGGTCAGGTTTAGACAGGAAATTTGGAGGAAACTGAGGGCACTGAGGCCTTGGAAATCCATGGAAAGATCCAAGACCAGCCTGGAGCACCCTGGGATCATGGAAGTCCCAGATCCTGGAGTGACCCTGGATCTTCATTGTCCCATCCAGGGAATGAGTTTGGGCTGAACAAGGTCAGGTTTAAATGGGAAATTTAAACAAGAAAGTTGAAATGGGAAATTTAAATGTTCCTTGTGAGGACAGCGAGGCCTTGAAAATCCCTGGAAATATCCAAGGCCGGGATCATGGAATTCCCAGATCCTGGCATGTCCTTGGATCTTCAGTTTCTCATCCAGGGAATGGCTTTGGGCTGAACAAAGATGGGGAATATAAACAGGGAAGTTGAAATGGGAAATTTAAATGTTTCTTGTGAGGACAGCGAGGCCTTGAAAATCCCTGGAAATATCCAAGGCCGGGATCATGGAAGTCCCAGATCCTGGAGTGACCCTGGATCTTCATTGTCCCATCCAGGGAATGGCTTTGGGCTGAACAAAGTCAGGTTTAGATGGGAAATTTAAACAAGAAAGTTGAAATGGGAAATTAAATGTTCCTTGTGAGGACAGAGAGGCCTTGAAAATCCCTGGAAATGTCCAAGGCCGGGATCATGGAAGTCCCAGATCCTGGAGTGACCCTGGATCTTCATTGTCCCATCCAGGGAATGGCTTTGGGCTGAACAAGGTCAGGTTTAGATGGGAAATTTAAACAAGAAAGTTTAAATTGGAAATGGTTCCTTGTAAGGACAGTGAGGCCTTGAAAATCCCTGGAAATGTCCAAGGCTGGGATCATGGAATTCCCAGATCCTGGTGTGACCCTGGATCTTCATTGTCCCATCCAGGGAATGGCTTTGGGCTGAACAAAGATGGGAAATTTAAACAGGGAAGTTTAAATGGGAAATTTAAATGTTTCTTGTGAGGACAGTGAGGCCTTGGCCACCAAATTCCTGGAAATGTCCAAGGCCGGGATCATGGAATTCCCAGATCCTGGAGTGACCCTGGATCTTCATTGTCCAATCCAGGGAATGGCTTTGGGCTGAACAAAGTCAGGTTTAAACGGGAAATTTAAACAAGAAAGTTGAAATGGGAAATTTAAATGTTCCTTGTGAGGACAGCGAGGCCTTGAAAATCCCTGGAAATATCCAAGGCCGGGATCATGGCAGTCCCTTCATTCTCCACCATCCCTTCCAGCCCACGCCACCCCCTCCACGCTCAGGCCATAACCCAGCCTTTGTTAGGCCTGGCCCAGCCCTTGGGCCGCTCCCCAAGGCCAGGACACACCTGTTGGGCAGGGGCGGCGCGGGATTGGCCGCGCCAGGAATGCACCTGCGCAGGGAGGGGTTGAGGGCTCCATGTAAGACGAGCCTTGGCCTCGCTCCCCATCCCTCCTCAATTCCAGCTCCAACACGCAGCTCCTCCGCGGCTCCGCGCTCCGCCGAGCCCTTCCCGGCCTTTTTTTTTTTTTTTTTTTGGTTTTGTTTTGTGTTGTTTTTTTTTTTTTTTCCTCTCCCTCTTTTAAGCTCGGTTTTTATTTCGTTAAGCTGGGTTTTAGCAGCCTAATGAGGTGTGGCTGTGTTGTTTTTCCAGGTCTTGGTTCTGGTTTTTGATGCTGATTTTCTTCCTCCCCCCCCCCCCCTTCTCTCTCCTCCTCTCCGAGCTCCATGAAATCCAAGGTCGCGGAAGAGGAAAACTTCTCCTGGCTCCTCATCCTTCCCAGCTTTTCCTTCCTCACCTGGAGGCTGAGATGAAATTTTTTTCCTTGGATTTCCTGGTAAGATCCCAAAAATATCCAGCTGGGGAGGGAGGAAGGGTGGGAGGGGAAGCAAAAAAATTTAAAAAAAGAAATTAAAAAAAAAAAAAAAAGAGGGGGATTTACGGAGCGCCAAATCCACTTCTCGGACGCCTTTTCCCAACTTTTCCATGGATTTTTTCCCCCCTCCTTCTCTCCACTCCACTTTCTCCGGGATTCCGCCCTCTTTTCTCTTCCTCCTTCTCCCCCCAGGTGGATCCGCCAGGGTTTTGTTGGCCGGATCAGGTTCTGTGTGTGCTGGGGGAGGGGAGGCCAGCGCATGAATCCAAACGTTCATTTCACAACCAGTCCAACCAGTCAGGGCAGCTCCCAGCACATCCAAGGGCTTGGAAAAAAAAAAAAAGGAGGGAGTTGGAGGGGGGAGAAGCTGCTCCCAGCCAGGGGCCAGAGGAAACTCGGGAAGGAAAAGGAAGGTTTAGGAAATTTCAGTCAAAATTCCCGTGAAATTCCGTTAAAATCGGGATTGAAATCGGGATTATATCGATAGGAAACGAGCGTAACGTTGGAAGGGCTCTTCCAGTTTTTATGGATTTAAGGGAGGATTTTCCACTTTTCGAGTAAAGTGGGGATTTGAAATCTGAGTTTGCTGCTGGCTCTGGGAAAAAGAAGAATATTGAGAAAATAAGAATTAAATCGGAATTAAATCCTTAGATAACGAGCGTAACGTTGGAAGGGCTCTTCCAGTTTTTGTGGATTTATGGGAGGATTTTCCACTTTTTGAGTAAAGTGGGGATTTGAAATCCAACTTTGATGCTGGCTCTGGAAAAAAAGAAGAATATTGAGAAAATAGGAATTAAATCGGAATTAATTTGGAATTAAATCGATAGAAAACGAGCGTAACGTTGGAAGGGCTCTTCCAGTTTTTATGGATTTAAGAGAGGATTTCCCAGTTTTTGAGTAAAGTGAGGATTTGAAATCCAACTTTGATGCTGGCTCTGGAAAAAAAGAAGAATATTGAGAAAATAGGAATTAAATCGGAATTAAATCAACAGAAAACGAGCGTTAACATTGGAAGGGCTCTTCCAGTTTTTACGGATTTTGGAATATTGGGATTTAAGAGAGGATTTCCCAGTTTTTGAGTAAAGTGAGGATTTGAAATCCAGCTTTGATGCTGGCTCTGGGAAAATAAAGAATATTGGGAAAATAGGAATTAAATCGGAATTAAATCGGGATTAAATCGATAGAAGACGAGCGTAACGTTGGAATTGTTCTTCCAATATTCCTGGAATTTGGAATATTGGGATTTTAGGGAGAATTTCCCAGTTTTTGAGTAAAGTGAGGATTTGAAATCTGAGTTTGCTGCTGGCTCTGGGGAAAAAAAAAATAATATTGAGAAAATCTGATTAAAAGGAATTAAATCGGAATTAAATCAGAATTAAATCGGAATTAAATCGTTAGAAAACGAGCGTAACGTTGGAAGGGCTCTTCCATTTTTTTATGGATTTAAGGGAGAATTTCCCAGTTTTTGAGTAAAGTGGGGATTTGAAATCTGAGTTTGCTGCTGGCTCTGAAATAAAAAATGAATATTTGGATTAAAATCCAAATAAAATGGAGAGAAAGCGAGCGTAACGTTGGAATTGTTCTTCCATTATTCCTGGAATTTGGAATATTGGGATTTAAGGGAGAATTTCCCAGTTTTTGAGTAAAGTGAGGATTTGAAATCTGAGTTTGCTGCTGGCTCTGGGGAAAAAAAAAAGAATATTGAGAAAAGCTGATTAAAAGGAATTAAATCGGAATTAAATCGGAATTAAATCGTTAGAAAACGAGCGTAACGTTGGAAGGGCTCTTCCAGTTTTTATGGATTTGGGAATATTGGGATTTTAGGGAGAATTTCCCAGTTTTTGGGAATAAAAACGAGGATTTGAAATCCAATTTTAATGCTGGCTCTGAAAAAAATAAAAGAGGAATATTTGGATTAAAATCCAAAATTATATAAAATGGATATAAAATCGATATAAAACGAACATAAACTTGATATAAAATTGATATTAAAGGAAGTGAAAATTTATATAAAATTGATATTAAATCGATATAAAATGAACATAAACTGGATATAAAATTGATATTAAAGGAAGTGAAAATTTATATAAAATTGATATGAAATCGATATAAAATGAAAATAAACTGGATATAAAATTGATATTAAATGAAGTGAAAATTTATATAAAATGGATATAAAATCGATATAAAACGAACATAAACTGGATATAAAATTGATATTAAATGAAGTGAAAATTTATATAAAATTGATAAAAAATCGATATAAAATGAACATAAACTGGATATAAAATTGATATAAAACGAACATGAAATCGATATAAACTTGATATAAAATGAAGATGAAATTGATATAAAATCGATATAAAATTGATATAAAATCGATATAAAACGACCATAAAATTGCAGGGGGTTGTGATTTTGGAATATTTGGATTTAAGGGATGATTTTCCCCCCCCCCCCCCCCGTTTGGGGAATCAAAATCGAGGATTCAAAAAAATCCGAGTGACGATTTCCACATTTTAATTCCTCCTTTAATTAACCAGAACTTTAACGAGTTTTTCTCACCCTGCCAATCAAATTTCATTTTTCCCTCCTATCCTGGAGCAGGGATTGGGGATTTCCCGAGCAGGAAGGAGAAAATTTGGGAATTTTTATTGGAGGAAAATTCCGGAAAAATTCGGTTTCCGCTCAGGGCCTGGAGGAGCCATTTTGGGTTGGGGTTTTGTTGATTTTTTTTTTTTTTTTTTTTCTAATTTTGGTGCCTCGGGGAAAAAAAAAGAAAAAAAAAATTCAATTTTTGTTCTTATTCCAGCTCTGGATTTTTTTTTTTTTCTCGTTTTTTCCTGAATTTTTTAGAGTTGGGCTCCCAAGGGATTAAATAAAATTATTTCATTTCATTTTTGGGGTATTGAGGTCAAAGCTTGGGTTCTTCCTCCAAATCCCAATTATTTTATTTTATTTTATTTTATTTTATTTTATTTTATTTTATTTTTTATTTTATTTATTTTATTTTATTTTATTTTATTTTATTTTATTTTATTTTATTTTATTTTAATTTTTTATTATTTTATTTTATTTATTTTATTTTATTTTATTTTATTTTATTTTATTTTATTTTTATTTTATTTTATTTTATTTTTTTAATTAGAATTCCATTGGAAAGGAGGAAATTTTGGTAGATTTTGTTATCCAGGAAGATTTTTTGGGGGAATTCTGTTGGATTCGAGGGTGGGGATTTGTGGGATTCTCTCCTTTCCTTTTCCACGAGGAAATAATTTAAAAAAAAAAAAAAAAAAAAAAAAAATTCTGGAAATTTCTGGGAGGCGCAAAACGGGAAATTCTCCCGGATTTTGGACAAAAAAAAAAAAAAAAAAATTTAAAAAAAATTCCAGGGGATGGAATTTTTCCGGAATATTTGATTCATCCCAATTAAAAGATTGATTTAAGTCCGAGGTTTTTAATGGATTTTCCTGAAAAACAACAGGAATTTGAAAATTTTGTTCATTCAATTAATTTTTTTTAATTCAATTCATTTATTCCTTCGTTTTTCCCAGAATTAATTCCTGATTGGTTTTCATTTTTTTTTCCTTATTTTATTTCCCTTGGAATTGCAACGATTTCAATTCGCTTTTCCTTTGTTTTCCTGAATTTTCCTCGATTTTAACCCCAAAATTATTTTCATACCAACAAATTTCCGGGTTCTTCCCTCTCCAAAACCTCTCAAAAATTCCCTTTTTTCACCTATTTTGGATGATTTTATTAATTACTTTTAATATTCCATTAATTTTTTTTAATGTTTTATTCCTATTTCTATTACCTTTGCTTTTTTTTTTTTTTGTATTTAAATCACTCTCAAAATTCCTTTTTTCAGCTGTTTTGGATGATTTTATTAATTATTTAAAAGATTATTAATTACTTTAAAGATTACATTAATTATTTTAAAGATTGCATTCATATTTATATTATTTTTATAATTATCAGGTATTTACATGTATGTCATTATTGTAATTTTTCTATTTATTATTATATTTATATTTATTATTCCATTATTACTATAATTATATATTATAATCTATTATTAATTAATTTTCGATAGTAATAATTATATTTCTATTCGATACTATTAATAGCAACATTTAATATTTGAATATTTATTAATACTTTAATCGCTATTTGCTATTTAATATTAATACACGAATTATTATTATTATTATTATTATTATTATTATTATTATTATTATTATTATTATTAATAATAATAATAATAATAATAATAATAATAATAATAATAATAATAATAATAATAATAATAATAATATTTACACCAAATTAAAATTTGGCCTTTTCAGGCACTTTTGAGTAAATGGAAAATTCAAGCAACCAAAAAGTTGCAGAATTAGAGAAAATTCCCAGGATTTGGAGAATTATTAATTAAATTTTTAATTAATTGTGCTCGTTCCACGGAAAGCCTGGAAGTTTTAGGAATTTTATTGAATGAATTGAATTTAATGGAATTATTTGTTATAATTAAATTAAAATTAAATAATTCAAAGTTGGGAAAGGTTCCAAGTTCAAGTCCAACCTTTGGAGAAAATCGAAGTTAAAATTCAAAATATTTTTTTTTTTGGTAACATCGAGAGGGATTTCTTTAAATTGGAAAAATCAGGAAAAATCAGGAAAATCCGAGGAAAATCAGGAGAAATCGGGAAATTTTTGAAAAAGGGAGGAAAAAAAAATCAGAAAAAAAATAAAAAATCAGAAAAAAAATAAAAAATCAGAAAAAAAATAAAAAATCAGAAAAGAAATAAATCAGAAAGATTCAGAAAATATCGGGGAAAAAAAAATCAGAAAAATCACGGGAAAGTCGGAAAAATGAGGAAAAAAATCTGGGAAAAGGAGAAAAAAATCAGGGAAAAAAACCAGAAAAAATCAGGAAAAATTCAGAAAAAATCAAGAAAAAATCAAGAAAAAAATCAGGGAAAAAATCAGGAAAAATCAGGAAAAATTCAGAAAAAAAACAGGAAAAATCAAGAAAAAATCAGGAAAAATCAAGAAAAAATCAGGAAAAATTCAGGAAAAATTCAGGGAAAAAAATCAGAAAAAAAATTCAGCAAATTCAGGGGAAAAATAAAAAAATCAGGAAAAAAAAATCAGAAAAAAAAGGGAATTTTTTTTTTTTTTTTCCTGGAGGAAAATAATCAGGAATGAGGTTGATGATCCAGGGGGTCACGTTTGGATTCCCTGGAATCTTAAAAAAAAAACCCAAAAATTGTTTTAATTTTTTTTAAAAAAATTGATTTATTTCCCCCTTTTCGTCCATAAAAATTGGGGGGAAAAAAAAAAAAAGAATTTTTTTTTTTTTTTTTTTTTTTTTTCCCCCAACCTGTCCGTAAAAAATTGGGGAAAAAAGAGAATTTTGGGTCTTTTTTTTTGGGGGGGGGGGAGTTTTTCCTTGGTTTCGTTGTGATTTTTGGAATTTTTTTTCTTGTTGTTTTGGGGATTTTTTTTGTTGGTTTTAGGAAATTTTGGGATTTTTTTTTTTTTTTTGAGCTTTTTGTCCCTGTTTTGGAGGTTTTGGGGTTGGTGGGTTTGGAATTTTGGGTTTTTATTGAGTTTTGAGGATTTTTTTTTTTTCCTCGTTATTGTTGGGATTTTATTGCTTTTATTCTTATTTTATTTTATTTTATTTTATTTGTATTTTATTTTATTATATATTTTATATTTTATTTTATTTTTATTTTATTTTATCTTATTTTATTTTTATTTTATTTGTATTTGTATTTTATTTTATTTTATTTATTTTATTTTATTTTATTATATATTTTATATTTTATTTTATTTTTATTTTATTTTATCTTATTTTATTTTTATTTTATTTGTATTTGTATTTTATTTTATTTTATTTATTTTATTTTATTTTATTTTATATTTTATATTTTATTTTATTTTTATTTTATCTTATTTTGTTTTTATTTTATTTGTATTTTATTTTATTTTATTATATATTTTATATTTTTTTATTTTTATTTTATTTTATCTTATTTTGTTTTTATTTTATTTGTATTTGTTTTTATTTTATTATATATTTTATATTTTTTTATTTTTATTTTATTTTATCTTATTTTGTTTTTATTTTATTTGTATTTGTTTTTTATTTTATTTTATTTTATTTTATTATATATTTTATACTTTATTTTATTTTTATTTTATTTTATCTTATTTTATTTTTATTTTATTTGTATTTTATTTTATTTTATTTTATATTTTATTTTATTTTATATTTTATATTTTTTTAAATTTATTTTATTTTATTTTATTTTATTTTAATTTATTTTAATTTATTTTAATTTTGTTATTATTATTTCAGGGGATTTTGGTGTTTTGGGGCCGCCATGGAATTTTTGGGGGATTTTTTTCTTGGGGGTTTTTTGGAAATTTTGGGGATTTTACTCCGAGTTTCAATTCCCCCGATGGATTTAACCTTGGATTTATTCCCTAAACACGAGGATTCAGGTGGGAAAATCTGGATTTCAACTGGGTTTTACTGGCTCCAACTGGTTTAAACTGGTTTTTATTGGGTTTAACTGGGTTTTAACTTTTAAAATTGAATTTTAACTGGTATTTCAGCAGCTTTTAACTGGTTTTGAACTGATTTAAACTGGGTTTTTACTGGTTTTGAACTGGGTTTTTACTGGTTTTTACCGGTTTTGGTGGGTTTGAACTGGTTTGAACTGGTTTGAACTGGTTTGAACTGGTTTTTACTGGTTTTATCCTGCTGTAAAATTCCCAATTTTCCCTGGGATCAAATTTTTCCCTCCTGGTCCCATTCCGGTTTCACCTCCCAATTAAAACATCAATTTTTCCCAAACAAAAAAAAAAAAATTTATTTTTATTTTTATTTTTATTTTTATTTTTATTTTTATTTTTATTTTTATTTTTATTTTTATTGTTTATTTTTATTTTTATTGTTTATTTTTATTTTTATTCTTATTCTTATTTTTTTTATTTTTATTTTTATTTTTATTTTTATTTTTATTCTTATTTTTATTTTTTATTTTTAATTTTTATTTTTATTTTTATTTTTTATTTTTATTGTTTATTTTTATTTTTATTTTTATTTTTTATTGTTTATTTTTATTTTTATTTTTATTTTTTATTTTTATTTTTTATTTTTAATTTTTAATTTTTATTTTTATTTTTATTTTTATTTTTTATTTTTTATTTTAATTTTTATTTTTATTTTTTTAATTTTTTTTTTAATTTTTATGTTTATTTTTTATTTAATTTTTTTTTAATTTTTATTATTTATTCCTTCGAAAATCTCGACTTTTAAAACCTCAACTCAACAAATCCAATTTGGGAACGGGAAGGGGGAAAATGGGAATTTCTCGGGAAGGAGGAATGTGGGGGGGGTGGATTTTCAAATGGGTTTTGTTGGAAATGAAGAAATGTGAGAAATTGATTTTTTTTTTTCAACTCCCAACCCCCCTGAGCTCCAGATTCCATTAAAAAAAATTTAAAAATTTCAGTTTTTAAGGACATTTTAAAGGATGTTTTTGATCCAAGGCTTTGCAGGAACTCCGGGAATTTTTTATTTATGGAATAAAACAACTCCGAGTCCTGATCCCACAATTTGTCTTTTTTTTTTTTTTTTTTTTTTTTTTTAAATTTGAATTTTTTGTCTTTTCCCGAAATTTTTTTACAGCTGGAAAATATTCCCTCATTTATTAAGGTTTGCATCATTTTGCTCTTAATTGCAATTAAATATCGGGGTGGTTTGGGGGAATTGTTTTTTTTTAATTATTATTATTATTATTATTATTATTATTATTATTATTATTTATTATCATAATTAACGTTATTATCGTTTTATTATCATCATTATCATTTTCCTTGTCGATTTTTCATTGCTATCACCATTAAATTTATTCATTTTTATCCTATTTTTTATCTTCCTTTAATCCATATTAAACAGATGACAGAGCTGGGCTTTATGATTAAACCGAGTTTAACAAAGCCACGTTTGAATCTTTAGAAAAGCTCCATTTTCACAGGCAGGGCTGGCCGCCAACATGAAATTTTGGGGATGATTTTTCCAAAAAAAAAAAAAAATAAAATAAAAAAAGCCAAAATCCCAACAACAAAAAAAAACCATTCCCGGGTGATTTTTTTTTTTTTTTTTTTTCTAAATCCCTTTTTTTTTTTATTTATTTAATTTTTTTTTTTTTTTGCTCCAAAATAAAAAAATAAAAAAAGAAAAAATAAATCCGGTTTTGGAGCCTTGACCCTGAGATATCCTCACCATCTTACTGGGCAGCATTGGATGATCTCTGCCTTTCTAATACTGCCTGGTAATGATGATGATGGTGTTTCCTGAACTCCGTGGAAATAAAATAAAAAAATCCGACGGGAAAAAAAAAAAAAAAAATCCGGGAACGGGGCTTTAAAATCCCGGCTTAACAATTCCAACTTTGGGTTCCCCTCAAAAATCCTTCCCGAGTACCGCGAGGGAATGAAAAAAATAAAATAAAATTAAATTAAATTAAAAATAAAAAAAAAAAATCCGGTTGGGAATTTCGGGATGTGGGCGGGGGGGTTCAGAAAAAAAAAAAATAAAAATAAAAATAAAAATCTCATTTTTGGGTGGATAAAACTCGGGTTGGGATTGGATTGGGAGCCTGGAGAGGGGAAAAAAAATCCATGGATTGGATTCCCCCCCCCCCAAAAAAAAAAAAAAAAAAAAAAATGGGAAAAGGAAGGAGAGAAATGTGGGAATTCTGTCCCCCCCAAATGTTCTTTTCCTTCCCTTTTAGGGCCCGGGGGGTGAAGGGGAAGCTTGGACTGCAATGGAACCTCGGGGTTTCCTTCTCCTTGTGCCTTAAGTCGGGCTTAACCTCCCGGTTCTCTTTTAGATCTGCATTGACTCAGCCTTAAGCTCACCTTTGTCTTGCAGAGCTCTATCAAGCCAAGTTTAATTTCATTTTTCTCTCGTAGATCTCTGTGTTAAACCAGACTTAACCTCACCTTTGTCTTCCAGAGCTGTGTTAAACCGGGCTCAACTTCCCGGTTCTGTTTTGGATCTTTATTAAACCCAACTCAACCTCATATTTCCATTTTAGCTCTGTCTTAAACCAGGTTTAACCTCACATTTCTCTTTCAGACCCTCCTTAAATCCACTTTAACCCCTTTGTTTCTATTTTAAACCTTTATTAAACCAGACTTAGCCTCATATTTCTGTTTTAGCTCTCTGTTAAACCAGGTTTTACCTCACATTTCTCTTTCAGACCAGCCTTAACCCCCTTGTTTCTATTTTAAACCTGTATTAAACCAGACTTAGCTTCATATTTCTGTTTTAGCTCTGTCTTAAACCAGGTTTAACCCCACATTTCTCTTTCAGACCATCCTCAACCCCCTCGTCTCCATTTTAAACCCGAATTAAATCCCTTTTTTCTCCTCTTTTCCCTTCCCCAACCCCCCCCCCCCACCCACAACGATCCCAAATTCTCCGGCGAGACAAAAACCGTTCCTCGGGTTTGTTTTTTTTTTTATTTTTTATTTTTTTCCTGGAATTTTGGGCTTCCCCGAAGAACTCGGAATTCCCGATTCCTGGTCCTCTGTGGGCATCTTACTAGACAGTGCTGGATTTTCTGCCTCTACTCTAACACTGTCTGGTAACGATGTTTAAAGGGTGATCCAAACCACTCCAGCACCCCAAAAAATTCCAGCCAGGCCGAGACTTTTCCGTTGGGTAAGGAAATTTTTTGGGAATTTTTTTTTTTTTTTTTTTTTTTTTTTGGGTGGGGTGGAAAAACGAGGGCGGTTTGACCACGGAAAAAAAATCGAAATTGAAAATTGAAATGTCGGTGGAAAAAAAAAAAAAAAAATGGATGGGAACGGTGCAGAGGTGCTGCTGGGGGGGGGGGGTTAGGCCAGGTTTAACATCCCAAATCCAGGGGTTTCTTCTCCTCAAATTTGGTTTGCACCATCCAGGAGAGGGAGATTTCCTCGGGATTTCGCCATTCCTGCCTGTGGGAGGAGGTTCAGGGCAGGATCTGGGTTGGAAAAAGTTTGGGGTTTTTTTTCCCCCCCGATTCTAAAAGGATTTTTTCCCCAGTTCCAACGGTCATTTTTCCCAAAGTTCATTTTTCCCCAATTCCAAAGGGTTTATTTTCCAGTCCCAAAGGGTTTTTTCCCCAATTTCCAAAGTTCATTTTTCCCAATTTCCAAAGGTTTCTTTTCCCAATTCCAAAGGGTTTTTTTCCCAAATCCAGAGGTCTTTTTCTCCAGTTCCAAAGTTCCTTTTTCCCAATTCCCAAATGCCATTTTCCCCAGTCCCAAAAGTTCCTTTTTCCCACTTTCCAAAGGTTTCTTTTCCCAATTCCAAAGGTTTCTTTTCCCTCAAATCCAAATGCTGCTTTTCCCCAATCCCAAAGTTGTTTTTCCCAATTCCCAAAGGCTTTTTTCCCTAATTTCCAAAGTTTCCTTTCCCCAACTCCCAGAGCTTATTTTTCCCAATTCCTAAAGGTTTTTTCCCCAATTCCCAAAGTTCATTTTCCCCAATTCCCAGAGTTCATTTTTCCCAGTTTCCAAAGTTTATTTTTCCCAATCCCAAAGGTCGTTTTTCCCAATTCCCAGAGCTCATTTTTCCCAATTCCTAAAGGTTTTTTTCCCAATTCCCAAAGTTCATTTTTCCCAATTCCCAAAGTTCGTTTTTCCCAATTTTCCTGCTCCTGAACTTCCAACCTTTCCACCTGTTCTGAGGAATTCCTTGGGGAAAATCAGGAATTCCAGGCAGGAAGCAGCTCCTGAAGGCTGCAGGAACATTCCGAGCTCCAGGAATTCACCCCAAGCACAGAACGAAGAAAATCCACGTGGGAATCTGGAATTCCCAAAAGGAAAATTCCTTTTTTCTCCCATGGAATTTAATCCCTCTCTGGGGTGACAGAGGAAGCCTCATCCCACAATTCCAGCAGCTTTAGGGGGAAAAAAAAATCCCAAATTTCAGCTTCTGGAGCTGCAGGAAAGATCTGGCTCTTCCAGCAGGGGCTGGGCCCACACAGCTAAAGCCAGGCCTAACCTGGGGCCTAATTAAGCAAATCTCACCCTCCTTTAATGATGTTTCATAATCTCAGCTTCATATTCAGGGGCTGGGGTATCACAGTTAAAGCCAGGCCTAATTTGGGGCCTAATTAAGCAAATCTCACCCTCCTTTAGTGATGTTTAATTAATCTCAAGTTCATATTCAAGGGTTGAGGTTGCACAGTTAAAGCCAGGCCTAACTTGAGGCCGAATTAAGGAATTTTCACCCTCCTTTAATGAGCTTTAATTAATCTCAAGTTCATATTCAGGGGCTGGGGTCACACAGCTAAAACCAGGCCTAAGCTGTAATTAAGGATTCCTAATGAAGGAATTCTCAGCCTCCTTTAATCAGGTTTAATTAATCCCAGCTCCATATTTAGGACCTGCCTTTGTTCAACTTTCAGGACCTCCCTGGGCAGAATTCCCCAAATTCGGGGTTTCCACCTCGGTTTTTCCGTAGGGAATGAGAATTCCTGCCAGAATTCCCGAGTTCAGATCCATCCTCAGAATTCTGGGATCATTTAGGGCCGGAATCCAAACCCAAGGAATCCAACCTTGTCCCTGAGAGCCACACCCAGGAATTCCAGGGACACTTCCAGGGATGGGAATTCCTCCCTGAGAAGCCAAGCCCAGATTTCAGCTCCTTTTCCATAAATTCCTCCTGATTCCCCTTTTCCATCCCAAAATTCCTCCCATTCCCAGATTTCAGCCCCTTTTCCATGGAGAAATTCCTCCTGATTCCCCCATTTCCATCCTGAAATTCCTCCCATTCCCAGATTTCAGCTCCTTTTCCATGGAGAAATTCCTCCTGATTCCTTTTTTCCATCCCAAAATTCCTCCCAATCCCAGATTTCAGCCCCTTTTCCATAAATTCCTCCTGATTTTCCCTTTTCCATCCCAAAATTCCTCCTGATTCCCATTTTCCATCCCAAAAATTCCTCCCATTCCCAGATTTCACATTTTCTTTCCATGGCATTCCAAGGATTGGATTTGGGATTAAATCCCAACCCCACGAGGTTTTTCCTGGAGTTAATCCCTTCCCTCACTCCAAATTCCAAATTAGCAACACAAAAATCCTTGGAATTCGATGATTTTCAAGTTCCAACCCAAACCAGCCTGGAATTCTCTCCCCTCATCCCTAAAAAACTTGAAATCCTTTTTTTCCCTGCTTTGCACTAAACCAGGCTTAAGATTCCTGGCTAAAAATTCCTGGATAATACATGGAAATCAGGGGGGGGGAAAAAATTAATTAATTGGTTCATAACGAAAATCAGAAACGGCTTATAATGAAAAAGATTCAAAATTGAAATTATAATTCCTATAAAATGATTTTCATTTCCGTGTGAGGAGCTTGGAAGGAGCTGCCCTAAATCCACACTGGAATGAGCTGGGTTTGCCCTTGGAGGTTGAAATTCCCAGGAAAAGCAGGAAAGGAGGAAGGGGGGGGGGGGGTGATTAATTAAGGCACGGTGTTAATGAGTAACTGCTCCAGGAGGCCCTGGAGGAAATGGGGGAGGAATTCTGGAAATTGGAATTTTAACGAGCCCGTAAATCCATGGGATGGGGGCCCATCCCCCTCCTTAAACTTGGAATTGGGGAAATAAATCCTGATTTTAAAAAGGAGAAGATTCCAATGGGGAATGTGACCCTGGGGGAAAAAAACCAAACAATGGAGACTGAAAAATCCCAATGAAAAATCCCAATGGAAAATCCCAATGGAAAATCCCAATGGAAAATCCCAATGGAAATCCCAATGGAAAATCCCAGTGAAAAATCCCAATGGAAAATCCCAATGGAAAATCCCACTAAAAAATCCCAATGGGAAAATCCCAATGAAAATTCCATGGGAAAATCCCACTAAAAATCCCAGTGAAAATTCCATTGAAAAATCCCAATGAAAAATCCCATTGAAAAATCCCAATGAAAATCCCACTGAAAATCCCAGTGGAAATCCCCATGAAAATCCCTCTGAAAAATCCCACTGAAAACTCCCAATGAAAATCCCAATGAAAAATCTCAATGGAAAATCCCAATGAAAATCCCACTAAAAAATCCCAATGAAAATCCCAATGGAAAATCCCACTGTCCTGGGGATGGTGCTGAGGGGAAATCCCATCCCAGATCCAGAAAAAAACCCAGAAATTTCCCTTTTCCTTCAATTCCTTCCCTTTCCCATCTGATTTCCCCTTCCCACATCTCTGGATTTTGGGGTGGTTTGGGAACTTTTTTTGGGGGGGCTGAACCCCACAAACCCTTCCCGAGCGAGGAGAATTTCTGGATTCATCCTAAATTTTCTGGGAGCTGCTCCAGAGGGAATTCCTGGGGGAAAAAAAATTTTAAAAAATCGGAATTTCCATCATTTCCCTGCCTCAAAAACCAACGGGACGAGTTCAAGATTTCCTGGGAATTGCTGAGAGTTTTTCCTCGGAGTGTTTTTCCAATGTTGGAGGCGGAAAAAAAAAATAATAATTAATAATTAAAAAAAAAAAAAAAAAAAAAGGGAATTTCTTGGAGCCTGCTGATTGCTGTCTTACCAGGCAAAGTTAGATCTGGGTATTTCTGTCTAATACTGTCTGGTAATGCCGTCAATCGCACGGGCACGACCTCAGAGGGGCACAAATCCCCCAAAAAAATTCCCTTTTTGGAAGAATTCCTGGAGTTTCACAGCTGGAATTCATGGAGGGGATTTTAGGCAATTTTTCCTTGGTAGAAATGTGGAAAAAAAACCCCAAATATCTTGATTTTGTCAGAAAAATCAACGGATTTTCATATTAATTTTAGGATTTTTATCATCTTTGTCTTGGAGAAATGTGAGCGAAAAAATTCTAATTTTTATCAGAAGAATTAATGGATTTTCTATTAATTTTAGAAATTTTAGGTGCTTTCAGCGGGGCACAAATCCCAAAAAAAAAATTCCCTTTCTGGAAGAATTCCTGGAGTTTCACAGCTGGAATTCATGGAGGGGATTTTAGGCAATTTTTCCTTGGTAGAAATGTGGAAAAAAAACCCCAAATCCTTGATTTAATAAAAAAAAAATTAATGAATTTTCATATTAATTTTAGGAATTTTTATAACCTTTGTCTTGGAGAAATGTGAGCTGAAAAAATTCTCATTTTTATCAGAAGAATCAATGGATTTTCATATAAATTTTAGACACTTTCAGCAGGGCACAAATCCACAAATCCCACAAAAAAAAATTCCCTTTTTGGAACAATTCCTGGAGTTTCACAGCTGGAATTCATGGAGGGGATTTTAGGTAATTTTTCCTTGGCAGAAATGTGGAAATAAAAAAAACCCAAATCCTTGATTTAATAAAAAGAATTCATGAATTTTGATATTAATTTTAGCAATTTGGGGAACTTTTGTCTTGGCAAAAAAAAAAAAAAAAAAAAAAAAAAGTGGGGAAAAATTCCCTTGAGTGGAAGAATTCGTCCCAAAAATTCCCTGAAAAATCCCTGAAAATCCCTGAAAAATCCCTGAAAAATCCCTGAAAATCCCTGAAAAATCCCTGAAAAATCCCTGAAAAATCCCTGAAAATTCCCTGAAAATCCCTAAAAATTCTCTGAAAATCCCTGAAAATTCCCTTTTTGCTCAGGGTGGGAGAAGGAACCGGCGCCCCTCAGGGTGTCCCCAATGTCCCCTGGGGTCCCAAAATGTCCCCTCAGGGTCCCCTCCTTGTCTCATTCCCCATTTTTCCTGTTTCCCGCCTTTTTCCCCCCTTGTCCCCTCTTTTCCTTCAGTGTCCCCTCCTTCCCCTGTGTCCCCTTTTTCCTGTGTCCCCCCTTTGCTCAGTGTCCCCTCTTTTGTCCCGCTGTCCCCTCTTTCCCTGTGTCCCCTCCCTGTCTCACTGTCCCCATTTTTCCCGTTTCCCGCCTTTTTCCCTCATTGTTTCCCCCTTCACCTCAGTGTCCCCCTTTTGTCCCATTGTCCCCTCCCTTCCCTCAGTGTCCCCCCTTTCCCTGTGTCCCCATTTCCCCTCAGTGTCCCCTCCTTGTCCCACTGTCCCCCTTTTCCCTCTGTCCCTCCCTTTCCCTCATTGTCCCCCCTTCACCTCAGTGTCCCCCCGTGTCTCGGTGTCCCCATTTCCCCTCAGTGTCCCCATTTCCCCTCAGTGTCCCCATTTCCCTTCTTTTCCCCTCAGTGTCCCCTCCTTCCCCTGTGTCCTCCCTTTCCCTGTGTCCCCATTTTCCCTCGATGTCCCCCCGTCACCTCAGTGTCCCCATTTTCCCTCAGTGTCCCCATTTTTCCTCATTGTCCCCCTTTTTCCCATTTCCCTTTTTCTCCCTCAGTGTCCCCTCCTTTCCCCGTGTCCCCATTTTCCCCGTGTCCCCTCTTTTCCCTGTTTCCCTCCTTTTCTCTCACTGTCCCCTCCCTTTGCCTCCGTGTCCCCATTTCCCCTCAGTGTCCCCATTTTTCCCCATTTCCCTTTTTTCCCTCAGTGTCCCCATTTTCCCTCATTGTCCCCCCTTCACCTCAGTGTCCCCCTTTTGTCCCATTGTCCCCTCCCTTCCCTCAGTGTCCCCCCGTGTCTCGGTGTCCCCATTTTCCCTCAGTGTCCCCATTTCCCTTCTTTTCCCCTCAGTGTCCCCTCCTTCCCCTGTGTCCTCCCTTTCCCTGTGTCCCCATTTTCCCTCGATGTCCCCCCGTCACCTCAGTGTCCCCCCCTTTCCCTCAGTGTCCCCATTTTCCCTCAGTGTCCCCATTTTCCCTCAGTGTCCCCCTTTTGCCCATTTCCCTTTTTCTCCCTCATTGTCCCTCCTTTCCCCGTGTCCCCATTTCCTGTGTCCCCATTTTCCCTCACTGTCCCCATTTTCCCTCCGTGTCCCCCTTGTGTCCCACTGTCCCCTCCCTTCCCCTGTGTCCCCCCCTTTGCTCAGTGTCCCCCCAAAGCCAGGCTTTGGAAAGGGAAGAGAGAGAAATGGGGAAACTGGGAATGGGCAATGGGGAAACTGGGAATGGGGAAACTGGGAATGGGGAAACTGGGAAGTGTAAAATGGGAAACTGGGAGTGAGAAATGGGGAAACTGGGAGAGGGAAATGGGGAATGGGGAAACTGGGAACGGGGAAACTGGGAGTGGGAAATGGGGAAACTGGGAGATAGGAATGGGGAAACTGGGAAGTGTAAAATGGGAAACTGGGAAGTGTAAAATGGGAAACTGGGAGTGGGAAATGGGGAAACTGGGAGCTGGGAATGGGGAACTGGGGTGATGATCCCGTGGGATCCCTGAAATCAGAGCAGCCAGAGTCTGGATCAGAACAAAACGAGCCCGTTTGGACCAAAAATGGGAATTTTCTGGAAACTTCCAGGCAGAATTCCAAGGAAAAATCTCTTGGAGCCCCCCCTTGGAGCTCATTTTTTCCTTGGAAAATTCCATTTCCATGGATTGCTGGAACAGATCCTGATTATCCCAGTGGCCTTTGATGATAAAAGGGAAAGAATTCCCAGATTTCCTCACTGCAGCCATAAAAGCAGCGGTGCCTCTGAAGGGCCCTTTTGGGATTTATCCAGGGAATTATCCAGGAAATGTTGGTCAATCTTTAATTAATTCCCTCTGGAATTCACATTCCCAGCTCTGATTCCAAAGGCTTGGGAAAAGGGGGGAAAATCAAGCTGGGGTTTGGATGGAAAAGGGAAAATTTGGGTGGAATTTCGTGGCTTTTGTTGGGATATTTTTCTCATTCCTGGATCCCGATCCTGCTCCTGGAGGGAGGAACTTTGATGCCCCAGAAATGGGATTTTGATCCTTTCCCAGATTTTCCTGTGAGCCCAAGGCTCTGCTCTTTCCAGGATTAGGATAAAAATCCCGAGGGGGAGAAGGCTCAGCTTCCTCGGGATAATTTTGGGAATGACACCAGAGTTGAGAGACAAATTAAAAAAAAAAAAACAAAAAAAAAAAAGAAAGAAAGAAAGAAAAAAAAAAAAAGAAAAAAAAAATACAACTTTGTTAAATGAGGTTTTTTTGCCTTGGAATTTCCCAAGTTTTCCCGGAGAATCAGAAATTTCCCAGCCCAGATTTTTTGGGGGTTTTTGTTCCCGCAGGAAATTCCCAAATCCAGGGAAACAGCATCACCTGCTGGAGCTCTCCGGGAGCCTTTTTGGGATCTCCCAGGGGATTTTTCCCGGAATTCCGCCCCAACCCCGCCCTTTTCCAGCGGGAAACCATTCCCAGGGTCCTGTCCCTCCATCCCTTATCCCGAAAATTCCCCGAGCTCTGGAGCTGATCCGAAATCCAGGGATCACCCAGGAGAGTTTGAAATCCATGTGAAACTCCTCGGAAATCCCGGGAATTCCCACTGCCATCAGCAGGAGAAACTCGTCCTGGATTATCCATAATTATCCGTAATTATCGTTAATTAATTAGCAATATACAGATGTTGGCATCGGCGTCTCCACAAGGGGTCAGCCCAAAAAACTTCCAAAACCTGCCGGGATTACATCATCAAATCTTGGAATATCCAAAGCGGGAAGGGCCCCACAGAAATCCCAAAATTCCACCCGAGAGCGTTTTCCAGGATTTTTTTTTTTTCCCATTCTCTCCATTTTTCTGGAGCTCTGACCATTCCCTGGATGAGCTTCACTCCTTTTGGGGTTGTTTTTTTTTTTTTTCCTGATTTTCCTTGGAAGAACCTGCACAGGAAAATCCCTGGCAGCACCCGAGGGAATCTTTGGGATTGGGAGAGGCTGGAACGGGGTTGGGAATGACAAAATCGGCGCTGGAAAACCGAGAGAAAAGCAGGAGATGTGGCCGCTATTCCCAATCCTGGAAATCAGGATATCCTGGGAAATCCCTGCTGGTGTCCTCCTGAACCAACCCCAGCCCGAACCAGCAGGATTTTATCCCGAAATTCCAATTTTTTTGGGGGGGAGGGAAAAAAACAACACCAATCTCACCCCTAAATCCACCCCCATCCCATTCCCTTTTTTTTTTTTTTTTTTTCCTTTTGGGATTCCCGAATTCCCGGTGATCCCAGGGAAGGATCCCATTTATCCGAGCTCGCTGTAGACTTTGAGGGAGAGGCTGGAAAGTTTTTCCTCGGCCGTTTTGTCGCCGTGCTCCTCCTCCGGGAATTGGATGCTGTAGGATTCCTCCCCCGGGAGCGGCGGCCGCGGCCGCGGGAAGCTCGGACCCAAATCTGAAAGGATTTTAAAAAAAAAAAAATTTTTTTTTTTTAAAAAAAGGAATTCTGGAATTCCAGGAATTCCAGAAAAGCCCAGGCAGGATGCACAGCCCCTCTTCCAAGTTGTGGGATCAGGGAATTATGGAGTGGGACGGGTTGGAAGGGATTTTGGGATGATCCCGTTCCATGGGCTGGGACATTCCCCACGATCCCAAAGCGCTCCAAGGACAATTCCAGGGATCCAGGGGCAGCCAGAAATTCTCTGGAATTTCCATTCCAGGCACTCCCCACCCTCCCAGGTCCCAAAATTCCATCCCAAAATCCCATCACACCCTCCCTTTTGTCAGGAATGCCGGCCTGGGTGATTCCTGAAGTGCTGCATCTTCCCCAAATCCCAGAGGAAATCCGGATTTTTCCCATTAATTTCATCCCTTTATCCCACCCAGGGATCCCTCACCTCCAGCTGGGAAGTTTTTGTCCAGGGATCAGGGAATTATGGAATTCCTGATCCCGTTCTGTCCCATCCATGGGCTGGGACATTTCTCACTATCCCAAAGCGCTCCAAGGACAATTCCAGGGATCCAGGGGCAGCCAGAAATTCTCTGGAATTTCCATTCCAGGCACTCCCCACCCACCCTCCCAGGTCCCAAAATTCCATCCCAAAATCCCATCACACCCTCATTTTTGTCAGGAACGCCGGCCTGGGTGATCGGTGATTCCGGGCACCTGCCCCAAATCCCAGAGGAAATTCGGATTTTTCCCATTTTCTCCACCCTTTTATCCCTCCCCCCATCCCAGGGATTCCCGACCTTCCTCCGGGAATTTTTTGTCCCTGCGGAGGCTCCAGATGCAGAAGTGCAGCAGGAACGTGAGCAGGATGAGCACGAACACGGCCACGGCCGTCAGGATGGCCAGGATGGTGCTGGACGGGAATTCCAGGAGAACCCGAGCTGGAATTAACGGGATTCCATGAAAAAAAATCAGGAATTCCGCGACTGGGTTGTGTTGATGGAGAGGAGGGGGGGGGGGGAGTGTAGGGGTTGATTTTGTGGGAAAGAGGGAAGGGAATTGTGGGATGGGAATAGGGGAAAGGGAAAAGGAAAAGGGAAAAGGGGAACGGAAAAAGAGAAAGGGAAAAGGAAAAGGGGAAGAAGGGAATAGAAAAAAAGGGAAAAAGGGAAAAAGGGAAAAAGGGAAAAAGGGAAAAAGGGAAAAAGGGAAAAAGGGAAAAAGGGAAAAAGGGAAAAGGAAAATGGAAAGGGAAAAGGGGAAAAGGGGAAAAGGAAAAGAGAAGGGAGAAGGAAAAGGAAAAAGGAAAGATCAGAGAGGCACCAGTTCCTGGGAGGAGTGGACAAAGCCTGTCCCCAGCCATTCCCATCCCATTTTTCCTGGGGTTTTTCTGGGATTTTTCTGGGATTTTTCCCGGGATTTTTCCCGGGTTTCTCCCTGTTTTTTGGGATTTCTCAGTACCTGGCTCCAGGGCTCGCACAGGTAAGCTGCACACGGAGTTGTGGGTGCTGTTCCCTGCCCGGAGAGTGACGAACCCGCTGCTCTCACAGCTGCAAAAAAAAGCGGGAATTTGGGATTTGGGATCTGAAATTTGGTGGATTTGGAATTGGGGATTTGAGATTTGGAATTCGGAATTTGGGGATTTGGAATTCGAGATTTGGGGATTGGGGATTCGGAATTTAGGGATCTGGGATTCGGGGATTTGGGATTCGGGGATTTGGAATTTGGGGATTTGGAATTCGGGATTTGGAATTTGGGGATTTGGAATTTGGGGATTTGGAATTTGGGGATTTGGAATTTGGGGATTTGGAATTCGGGATTTGGAATTCGGGATTTGGGATTCGGGGATTTGGGATATTCCTGCTTCTCCTCCTCCTGCTCTTCCCAAGGTTTTCCTTCCCCCTCCTGGAGCAGAGCAGGGCGAGTTTGGGCTCCTCCCCCAGCCTGGATTTTGTGCCCCTTGGTTTTTCCATGGATTTGGAATTTGTTTGGAATAATTTTTCCAGCATTTCAAGCTTGACTTTAAGGGGGTTTAAACTGGGGAGTTTGGTTAAACTCTGCCTTGAGACTAAGAAGTGAAATTCCAGGTCTTGCTCAGTTAAAAAAAATCATCAATTAATCTCAGGATGATCATCCTGGATTCAATTGGATTTGTTGATGTCAGTATTGAACACCTTCATTGGCATTTCAACATTAATTTATATTAAATTATTATTTTTTAAAATTATAATTATCATAGTAGTCTTATTTTTATTCCTAATTCCAAAGGAGGGATATAAAAAATCTCGATCTGTTACTATTATTATTATTATTATTATTATTATTACTACTACTACTATTACTGTTATTATTACTATTATTGCTATTATTATTATTACTATTATTATTCCTATTTTCAAATAAGGGGAATATCAATAAACCCATACTCAGTCTGTTATTACTATTACTATTAATTACTAATACTAACACTAATACTATTATTCCTATTTTCAAAGAAGGCAAACACCTCATTAACAATAATTAGAACTTATTAGTAGTTATTAGTTGTTAACTATGAGTGATCAGTAATTATTAATGATAATAGTTATTAATCATTAATTATGGGTTATTAATTGTGCCGTACTCAGTCCAGTTGTGGCACCAGTCGTTCCTGCTGCTGGAGTAGGTCCCGTTCTCACAGGGCTGGCACTCGAACAAGAAACTCACCTCTCCTGTGGGGGGATAAAATGGGAATGGGATTGGGAATGGGGAATGGGGAAATGGGAAAATGGGGATGAGGGGATGGAAAATGGGGAAATGGGATTGGGAGTGGGATTGGGAAATGGGGAAATGGGGAATGGAATGGGGATGGGAAATGGGGGAAATGGGGATGGAAAATGGAGAAGAATAGGGAATGGGCACAGGAATGGGAATGGGGCACAGGAATGGGAATGGGGCACAGGAATGGGAATGGGCACAGGAATGGGAATGGGGCACAGGAATGGGAATGGGGCACAGGAATGGGAATGGGGCACAGGAATGGGAATGGGGCACAGGAATGGGAATGGGGCACAGGAATGGGAGAGATCCCGAATTCCAGGACAGCTGAGGGCACCACAGACAGGGCTGCCCCATTCCTGATCCCATTCCCGATCCCAATCCCAGATTACCGATCCTGTGGGGCTGGTAGCCGGGCCCACAGCGGGGCAGCCCCATTCCCATTCCCAATCCCATTCCCAATCCCATTCCCAATCCCAGGTTACCGATCCTGTGGGGCTGGTACCCGGGCCCACAGCGGGGCAGCCCCATTCCCATTCCCAATCCCAATCCCAGGTTACCGATCCTGTGGGGCTGGTAGCCGGGCCCACAGCGGGGCACTCTCTGGCAGTACTGGCAGGGCTCGTCGGCGCAGCTGAACCCTTGGGGACATTTGCAGTCGTGGTCCCGCGCGGCCTCGCAGGGGACACGGGGTCCTGCGGGCAGGAAGGGGTTAAAGCCGCTTTTCCCAAAGGTGGGAATTCCCATTCCCATGGGGAAAAGGCTGGGAAAAAAAAGGAGGAGGGGGAGGGGGCGATTCCACCCCGCTATGGGGGGGGGGCTGGAGTAAAGGGATCCCAAAAATTGTCACTCCTGTCCCTGGGAAAGAGATTTTTCCTGGGAAAAACGATCCCAAAATTCTCCCTCCCATCCCAGGGAAAGAGAATTTTCCTGGGAATAATGATCCCAAAATTGTCCCTCCCATCCCAGGGAAAGAGAATTTTCCTCTGAAAAATTATCCCGAAAATTTTCCCTCCCATCCCAGGGAAAGAGATGAAGGAAAGAAGGAATCCCAGGAAATTGTCCCACATATTCCCAGGGAAAGAGAGAGCCCCTTCCCGGGCCAGTTACACACAATTTACTCACAGTTATACACAATTTACACACCATTTACACACCATTTACACACCATTTACACACCGTTATTCACTACACACAATTTACACAGAGCTATACACAATTCAGACACCATTTACACCCAGGTATTCACTAAATTTACAATTTACACAGAATTTACACACATTTACCATTTACCCACAATTTACAAAACTTACACACAATTCACACACATTTACCCACAATTACCCACAATTACACACAATGTACTGCTGTTTACACACAATTCACACACAACAACACACAATTCACACACATTTCCACACTTTTACCCACAATTTACTGCTATTTACACACATTTACCCCATTTACACCCAATTTACTCCCATTTACACCCAATTACCCCAATTTACATCCAATTTACTCTCATTTACACCCAATTATCCCAATTTACACCCAATTTAAACCCAATTTACTCCCATTCACACGCAATTAACCCCAATTTTCCCCCAGTTCCCGGCCCGTTCTGGCTCACCTGCCTTCCAGGTGCAATTGGGGCAGCACTTGGTGCCATCCCCCCACACCGCCCGCAGCGTCTCCCCGTCCTGGCACTGCCCGGCCCGGCCCGGCCGCGCCCAGCGCCCGGCCAGCAGCGCCAGCAGCAGCCACAGCTGCCCGGGGGCCATGGGGTGACACCGCGTCCTGGGGTGTCACTGGATCTGGGGTGACACCGAGTCCTGGGGTGACACCGCGTCCTGGGGTGTCACTGGATCTGGGGTGACACCGGATCTGGGGTGACACCGAGTCCTGGGGTGACACCGAGTCCTGGGGTGACACCGGCTATGGGGTGACACCGGCTATGGGGTGACACTGGATCTGGGGTGACACCGAGTCCTGGGGTGTCACTGAGTCCTGGGGTGACACCGAGTCCTGGGGTGTCACTGGATCCTGGGGTGACACCGGCTATGGGGTGTCACTGGATCCTGGGGTGACACCGGGTCCTGGGGTGTCACTGAGTCCTGGGGTGACACCGAGTCCTGGGGTGTCACTGGATCTGGGGTGACACCGGGTCCTGGGGTGTCACCGGGTCCGGGGGTGTCACTGGATCCTGGAGTGTCACCGGGTCCGAGAGTGTCACCGGGTCCTGAGAATGTCACCAGCTCCGGGAGTGCCACCAGATCCTCGAGTGTCACCGGGTCCGGGAATGTCACCAGGTCCTGAGAGTGTCACCAGGTCCTGGCAGTAGCACTAGGTCTTGAAAGTAAGTGCCACCAGCTTCTGGAAGTGCCACCAGCTTCTGGAAGTGTCACCAGCTCCGTAAAAATGCCACCAGGTCCTGGCAATGCCACCAGATTCTGGAAGTGCCACCAGCTCTAGGAAATGCCACCAGTTCCGTGGCAGTGCCACCCCTGCCTGGCACTGCCACCCCTGCCTGGCACTGCCACCAGCTCCTGGAAGTGCCACGAGGTCCCTGGAAGTGTCACCAGCTTCTTGGAGGTGTCACCAGTTCCTGGCAGTGCCACCAGGTCCCTGTCCCCGCTGTGGAGGCGGCACCGGGGTTTTTGTGGCCGAGCTCTTCCTGTTTTTTTGGGGGGGCGGGGGAAGGTTTGGGTTTGGGCTCAAATGGCAGAGCTGGAGCGTGGGGGGCAGGGCAGGGACAGGGACGGCCCCAAAAAATCGGGGTTTGGGGTTGGGAAGGGGTTTGGGGTAAAATCGGGGTTAAAGGGAATTGGGTTTGGGGCTGTGGGGTCAGGGTGGGGCGGGCTTGGGAGGGAGATGAAAAATCAGCTCCTTCCAGACACCTCCCACTGCCCCTGCGGGGACAGAGCGGCCACGGATCCTCTGGGAATCCCATCCCAACCCCAAATCCTCTGGGAATCCCATCCCAACCCCAAATCCTCTGGGAATTCCATCCCAAATCC
This sequence comes from Sturnus vulgaris, assembly GCF_052056855.1. Classification (NCBI taxonomy): domain Eukaryota; kingdom Metazoa; phylum Chordata; class Aves; order Passeriformes; family Sturnidae; genus Sturnus; species Sturnus vulgaris. The sequence continues at coordinate 1,604,301 of NC_142267.1, forward strand.
TCTGGGAACTCCATCCCAACCCCAAATCCTCTGGGAATTCTATCCCAGCCCCAAATCCTCTGGGAACTCCATCCCAAATCCTCTGGGAATTCCACCCCAACCCCAAATCCTCTGGGAATTCCATCCCAACCCCAAATCCTCTGGGAACTCCATCCCAAATCCTCTGGGAATTCCACCCCAACCCCAAATCCTCTGGGAATTCCATCCCAACCCCAAATCCTCTGGCAATTCCATCCCAGCTCCTGCCCTGGTGAAAATTCCGCGGTGCAGAAATGAAAATCATTTCTGAGCCGGGTTTAGCCGGCACTTTAAACCGGGATTAGCCGGCACTTTAAACCGGGTTTAGCCGGCACTTTAAACCGGGATTAGCCGGCACTTTAAACCGGGTTTAGCCGGCACTTTAAGCCGGGTCTAACCCGTCCTCAATCTCCCGTGAGCGATTTCTGGGCGGCCGCAGGAGCTCGGGGCTTTCTCCCCTCGCCTGCTCGGGCCAGGAGGGCGAGAACGGCCCCGGATTGAGAGGCTCCTCTGGGGGGACCCCGGGTCTTTGGGGGGTGGTTTCCCTTTTTTGGGGGGTGGTTTCCTTTATTTGGGGTGGTTTTTTGAGGTGGTTTCCTTTTTTTGGGGGATGGTTTCCTTTTTTGGGGGATTATTTTGGGGTGGATGGTTTCCTTTTTGGGGGATTTTTTTGGGATGCTTTCCTTCTTCAGGGTGTTTTTTGGGGTGGTTTCCTTTTTTGGGTTTTTTTGGGGGGGATGGTTTCCGGTTTTGGGGTGTTTTTTTTGGGATGATTTCCTTTTCTCAGGGTTTTTTTTGGGATGGTTTCCTTTTTTCGTTTTTTTGGGGGGGTGGGTTTTTTTCTTTTCTTTGGGATGATTTTTTTTTTTTTTTTTTTTTTTTTTGAGGGGTTTGGTTCCTTTTGCTTTCTCCGAAATTCCATCCCTTGCACAGCTCAGCAAAACCGGGGCTCCAGGAAAAAAAAAAAGGAAATTATGGAATTATGGGGAAGGGTCCAGGAGATGTGGGCAGAGAGAATTCCCAGGAATTCTTGGGTTGGGAAATCTGCAGGATCAGAATCCAACCCCGACCCTCACTGAGTATCCAGAAATTCCATGGACACCCCCAGGGATGGGAATTTCTCCTTTTTTCCAAATCCTGACCCTTTTTTCCATGAGGAAATCCCGACCTAAAAACCTCCCCTGACATAATTAAAATTCATTTCCCCATCTGGCTCCAAATCCCTCAAATATTCCTTGGGATGTCTCTGGATGAGGAAATTCCCAAAAATCCACAGATTTCCCCCCCCCCCCCTAAAAAAAAAAGTTTGGTACCCCCAGGGTGTGGAAAAGGGAAATCCGGGATGTTTTTTTCCTTATTTTTCCATCCCAAATTTGAATTTATGGTTGGAATCTCTGATCCCCAGAAAGGGGAATTTTTCCTAGAGGAAAGCAGGGCTGTGCTCAGAGGGGTTTTGGTGGATTTGGGGTGAGGATTTCACTCCAGGTTTCTGGGAAATATCAGATTTTTTTAGGATTTTCCTCATGGAGTCACCAAATTTGGAGCCCAAAGAGGGGAAAATCTTTCCATGGAGTGAATTTTGGGAAGGATCCCGAAGTTTTGATGGATTTGGGGTGAGGATTTCTGGAAGAAATCAGATTTTTTTAGGATTATCCTCGTGGACTCCCCACTTTTAGAGCCCAAAGCAAGGAAATCTTTCCATGGAGTGAATTTTGGGAAGGAGCCCGGGGTTTTGATGGATTTGGGGTGAGGATTTCTGGAAGAAATCAGATTTTTTTCGGATTTTCCTCGTGGACTCCCCACTTTTTGGAGCCCAAAGCAGAGGAACCTTCCCGTGGGCAGGAGGTTTTGGGGGTGGGAAGCTGAGCTTTGTGCTTTGGGGCCCCGGCAGGGCAGGGGGAAGCCGTGAAATGTCAGCAGGCACAGGCGGAGCTGCTGAGAAAACCCCGGAGATGAGGCCGGCAGATAAATCCCGAGAAACGCCAAAAGGTCAGAGCTGACTGCAGAGCTCGGCAGGAGCCGGGACTGGAAAATTCCGTCACCTGACGGGGCCCCAGAGGCTCGAAAAGTTAAAAAAAAAAAAAACAACCCCAAGAGAAAAGAAAAAAAAAAAAAGCCCCAAAAGGTGCGGGGAAAAAAAAAGGAGAAATAAAGAAATTAATTTGTGTTTTTGCTGTGAGAAATTGAGGTGGCAGGTGCGGGGGAAGGGGAGGGTTAGGATGGGTTTGGGATGGGTTTAGGATGGGGTTTAGGGTAAGGTTGGGATGGGTTTAGGATGGGTTTTAGGGGAAGGTTTAGGATGGGTTTAGGGGAGGGTTTAGGATGGGATTTAAGGAAAGGTTGGGATGGGTTTAGGATGGGTTTAGGGAAGGGGTTAGGATGGGTTTTAGGGCAAGGTTGGGATGGGTTTAGGATGGGTTTAGGGAAGGGTTTGGGATGGGGTTTAGGGAAAGGTTGGGATGGGTTAAGGGTAAGGCTGGGATGGGTTTGGGGAGAGTTTAGGATGGGCTTAGGGAAGGGTTTGGGATGGGATTTTGGAAAAGAGAGATGTTGGGATGGGTTTTAGGGAAGGATTAGGATGGGGTTTAAGGAAAGGTTGGGATGGGTTTAGGGTAAGGTTGAGGTGGGTTTAGGGAAAAGTTGGGGTGGGTTTGGGGAGTTTGGGATGGGTTTAGGATGGGCTTAGGAAGGGTTGGGATGGGTTTAGGATGAGTTTTAGGGAAGGGATGATGGGGTTTTGGAAAAGAGGTTGGGATGGAATTTAAAGAAAGATTGGGGTGAATTGGGGAGGGTTTGGGATGGGTTTAGGGTGGGTTTTAGGGAAAGCTTGGGATAGGGTTTAGGCAGAGTTTAGGATGGGTTTAGGGAAAGGTTGGGATGGAATTTAAGGAAAGATTGGGGTGGGTTTGGGGAGAGTTTGGAGAAAGGTTGGGATGGAATTTAAGGAAAGATTGGGGTGGATTTGGGGAGGGTTTGGAGAAAGGTTGGGATGGAATTTAGGGAAAGGTCGAGGTGGTTTTAGGGAAGGGTTTGGGGAGAGTTTGGGATGGGTTTAGGGAAGGATTTGGGATGGAATTGAAAGAAAGGCTGGGAGGGGTTTTAGGGAAAAAGGAAAGGCTGGGAGGGGTTTTAGGGGAAGGTTAGGATGGGTTTTAGGGGAAGGTTAGGATGGGTTTTAGGGGAAGAGGCAGGACAGGAGCATTCCCTGGCCAGGACTGCAGTGAAATCCTCACCCCAAACCCACCCAAACCCCCTGAAAATTCCCTTTTCGGGCTCCACGAGGAAAATCCTAAAAAAATCCGACATTCCCAGAAACCCCAAATCCACCAAAATCCTTCCCAAAAACCCCACCCAGCCTCCCCCTATGGAAAATTTAATTTTTTTGCCTTTGAATTTGGTGACTCCACAAGGAAAATCCTAAAAAAATCCGACATTTCCAGATGGAAAAGCTGGGAAAAAAAACCTGGAAAAACCCGAAAAAAACCCCCCAAAGCAAAGCTCTGAGCACCTCCAGTGACTTTTTTGGGTTTATTTTTCTTATTTTTCTACTTCCTGTGGCAAGACTGAGTCATTCTGGAGGATGTGGAGATGAAAATAAATCGGGAGATAACGGAGCAGCAACGGAAAATCGTCACCAGCCACAGGGGAAACCCCAAAAAATGAAAAAAAATCCCAAAAATTTAAACAGCCCCCCTCTAAAATGAATAAAAAACACCAAAAAATGACATAAAAACCAGCCAAAAATGAATAAAAACCGCGAAAAAATGAAAAAAAATTAAAATGGAAAAAAAAAAAACAAATAATGAAAAAAACCCAAAATGAATAAAAACCACGAAAAAATGGAAAAAATTAAAAATGAAAAAAACCAACCCAAAAGGAACCCCCCAATGAATAAAAAACACAAAAAAAAATACAAAAAAACCCAACAAAAAATAAAACCACAAAAAAAATGAAAAAAGCCTTTAAATATTAAAAAAATACCAAAAATGAAAAAAATTAAAAAATGAAACCCCCCCCAAGATGAAAAACCCAAAAATTAATAAAAACCACCAAAAGAATGACAAAAAAAATTTTTAAATGAAAAAAAAAAACCCAAAAAATGAAACCCTGCCCCAAAAATAAATAAATAAAAACCACCAAAAAAATGAAAATAAAATTTTTTTCCCCCCTCCTCCTTTCCTGCAGGAATTTTCTCCCATTTCCCCCCCCTGAACAAACACCAGGATTTGGTTTTTTTGGTTTTTTTTCAGATTTTTATTCCCCAAAATCCCCTTTGTACACGATACAAACCTTCCTATACATTGTATAAACCCTGCAGATATGTATAACATATAAAAAAATAATTAAAAAAAAAATCCCAAATATTCCAAATCCATGGATTTAAACAACTCTTGGATCCCTGCTGGGGTTTTTAAAATTATTTTTTTATTTTTTGGGATATTTGTGGATTTAAAATTCTCATTTTTTTGAGGAGCTCTCAGCTGATATTTGGAGGTAAAACTGCTCCTAAATGATTCAAAAATTCCATTTTTTTTTTTTTCCTGGGATTTCCATGGAAATATTTCAAATTCAGCAGGAGGAAACTTTGGGCTCCTCCCACACATTGCAGAGTTTGGGATCGGCTCCCCAAAAAAAAAAATAAATTGGCTTTCCAAATTTGTGGAGAACCAATGAGAGAAGGAAAATTCATTTCATGAAATGTGGATTGAGTTGCCACTGAATTCTGATTTTAGAGCTCAGCTTTGCCACTGAATCCTGATTTTAGAGTTCAGTTTTACCATTAAATCTCAATTTCAGCCTCAGTTTTGCCATTAAATCCCAATTTTAGGCTCAATTTTACTATTAAATCCCAATTTTAGGCTCAGCTTTGCCACTGAATCCTGATTTTAGAGCTCAGCTTTGCCATTAAATCCCAATTTTAGGCTCAGCTTTGCCATTAAATCCCAATTTCAGGCTCAGTTTTACCATTAAATCCCAATTTTAGGCTCAGCTTTGCCACTGAATCCTGATTTTAGAGTTCAGTTTTACCACTTAATCCTGATTTTAGAGCTCAGCTTTGCCATTAAATCCCAATTTTAGGCCCAGTTTTACCATTAAATCCCAATTTTAGGCTCAGCTTTACCATTAAATCCCAATTTTAGGCTCAGCTTTACCATTAAATCCCAATTTTAGGCTCAGCTTTACCATTAAATCCCAATTTTAGGCTCAGCTTTGCCCTTTAGTCCACACCGAGCTCCCTCAGGAACTCTCCCGAATTCCAAAGGGGGCGCTCAGGGAGTCCAACCATTCCCCAATTAAGTCCTAATTAATGAATGAATTAATGAATTAATGAAGGCCAGGCCTGGTGAGGGCAGGGCTGTCAGGCTCAGCTTTTCAGGAGGCTGCAGCTGCCATCGATGTGCTCCTCCTGAACGGGGACCCTGCAGCTCCTGGGCTCTGCAAAACACAGGGGACAGCTCTCAGGGGGAGGGACTGCGAGGATCCTGGGATTATCCTGGGTTTTACTGGGATTTTCCAGGGTTTTCCAGGGTTTTACTGGGATTTTCCAGGGTTTTACTGGGATTTTCCTGGGATTTTTCAGTGTTTTCCTGGGATTTTCCAGGGATTCCTTGGGATTTTCCAGGATTTTCCAAGGTTCCCTTGGGATTTTCCAGGGTTGTTCCTGGGATTTTCCAGGGTCTCCTTGGAATTTCCCAAGGTTTCCCTGGGATTTTTCAGGGTATTCCTGGGGTTTTCCAGGGATTCCTTGGGATTTTCCAGGATTTCCTGGGTTTTACAAGGTTCCCTTGGGATTTTCCAGGGTTGTTCCTGGGGTTTTCCAGGGCTTCCCTGGGATTTTCCTGGGATTTTCCAGGGTTTCCCTGGGATTTTTCAGGGTATTCCTGGGGTTTTCCAGGGTTTCCTTGGGATTTTCCAGGGATTTCCTGGGATTCTCTTGGGTTTCCCTGGGATTTTTCCAGGGATTCCTTGAGATTTTCCAGGGCTTTTCCAAGGTTCCCTTGGGATTTTCCAGGGTTTTCCTGGGATTTCCTTGGGATTTTCCAAGGTTTCCTTGGGATTTTCCAGGGTTTCCTGGGATTCTGGGCTCAGTTTTTGGCTTTCCAGGGAATGCCAAGTGCAGGGATCAGGGAGAGGCCGCCAGGGCAGGGAACACAACAGGAGGCAGCTGCCACTTAATCCTGGGTTTAGGCTCAGTTCTGCCTCTTAATCCTGACTTTAGAGCTCAGTTTTGCTTAATTCTGATTTTAGAGCTCATTTTTATCACTTAATCCCAATTTTAGAGCTCATCTTTGCTACTTAATCCTGGTTTTAGAGCTCAGCTCTTCCCAGCCAGACCTTCCCCAAATTTTTCAGAATTCCAGACATTTCAATTCCATGGAGGCAAAAAAAAATTTCCCATTTTCCTCTTGGAATTTCTGGATCCTGGCCTGAAATCCAGGAATTCAGGGATTAAAGTGAAGGAAAATGAGGGAGAAGATTCAGGACTAAACCTGGCTTAATCTCTGGAATTCTCTGCATTCCTAATTAAGAATCCTGTTATTAATTACCAAGTTTAACAACTGATTAATTTTTTTTTCTTATTTTTTTCATTCCATAAAAAGAGAACTCACTGGATTCATTTTTCCTGTTTTTTTTTAATCCCATAAAAGCAGGAACTCACTGGAATTATTATTTTCCTGGTTTTTTTGTTTTTTAATCCCATAAAAAGGAAATTCACTGGAATATTTTTTTTCCTGTTTTTTTTATCCAATAAAAAAGGGAACTCACTGTGCTGGAGGCTCCTCCCAGGCCCATTCCTGGTTTTTTTCCGGGATGTCTGGATGATCAGGAGCAGGATGGAAATTCCACTCACCATCAGCAGCATCAGGCACAGCAGGAGCAGGGATAAAGAACCTGGAATTAGAAAAGAAAAATTCCCTAAAATTAAAAAAAAAAAAAAAAAATTTCTTGATTCTGGTTGGAATCACCAGAGCATTGCAGATTGCAGAGCTCTGGAAATGGAAAAGTGCAGCCCCCAGGGAAATGTGGGATACTGGAAATGTGGAATTCTGGGTCTCACTGAAAGGTTGGGTGAAAAACAGAAAATCCCAGAAATTCAGAGAAAGTGGGAATTCCCTTCCCAGAGTGTGGAAATGTGGAATTCTGGGTCTCACTGAAAGGTGAAAAACAGAAAAGGATTCAGAGAAAATGGGAATTCTCTTCCCAGGAAATCAGCTCTAGATGGAAATGTGGGATCCTGGAATGCTGTGGGAAATCCAGGAATGGCTTTGGGAAAATGGGATTTCATTTCCCAGGAAAGCAGAATTCCATGGAAGCTAAGTAGCTGGAAATGTGGGATCCTGGAATGTTGTGGGAAATCCAGGAATGGCTTTGGGAAAAGTGGGAATTCCATTTCCAGGAAAGAAAATTCAGCTGGAAATCTGGAATCCTGAAAATTTGTGGGAAATTCAGAAAGAGCTTTGGAGAAAATGGGAATTTCTCTTCCCAGGAAATCAGCTCTCCAAGGAATTCCCTGCCCAGCTGGAAATGTGGGATCTTGGAATGCTGTGGGAAATCCAGGAATGGCTTTGGGAAAAGTGGGAATTCCCTTCCTGGGAAAGAAAGCTCACCTGGAAATTGGAATCCTGCAAGATTGTGGGAAGCCCAGAAAGAGCTTTTGAGAAAATGGGAATTTCCCTTCCCAGGAAATCAGCTCTAGCTGGAAATGTGGGATCCTGGAATGTTGTGTGAAATCCAGGAATGGCTTTGGGCAAAGTGAGAATTCCCATCCCAGGAAATCAGCTTTCCAAGGAATTCCCTGCCCATCCTTACCCCAGCTGGGCTCCGTGGGGCTGCCGGGATCCGAACAAACCGTGGGGATGTCCCTGGGGCTGGAGCTGTTCTCTGGGAATTCCGTGGGATTCTGAGCTCTGGTTTTTGGGAATTCTGTGAGATTCTGAGCTCTGGTTTTTGGGAATTCTGTGGGATTCTGAGCTCTGGTTTTTGGGAATTCTGTGGGAATGGGATCCAGGCCAGGGCTGCTGCACAGGGCATCCTCTGTGGCCGTGCCAGCTCGGAGAGTGATCTTCCCAAAAGAGCTGCAGCTGGAAAAAAAATGCCAGATGGTTTTTTTTTTCCTGGATAATAATCACATTCCTGAGTGGAAAAAAAAAATTCACATTTTTTCCTGGATAATAATTGTATTTTTGAGGGAAAAAAATCCTATTTTTCTCTGGATAACAATCACATTCCTGAGAGGAAAAAAAAAAATCCCATCCCAATCCTTGTTTTAGCCCTACAAATTTAGGGTTTACCATCCCTACATTCCCACAGGAATGGGAGGAAATAATTAAATCAATTATTGCTGGGAAAAAGAAATCCAGGATAGGTTTTTTTTTTTCCCAGTTGGAAAATCCCATTCAGGAATTTTTTGTTCCCAAAAAAAACCCCGAAGAGGTTTGTTGTTTTTTTTTTTTTTTTTAAGTGGAAAATCCTTAAAAATCCCTTGGGATCCTAAAAATCCCAAAGCATGGGATTCAGGGCACTCCAATCCAGGTTTATTCCAATTTGTTTATCTGGATTTGGGATTTTCTTGGAAAAATGAAACCCCCAGAGCTGCTCTGAGCACACTGCCCCCAAAAAGAGATTTTTTTTTTCCCCAAAAAAAGGGATTTTCTTCCCCCAGAAAAAGGGATTTTTCCCCCCAAAAAAAGAGATTTTTTTCCCCAACAAAGGGATTTTTTTCCCCCCCAAGAAAGAGATTTTTTTCCCCAAAAAAGGGATTCCTACTTGGTCCAAGGCTGGCAGTTCTCGTTCCTTCCTGTGGAGAAAGTCCCTTCAGGACATCGGGAGCACTCTGGGAAAAAAAAAAAAAAAAGGGATTATCCAGGAGAGAATTCCCAGATTTATCCACTGGATAATTATGGAAATTATCAGGGATAATTAATTATGGAAATTATCCAGCAGAGTGGCAGAAATTCCCAGATTTATCCACTGGGTAATTCTGGATTCCAGCATTCCAAGGGAATTCCAGAGGGCATCAATCCCAACTCACCAATTCCCAAAGGAATTCCCAACCCCAGCTCTTCCCAAAGGAATTCCCAATCCCAGCTCTTCCCTTCCCAAGGGAATTCTGGATCCCAACTTTTCCCAAGGGAATTCCCAATCCCAGCCCTTCCCAAGGGAATTCCCAGCCCATCCCAAGGGAATTCCCAATCCCAGCCCTTCCCAAGGACATTCCCAGCTCATCCCAAGGGAATTCCCAATCCCAACCCTTCTCAAAGGAATTCCCAGCCCATCCCAAAGGAATTCCCAATCCCATCCCTTCCCAGCCCATCCCAAAGGAATTCCCATTCCCTGCCCATCCCAAAGGAATTCCCATTCCCAGCCCTTCCCAAAGGAATTCCCATTCCCAGCCCATCCCAAAGGAATTCCCATTCCCAGCCCTTCCCAAAGGAATTCCCATTCCCAGCCCTTCCCAAAGGAATTCCCATTCCCTGCCCATCCCAAAGGAATTCCCATTCCCTGCCCATCCCAAAGGAATTCCCAGGTCATCCCAAGGGAATTCCCAATCCCAGCCCTTTCCATTCCCATTCCCAGCTCATCCCAAGGGAATTCCCATTCCCAGTCTTTCCCTTTCCCATTCCCAGCCCATCCCAAGGGAATTCCCATTCCCATTCCCAGCCTTTCCCATTCCCAGCCTTTCCCTTTTCCATTCCCATTCCATTCCCAGCTCATCCCAAGGGAATTCCCATTCCCATTCCATTCCCAGCCCATCCCAAGGGAATTCCCATTCCCAGCCCATCCCATCCCCATTCCCATCTCACCATTTCCCAGGGGAATCCCAGCTGGTCTGAATCCTGCCTGGCACACACAGACCCTGTCTGAGGTTTTCTCACACGGCTTCACCTCCACGCTGCCCTTCCCTGCACAAACCAATTCATTAACAGCAAAAATTAATTATTAACTTTTTCCCCAAATACCCCAAGAAATGGATTTTTTTTTTCCCCTCAAAATGCCCCAAATCTGGGATTTTTCCCCCCAAAATGTCCCCAAACTGGGATTTTTTTTCCCCAAAATGCCACAAATTGAGGAATTTTTTCCTCCAAAAGTGATTTCCCCCTCAATAAAGGAATTTTTTCCACCCAAAAAATGCCCCAAACCCGGGATTTATTTTCCCCTAAAAGCAATTTTCCTCTCCAATATGGCATTTTGCCCCCAATATGGCTTTTTTTCCCCCAACATGCCATTTTCCCCCCAATATGCCATTTTTCCCCCCAAATATAGGATTTTTCCCCCTATATGCCATTTTTCCCCCAACTATAGGATTTTTTCCCCCCAATATGCCATTTTTTCCCCCCAATATGCCATTTTTTCCCCAACTATAGGATTTTTTTTCCTCAAATACAGGATTTTTTCCCCCCCAGTATGGCATTTTTCCCCCCAATATGCCATTTTTTCCCCCAAATACAGGATTTTTTCCCCCAAATACAGGATTTTCCCCCCCCATGGGAGCACTGACGGGCGTTGCAGATGGTGCAGCTCTGGCAGAAGCCGTGGTGGTGCTGGGAGCTGAAATATCCGTCCTGGCACGGCGAGCACACGGTGTCGGCCCAGGGCGTGCAGCGGCTGCGCATCCTCTGGCCTGCCACAGCAAACACGGACACTGAGACACTGCCCCGGGGGACATCCTGGACCCCGCCCGTGGGCTCCGTGAAAACCCTGAACCTCATCCCATGGGTCTGTGGGACATCCTGGACCTCATCCCATGGGTCTGTGGGACATCCTGGACCTCATCCCATGGGTCTGTGGGACATCCTGGACCTCATCCCATGGGTCTGTGGGACATCCTGGACCTCATCCCATGGGTCTGTGGGACATCCTGGACCTCATCCCATGGGTCTGTGGGACATCCTGGACCTCATCCCATGGGTCTGTGGGACATCCTGAACCTCATCCCATGGGTCTGTGGGACATCCTGGACCCCGCCCGTGGGCTCAGTGAAAACCCTGAACCTCATCCCATGGGTCTGTGGGACATCCTAAACCTCATCCTGTGGGCTCAATGAAAAATCCTGAGCTTCATCCCATGGGTCAATGAAAAATCCTGAGCTTCATCCCATGGGTCTGTGGGACATCCTGGACCTCATCCTGTGGGCTCAATGAAAAATCCTGAACCTCATCCCATGGGTCTGTGGGACATCCTGGACCTCATCCTGTGGGCTCAATGAAAAATCCTGAACCTCATCCCATGGGTCTGCGGGACATCCTGAACCTCATCCTGTGGGCTCCATGAAAACCCCGAGCTTCATCCCATGGGTCAATGAAAAATCCTGAGCTTCATCCCATGGGCTCAGTGAAAACCCTGAACTACATCCCATGGGTCTGTGGGACATCCTGAACCTCACCCGTGGGCTCAATGAAAACCCTGAACTTCATCCCATGGGTCAATGAAAAATCCTGAACTTCATCCCGTGGGGTCAAAGAAAAATCCTGAGCTTCATCCCATGGGGTCAATGAAAAATCCTGAGCTTCATCCCATGGGGTCAATGAAAAATCCTGAATTACATCCCATGGGATCCGTGGGACATCCTGGACTACATCCCATGGATCAATGAAAAATCCTGAACTTCATCCCATGGGGTCAATGAAAAACCCTAAACTTCATCCTGTGAGATCTGTGGGACATCCTGAACTACATCCTGTGGGGTCAGTGAAAAACCCTGAACTTCATTCCATGGGTCCATGAAAAATCCTGAGCTTCATCCCATGGGTCAATGAAAAACCCTAAACTTCATCCCATTGGGTCAATGAAAAATCCTGAACTTCATCCCGTGGGGTCAATGAAAAATCCTGAACTTCATCCATAGGATCCACAGAACATCCTGAACTTCATCCTGTGGGGTCAATGAAAAACCCTAAACTTCATCCCATGGGTCAATGAAAAATCCTGAATTTCATCCCATGGGATCAATGAAACATCCCAAATCTCATCCTTTGAGATCAACTCGGGATGGGCTGGGGAAAAATCCTAAATCTCGTCCTTTGAGATCAATGAAAAATCCGAAATTTCACCCTTTGTTACTAATGCAAAATCCTAAATTTCATCCTTTGGGATCAAATACCCAGATTTTGGCAGTTCCTGGTTTTTCTAGAGACAGAGAAAAGGGTTTAGGAAATTCCCCTGACTGAGGCATTTAGGAAGCAAAAACACATTAAAAAAAAAAAAGTTAAAAACCACTCTCAAAAGGAAGATTTTTTCCATTTTTTTCTGATCTGAAAGTGATTTTTATCAGTCTAAAACGTAGATATTACACTAAAAAATACGTATTACACTAAAAATAGATACTACACGCAGAAAAAATTAGATGTTACACTTTCAGGTAGGTGTTACACTAAGAAAAAGTAGACGTACTAAAACCAGATTTACACTAAAGTAAGTATTACGTTAAAAATAGATATTACACCTAAAAATAGATTTACACTAAAAATAGATATTACACTAAGAAAAAAAGACATTTCACTAAGAAAAAGTTAGATATTCCACTAAAAATAGGTATTTCACTTAAGAACAGATATTCCACTAAGAAAAAAAATTGACATTCCATTAAAAAATAGATATTCCAGTAAGAAAAATCTGGCTTTTCCCCCCAAAGCCGGGCACTCACCGGGGGCGCAGTCGCTGCAGCATTTGCCATGGAGCGGGTACTGGTGTTCCCGGCATTCCAAACCCAGGGAAGCGGCAATGGCCACGGCCAGGAGGAGCCAGCAGACAGCGGGGAAATTCCAGGGAATCCTTGGAAACGCCATTCCCGCCGTTCCGTTCTCCCTCACGGCTCCGTTCCCCTCACAGCTCCGTTCCCCTCACGGTTCCCTCACGGCTCCGTTTCCCTTCACAGCTCCGTTCTCCCTCACGGCTCCTTTCTCCTCACGTTTTCCCTCACGGCTCCGTTTCCCTTCACGCTCCCCTCACAGCTCCTTTCTACTCACGTCTCCGTTTTCCTTCACATTCCCCTCATGGCTCCTTTTTCCTCACGTTCCCCTCACGGCTTCGCTTCCCTTCACGTTCCCCTCACGGCTCCTTTCTACTCACGTTCCCTTCACGGCTCCGCTCCCCTCACACTCCCCCCACGGCTCCGTTCCCGTCACGGCTTCTCTTCCCTTCACGATCCCCTCACGGTTCCGTTTTCCCTCACGGCTTCTCTTCCCTTCACGTTCCCTTCACGGCTCCTTTCTACTCACGTTCCCTTCACGGCTCCCCTCCCCTGAGGGCTCCTTTCTGCTCACGTTCCCGCTCCCCCCACGGCTCCGTTCCCCTCACGGCTTCTCTTCCCTTCACGTTCCCCTCACGGCTTCTCTTCCCTTCACGTTCCCCTCACGGCTCCTTTCTCCTCACATTCCCCTCACGGCTCCACTCCCATCACATTCCCCTCATGGCTCCGTTCCCCCTCAGCTCCTCTCCCCTCCCGGCGCTCTGAAGGACAAGCGCGGGATCAGCTCCGGGCGGGGACATTTGTGGGAAATTCCCACTTTTTTCCACGCCCCTTCCCGCTCCCGGTTTGGGGTTTTTTTTTTTTTCGGCAGGAAGAAGAAATGCTGAGTTTGAGAAAGGTTGAAAAGGCAAAAGGAGTCACTCAAGGGAGGGGAATGCCGATAGGAATGGATGGAAAAGGAGGGAGGGAGGGGCGCTGTGGGAGTGCCCTCGTTGAGGCGGGGGAATATTGAGAATATTGGGAATATTTATTGGGAATTGCATTTTCCAGACTGCTGGAGTTGGAGCCAGCAGCTCAATTTGAGGTGTTAAAGTTCTAGGAGAGCTCCCCAGCATCACCGAATTCACAAATTAGTGAGAATTTCATTTTGCAGCCTATTTTAATTGGATCCAGGCTCTCAATTTGAGGTGTTCCAGCTGCCTGGAAATCCAGCTTTACCTTCACCCACTCCAGAAAATACTGGGAATTAGAGATTCCATGCTCATGTTGTCCCAAAATTAATTTAGGATGGTGCTGGCAAAATCTCTTTATAGGTAAATCACAATTATCAGCTGATTTTACTCGAGTTTTCCTGTTTAAAACTCATTTTATCCGTAGAACTTATGCCTCTTATTTCCCCCCGCCCCCGACAAACCTTAAAAGCAGCAGAATTTCCAAAGCATGGAGAAAAATATTTAATGGAAAACAAAAAACAAAACAAAACAAAATATAAAACCTTTTATCCAAGGAATTTAATAAAAACATCAAATAAAGAGCAGGAAAAGGGACAGAAGGATTGCAATTCCTGTATTTACATTATATTAAGAATAAATTTAATCAAATAGAACATCTCAGATTTTCAGGAATTCTTTCCCAAAGAGGGGGTTTTCCCAGGAAAGATGGAAGCAGAGGAAAAATCCATTTTTTTTGGGACACAGATGTCTTCAGAGCTCACCCAAAGCCTGGGATCACTCCCAAATCATCATTAGCAGCTCATTAACAGCATTAATTAGCACAGAGTTCATTAATTTTAGCAGTGAATTAAGCAGCTATCAAACTCCATGGGAATTCCCACTGCTCTGTCCAAAGCTTAAATTCCCCAAAAAAAGTCCCAATTGTTTGGTTTTTGACAAGTCTGGTTTTTTTTAAAGCCATAATCTCCCATTCTCAGTGCAGATGTCAACAAAAAGATGTCATTTTATATTACTTTAATTTTATGTAATGTTATTTTAATTTACTTTTATTAATTTAATTCCAAAGAGTTTTTCTGTAACATTTCAAATAAATTCTTCTCCACACTCCCATGAAAAGAGGTGAAAAATTCCATTAAATTCCCAATAAACTCTTTAGGAAGTCAAGAAAAACACTGGAATTGAGTGTGGATATTCCCAGGAGGTCAAACATTCCTTGGAACCACCAAAATTCCCAAAATCTAACCTTGATTTGGGATCCCCTTTGGATCAGCAGCTGAAGGAAACAAGGGAATATTTCAGGATCCTCCCCAAGTAGAGCAGCTGGAATTCCAGCTGGATTCAACCTCACAAATCAAGGAGGAGAAAAACTGGAATTCAGGAATTTCTGCCTGCTGGGAAAACCATTCCAAGGAGCTGCAGATCCCAGGGAATTCCAGCTGGATTCAACCCCACAAACAAGGGAAGAGGAAAAACAGAATGCAGGAATTTCTACCTGGTTGGAAAATCATTCCAAGGAGCTGCAGATCCCAGGGAATTCCAGCTGGATTCAACCTCACAAACCAGGGAAGAGGAAAACCAGAATGCAGGAATTTCTCCCAGCAGGAAATTCACTCCCAGGAGCTGCAGATCCCACAGAATTCCAGCTGGATTCAACCAGGCAGGAGAACAAACCAAAACCCAGGAATTTCTACCTGGTTGGAAAACCATTCCAAGGAGCTGCAGATCCCAAGGAATTCCAGCTGGATTCAACCAAGGAGGAGAACAAGCCAAAATCCAGGAATTTCCACAATTTCTCCCAGCGGGAAATTCACTCCTAAGGACCTGCAGATCCCAGGGAATTCCAGCTGGATTCAACCCCACAAACAAGGGAAGAGGAAAAACAGAATGCAGGAATTTCTACCTGGTTGGAAAATCACTCCCAGGAGCTGCAGATCCCAAGGAATTCCAGCTGGATTCAACCTCACAAACCAGGGAAGAGGAAAACCAGAATGCAGGAATTTCTCCCAGCAGGAAATTCACTCCCAGGAGCTGCAGATCCCAGGGAATTCCAGCTGGATTCAACCAGGCAGGAGAACAAACCAAAACCCAGGAATTTCTACCTGGTTGGAAAACCATTCCAAGGAGCTGCAGATCCCAAGGAATTCCAGCTGGATTCAACCAGGGAGGAGAACAAACCAAAATCCAGGAATTTCCACAATTTCTCCCAGCGGGAAATTCACTCCCGGGAGCTGCAGATCCCGGGGAATTCCAGCTGGATTCAACCCCACAAACCAAGGAAGAAAACTGGGATGCAGGAATTTCTCCCAGCAGGAAATTCACTCCCAGGAGCTGCAGATCCCGGGGAATTCCAGCTGGATTCAACCAAGGAGGAGAACAAACCAAAATCCAGGAATTTCCACAATTTCTCCCAGCAGGAAATTCACTCCCGGGACCTGCAGATCCCAAGGGACGGACGGAAAACCCGGCAAGGACCCCGAGCGAGGAGCGGCGACAGCAGCGAACAATTCCCGCGGTTCCGAGCTCACTCCTTCCTTCATCCCTGGGATTATTTTATTTTTTTTTTTTTTTATGATGATGATGATGATGAGGAGGATGAGGAGAGGAAGCTCAGAACTCCTCGTGGACGTTACGGGCATAATCCATGAGTTTGCTGCCCGTGAAATATTCGCTGTATTTGAGGATCTCGTCCAGCTCCAGCTGGTGGTTCTGGTTCTCGTCGGCCACGGCGATCATTTGCCGCGCCTCGTTCAGAGCGTTGTGCTCGTTCATGGGATCCATGTATTCCTGAAAAAAAAAAAAAATTTAAAAAAGGAAAAAAAAAAAAAAAAAAAAAAAAAAAAAATCTCCTCAGCCCCGCCCCGGATGATCCTGCAGGTAATCCCCAGCCCTGAGTGGGGATAAAGGGCTTTAGGGAGTGGTTTCATGGGGTTTTTTTTTCTCTGTTTTATACAGGTATTTCAGATTTTTCAGCTCGTTTCAAGGGATATTTCTGGAATTTAGGCTTCAAATTAAACTCAGGATCAAATTCCATCAATTTTCAGGACCTAAATTCTATTATTTTTCCCTCTTTTCTCAGCTGTTCCTATAGAAATCCCAAATTTTCAGCTCATTCCAAGCAATATTTGTGGAGTTTGGGCTTCAAATTAAACTCAAGATCAAATTCTTCTTCCCAAGTCAACCTATCACATACAATTATAAAAAAATGAGCTGTAATTCAAGTATTTGGGGATTTTAATGCTAGATTTTAAATAAAATTAAAGTGCAATGGAAATACTCCATTTTTTAAGGAAACACTTATTAAAAATTGAGCTGTAATTCAAATATTTTAGGGTTTTAATGCTACATTCTAAATTAAAATGCAATGGAAATCTCCATTTTTTAAGGAAACACTTATTAAAAATTGAGCTGTAATTCAAATATTTGGGGATTTTAATGCTAGATTTGAAATCAAATTAAAATGCAATGGAAATACTTCATTTTTAAAGGAAACACTTATTAAAAACTGAGCTGTAACTCATTTTTTTTTTTGTGTTTTGAAGGTGTATTTTGAAATATCTGTGTGTTAGGGGTGGGGATTCACCTCCAGCTCCTCCATGGTGACGATTCCATCGTGGTTGGCATCGATGACCTCCTGGAATTCCCTCCTCCTGTCCCTCACCCAGTCATCATCGATGTCCTGAGCCTGCTGGTTCTCCACCGTGCCCACGGGCAAGGAGATGAATTCTGACAGGGTCAGCCTCTTATCCCCATCCTGGTCTGGAGGGAAAAACACAAAATATTCCTTTAATTCTGGTTAAAAATGGGAATTTTTGTCCTGATCGGCACAAAAAAAAAAAGCATAAAATGGTAAAATGGATTTAATTCCCATAAAAATGGGAATTCTGTCCTGGTAGATGTAAAATATATTTATTTAAATCCCATGAAAAAGTACAAAAAATTAAAATATATTTGTTTCATTCACATTAAAAAAATACAAAAAACTGAAATGTATTTGCTTAATTCCCATAAAAAAAAAGTTTAAAAAATTAAAATAGATTTGATTAGGACAAGGAGATGAATTCTGACAGGGTCAGCCTCTTATCCCCGTCCTGGTCTGGGGAAAAAAAACACAAAATATTCCTTTAATTCTGGTTAAAAATGGGAATTTTTGTCCTGATCGGCACAAAAAAAAAGCACAAAAAATTGAAATGTCTTTGATTAATTCCTGTAAAAATGGGAATTTTGTACTGATCTGTGCAAGAAATTAAAATATATTTCTTTAAATCTCATTAAAAAGTACAAAAAATATATTTGTTTCATTCACATTAAAAAATACAAAAAACTGAAATGTATTTGCTTAATTCCCATAAAAAAAAGTTTAAAAAATTAAAATAGATTTGATTAGGACAAGGAGATGAATTCTGACAGGGTCAGCCTCTTATCCCCGTCCTGGTCTGGGGGGAAAAAACACAAAATATTCCTTTAATTCTGGTGAAAAATGGGAATTTTTGTCCTGAGCTGGTAAAAAGCAAAACTGTCCCAATACCCACATAAAAACGAGAATCCAAGGATAAAATTCCCAAGGAATAAATCCTGGATGATCTCCTGCACCAGGAAATGCAGCAGCCATGGCTGGGCAAACCCTCCCAATAAATCCACATAAAAAATGGGAATCCATGGATACAATTCCCAAATTAAAACCCAGATAAATTGAATTTCACTATGAATAAAATCCCCCACAAAACACCAGTATTTATGCCCAAAACTTGTGGTTTTCACTCATAAAATCGGATTATTTAGTGAAAATCACTCCCGAAATCCACGTAAAACCAGGAATCCATGGAAGGAATTCCCAGGAAATAAAAGGATTACAGAGATCTCAGATGATCTCCTGCACCATGAAGGGCAGCAGCCTTGGCTGTGCAAATATAAAACCCAGAAATTCCACCACACCAAACCCTCCCAATAAATCCACATAAAAACAGGAATTCATGGATACAATTCCCAGGAATTAAAAGCAGGATTACCCAGGTCTCAGATGATCTCCTGCACCATGAAGTGCAGCAGCCATGGCTGGGCAAATATCATAAAAAAACAGCAACTCCACCACACCAATCCCTCCCAATAAATCCACATTAAAAATGAGAATCCATGGAAGGAATTCCCAGGAATTAAAAGCAGGATTACCCAGGTCCCGGATGATCTCCTGCACCATGAAGGGCAGCAGCCACATAAAACCAGGAATCCATGGAAGGAATTCCCAGGAAATAAAAGGATTACAGAGATCTCGGATGATCTCCTGCACCATGAAGTGCAGCAGCCATGGCTGTGCAAATATAAAACCCAGAAATTCCACCACACCAATCTCTCCCAAAACCCATAAAACCAGGAATTCATGGACACAAATCCCATAAAAAGCAGGATTACCGAGGTCCCGGATGATCTCCTGCACCATGAAGTGCAGCATTCCCCGGCTGTGCTCGGGGTGCAGGAAGCTCAGGAATTCCTGCTCGCTCAGCAGCAGGTCCGGGGGGGGATTGTCGGCCTGGTACCAGCGATCCTTCAGGTTATCCAGCACTTCCTGGGCTGCACGAAAAGGATTTGGGATTTGGGATTTGGGATTTCACCGAGCACCCCTCACCCCCAGCTCTGGGATTGCCCCAGCCCCGTTTCCAGATCTGGCCCAACCCCTCTCTGAGGTTTCCTTGGTGCCAGCAAAGTTGAGGAATTTCAGCTGGCAAAATCCAGTTTGTAGGATGGAAATTGGCACAATTCCATTTTTAGGATTTTAAACTATCCCAATTAATTTTAGGATTGAAATTGTTCCAATCCAATTTCGGATTTCAACTGTCCCAATCCAATTTTTAGGATTTCAAACTGTCCCAATCCAATTCAGGATTTAAATTGTCCCAATCCATTCTTTAGGATTTCAGCTGTCCCAATCAAATTTTTTAGGATTTCAACTGTCCCAATCCACTTTAGGATTTAAATTATCCCAATCCAATTTTTAGGATTGAAATTGTCCCAATCCATTCTTTAGGACTTCAATTCTCCCAATCCATTTTAGGATTTCAACTGTCCCAATCCAATTTAGGATTTAAATTGTCCTGATCTATTTTAGGATTTAAATTGTCACAATCCATTCTTTAGATTTTCACTTGTCCCAATCCACTTTTAAAGGATTTAAATTGTCCCAATCCAATGTTTAAGATTTAAATTGTCCCAATCCAATTTTTTAGGATTTAAATTATCCCAATCCATTTTTTAGGATCTCATTTGTCCCAACCAATTTTTAAAATCTGTCACAATCAATTTTGAAGATTTAATTTCTCACAATCCCTTTTATTTCAAGCTCTCAGTTGTTTAATCAATGATGGTTTTTAAGCCTGTATTTTGATATTTGGTATTTATTTATCACAATATTCAATATTTTTGCTGCAGGAAAAGTTGAATTGGAACAGAAGAGAAAAATCAGCACCAAAATCCCACGGAATTCTTTCATTTCATCCCACAATCCAATTATCTGCCAATACCCATCAATTAATTCAAATAAAACTTCTGATTATTGGGTTTGTATTATAATTATTGTATCACACTTCACTATTACATTTAAATATTTCATTTAAATATGATATATCTATATAATAATTATAATGTATATTTAATTATATATTATAGATTATAATATAAATATATAATATTACATGTACATTATATGTATTTTATATTATATATGCATTATAATTATTTATTATACTATTATTATAATTGTATTATGATGTGATTATATGTAATATAATGTAATATAATATAATATAATGTAATATAATATAATGTAATGTAATATAATGCAATATAATATAATAAATGTAATATAATATAATATAATATAATATAATGTAATGTAATATAATATAATATATAATTATGTATAATTATTTATATCATCATATAATTAATCATATAATTATAATGTTTTACACTCTATTTTAACACATTTTAATTCATTTCAGAAAGCACCTCCAAACTCCACACACCCTCGGGTGCTTTTTATTTCAAAAAATGAAAAAAAAAATTTTTAAAAAATCACTTTTACAGTGCTGAGAGGATGAAAAAAAAAAAAAAAAAAAAACCCCTCAGGAAGTGGAGGATGAATAATTTGATTTTCCTGACGAAGATTTTGGTGCTCAGGTGCAGCAGAAAGCGCTGAGTCAGCAGCCCCAGGTGATTTCCCTGCACATTCTCAGCTCTTTTTTTTTTAATTTTTTTTTTTTTTTAATTTTTTTTTTTTTTCTGCAATTTCTGTCGTGTGGTTTTGGGGTTTTTTTTTTTTAAATGGTTGGAAAATGTCAGCGAATCAATTCTGAAATGACTCATTCCTGCAGGGAAAGGGGCAAAGCAAAGGGGGGGGATTTTACAGGAAATTTCAATGGGGTTTTTTTTTTTAAAAGGAAAAAAAAAAAAACAACAGGAAAATTCCTCTTAAAAATTGGAATTTTTACGGTCAGGATGAATGGAGGATTTGTGTCTTCTGATTCCAGTTTTTGAAGGGATTTTAGAGGAAATTAAAATATTTTTTAAATGAGATTTCTCTTAAAAAATGCAATTTTCATGGCAGATTTCAGATCAGGATGAATGGAGGATTTGTCTCTTCTGATTTCAATTTTTGAAGGGATTTTAGGGGAAATTAAAATATTTTTTAAATGAGATTTCTCTTAAAAAATGAAATTTTCATGGCAGATTTCAGATCAGGACGAATGGAGGATTTGTCTCTTCTGATTTCAATTTTTGAAAGGATTTTAGAGGAAATTTCAGTATTTTTTTGAATGAGATTTTTTTTTAAAAAATGCAATTTTTATGGTAGATTTCAGGTCAGGACGAATGGAGGATTTGTCTCTTCTGATTTCAATTTCTGGGATGATTTTAGAGAAAAATTCAATTTTTTTTTAATGAAATTCCTCTCCAAAATTCCAATTTCATGGCAAATTCCCTTAAAGGATCAAACAGGACGAATCCAATTAAAAATTCTCATTTTCCCTGCATATTTTCAATGGAAAAAAAAAAAAGCAGAATTTTTGAATTTTTTAACACCCCAATTTTTTTATTTTCACCCCCACCCTGCACTTACTTTCCTCATCAATTTTTAATTCCTCGTTATTTTTGATTTTCTCTGCAATTTCCTTCTCATTGAAGCCTTTGCTTGCCAAGAATTTTATTTTATATTCATCCCATGACACGTGACCTGCAATTAAAGAGAATATTTCAGGATGGAATGATGAATTCTGGAATGATTTCAAAAAAATTTAAAAAAAAAAAAAAAATTAAATTCATAGAAAGAGAAAAATTCATGGAAAGAGAAAAATTAATATTAATATATAAAATAATATTAATATAAAAAGTCATATAAATTAATATAAAATTCATGTGAATATATAAATTCATATTAATATATAAATTAACATATAAATTAATACTAATATATAAATTAATATTAATGTAAAATTATATAAATAGAAAAATTAATATTAACATATGAATATTTATATATAAATAATACTAATATATAAATTAATATGAATGTAAAATCAATATAAATAGAAAAATTAACATTAATATATGAGTATTTATATATAAATAATACTAATATATAAATTAATATATAAAAATTAATATCTAAAAATAATATGAATATAAAATTAATATAAATAGAAAAGTTAATATTCTATATAAATATCAATATAAAAATTAATATTAATATGAAAATAACATTACTATAAAAATTAACATTAATATATAAATTAATATCAATATAGAAATTAATATCAATATAGAAATTGATATCAATATAGAAATTAATATTAACATATACATCAATAAATAAATTTTCATTTTTTTAATTTTTAAATCCTATTTTTAAGCCCAGCATCCCTGAATTTCAGGACTGACAAAAACCTGTCACCTGATTAATATTTGAATTTTTTTTTTTTTAAAAACCCACAAAGTTTTTGTGAAAAATCTGATTTATTTCTTTTTTTTTTTTGGCTTTTTGATGAACCAAACCACATCCTTTCCCCACGAAAATCAAAATATGCCATTCCCAACTCAACTTTTAGCAAAGAATTGAGTGAAAAATCTTTTTTTTTTAAAGGAAAAAAAATGGATTTTACCATCCCCATCGGGATCCACAGCTTTAAAATGAATTTTATTTTCCTCCACGGCCTCCTGGAAATGCTCATCAGTTTTTTCCATGATCCAACGTTGCATTTCCTTGGCACTGATTTTTTTATCTTTATTTATATCCACCCTAAAGAGAGAGAAGAAAAAAAAAAAAAATAAATTAAAAATAAGATTTAAATTTTGAGTTTAGGAAAAGAGGAAAAAAAAATCTGGGATTTTGGCAAAAAAAAACCAGAAAAAAAATTTATTTTTTTTTAAATTTCTGGGAGAAACAATTGGTAACTCGGCCTTGATTTGAGAATTAAATGGAAATAATTTAATTAAATTGAGAAATATTCAGGTTATTAATCAGTGATCAGATTTCATTTCATCACCAGTTCAAATTCTATTTCAAATATCATTAAAATCAGATTTAATTTTATCACCATTTCAAATTCTAATTAAAACATCTCAAACCCACTTTTTATAATACAAAATATCACTAAAAATGAGATTTAATTTAATTTCCATTTCAAATTCTATTTAAACCATCTCAAATCCACTTTTGATAATTCAGGATATCATTAAAAAATCTGATTTCATTTAATTTCCATTTCAAATTCTATATAAAATATCATTAAAAATGAGATTTATCACCATTTCAAATTCTATTTAAACCATTTCAAATCCACTCTTGGTAATTTAAAATATCATTAAAATCACATTTATTTTTATCACCATTTCAAATTCTATTTAGAGCAGATCCAACCCACTTTTTATAATTTAAAAAATCATTAAAAATGAGATTTAATTTAATTTCCATTTCAAATTCTAATTAAAAAATCACTAAAAAAGAGATTTAATTTCATTTCCATTTCAAATTTCATTTAAAACACCTCTGACCTATTTTTTATAATTCAAAATATCATTTAAAAATCAATTTAATTTCATTACCATTTCAAATTCTATTTAAACCATCTCAAATCCACTTTTTATAATTCAAAATATCATTTAAAAAATCTGATTTAATTTTATCACCCTTTCAAATTCTATTTAAAATATCACAAAAAATGAGATTTATCACCATTTCAAATTCTATTTAAAACATCTCTAAAATACTTTTTATAATTCAAAATATCATTAAAAAATCAGATTTCATTTCATCACCATTTCAAATTCTATTTAAAATATCACAAAAAATGAGATTTAAATTTATCACCATTTCAAATTCTATTTAAAATATCATTAAAATCAGATTTAATTTCATCACCATTTCAAATTCTATTTAAAACATCTCTAAAATATTTTTAATAATTCAAAATATCATTAAAAAATCAGATTTCATTTCATTAGCATTTCAAATTCTATTTAATCCATTTCAAATCCACTTTTTATAATTCAAAATATCACTGAAAAATCAGATTTCATTTCATCACCATTTCAAATTCTATTTAAAACACCTCTAACCTATTTTTTATAATTCAAAATATCATTAAAAAATCAGATTTAATTTCATCACCATTTCAAATTCTATTTAAAATATCACAAAAAAATCAGATTTAATTTCATCACCATTTCAAATTCCATTTAAAACACCTCTGACCTATTTTTTATAATTCAAAATATCATTTAAAAATCAATTTAATTTCATTACCATTTCAAATTCTATTTAAACCATCTCAAATCCACTTTTTATAATTCAAAATATCATTAAAAATCAGATTTAATTTCATTTCCATTTCAAATTCTATTTAATCCATTTCAAATCCACTTTTTATAATTCAAAATATCACTGAAAAATCAGATTTCATTTCATCACCATTTCAAATTCTATTTAAAACATCTCTAAAATACTTTTTATAATTCAAAATATCATTAAAAAATCAGATTTCATTTCATCACCATTTCAAATTCTATTTAAAACACCTCTAACCTATTTTTTATAATTCAAAATATCATTAAAAAATCAGATTTCATTTCATCACCATTTCAAATTCTATTTCAAATATCATTAAAATCAGATTTAATTTTATCACCATTTCAAATTCTATTTAAAGCATCCCCAACCCATTCTTTGTTCAATTAAAAAAAACCAAAACAAATTTAAAAAAAAAACCAAAAAAACCAAAAAAAGCCCCAAAACCCGAATTGAAAATCCCCAGGCAGGGCTTTGTTATCTCTGATTGTTGTTACTGAAACTCCAATTGTTCCACATCTGATTTGCATGGAAATGTCAATGAAATGTGAAAAATAAAATGAAAAACAACCGAAAAAAAATGAAAAAAAATTCAAATTTTAGTTTAAAGTCACCACTCACAGCAGGGAGGTGAAAACAACCCCCAAAAAATGAAAAATAAATGAAAAAAATGAAAGAAAAAATCAAATTTCAGTGTAAAGATCACAACTCTCACCAGGGTTTTAAAAAACTACCGCCAAAAAAATGAAAAAAAAATGAAAAAAATGAAAAAAAAATCAAATTTCAGTTTAAAATCACCACTCACAGCAGGGAGATACAAACAACCTAAAAAAATGAAAAAAAAAATTCAAATTTTAGTTTAAAGTCACCACTCACAGCAGGGAGGTGAAAACAGCCCCAAAAAAATGAAAAAAAAAATTGAAAAAAATGAAAAAAAAAAATCAAATTTTAGTTTAAAATCAAAACTCACACCAGGGAGGTGCAAACAAAAAAACGAAAAAAAAAAAAAATCAAATTTTAGTTTAAAGATCACAACTCTCACCAGGGAGGTGAAAACAACCCCAAAAAAATGAAAAAAAATCAAATTTCAGTTTAAAATGTAATCATTATTTGAATGAAATTCTATTTATTAATGAAAAGTTGGCAGCAAATAAAGCTCTGGAAGCCTCAGTTTCTCCCTGATCTGGTAGAAATTGAATTAATTTTAATTAAATGAATTTTAATTAAATGAATTTCTCACTCCAAAATGCAAATAAAGCAAATTCTGCCACCTGGTGTCTGAAAGTGCTGAAACAAATCCAGGTTTGAAAATTTGAATTCAAATTCCCAAATTTTGAAAATTTGAATTCAAATTCCCAAATTTTGAAACCATGACTTAAAATCCCCAATTGTGAAAAATATGGATTAAAATCCCCCGTTTTGAAATAGCAAAATTCTCAATTTTGAAATGGAAAATTCTCAATTTTGAAGCGTTAAAATACCCAATTTTAAAATACTAATTAAAATTTCCAAATTTGGAAAACATCCATTAAAACCCTCAGTTTTTAAATTTTTAACATTTAAAAAATCTCATTAACATTTAAAAAAATGTTAACATTTTTTTTAAAAAAAATTAAAAATTAATTATTTTTTTTTTAATTTTTGAAAACTAATTTTTAATTAAATTTTTAGAATTCATTTTAATTATATACCTATATTTATATATATTTATCTGTGTGTCCCTCACCTGTTGAAGATGTGTATACACATATTTATATATATTTATATATATTTTTATATAAATCTCTGTGTGTCCCTGACCTGTTGAAGATGTGTAGATCCATATATTTATATATTTATATATATATTTTATATTTATCTCAGAGTGTCCCTGACCTGTTGAAGATGTGGATATCCATATTTATATTTATATTTATATATTTATATATATATCCATGTATGTACCTGTTGAAGATGTGTATATCCATATATTTATATATTTATATCCACGATGTACCTGTTGAAAATGTGCAGATCCATATTTATATTTATATTTATATTTATATTTATATTTATATTTATATTTATATTTATATTTATATTTATATTTCTATCCATGATGTGCCTGTTGAAGATGTGGATATCCATATATTTATATATTTATATATATATTTTTATATTTATATCCACGATGTACCTGTTGAAGATGTGTCTATCCATATATTTATATTTATATTTATATATTTATATCCACGATGTACCTGTTGAAGATGTGTATATCCATATATTTATATATATTTATATGTATATCCATGTACGTACCTGTTGAAGATGTGTATATATCCATATATTTATATATTTATATGTATATCCATGTACGTACCTGTTGAAGATGTGTCTATCCATATATTTATATTTATATTTATATATTTATATATATATCCATGTACGTACCTGTTGAAGATGTGTATATCCATATATTTATATTTATATATTTATATATATATCCACGATGTACCTGTTGAAGATGTGTATAACCATATATTTATATTTATATTTATATATATTTATATATATCCACGATGTACCTGTTGAAGATGTGTCCCAGACGCCGCCGGTTGCCGTCGCGCTCTCCGCGCTCGAATCCCTGCCGGGCCCTGCCCAGGAACAGCTCCGGGTGGAAGTCCCGGTTCAGGCGCCCGTCCAGCTCCAGCTTCACCCCGTTCAGGTGCTCGGGGGGCACCAGCTCCTGCTGCATCCCCTGCTGCATTTCCTGCATGTCCTGCTGCATTTCCTGCATGCCCTGCGCGTCGCTGTGGCCGGAGGTGTTGGCGGGCCGCGCCCCCACGGGCGGCAGGAGCAGGGACAGGGACAGGGACAGGGACAGACAGACGGACACGGACAGACACACGGACACACAGGCCAGGCCGCACAGCACGGCCGCCCGCCGCTCCATGGCGCCCTGCTCGCCTTTATCCTCCTCCTCTCGGGGCTGCGACCGCCCGCGGGTAACAGATCTGAAAGGAAAAATAGAGAAAAAATATGAATTAAGGTCTGGTGAAAGAGGTCAAAGTGGGTGAAGTGATCTAACGGGAAAAAAAAACAAACTCTGAAGCAAGAGGACATTAATGAACAACTACAAACTAAAATAACCTATACATAATAGTATTAATTTATTTACATACAAATATTTACATATAGATACTTCTATAGATACAATTGTATATAATACAGTTCTATATATGCAATTATATAGATAACATACTTCTCTACATACAATTACATAACATACTTCTATATAGACAATTATTTATAATATACTTCTATATATACAGTTATATATATAACATACTTCTATATAGACAATTATATTTAATATACTTTATATTTGTGTATATATACACAATTATACATAATGTTATATATACTATAAAATTTTACATATTATATATAACTAGTAATTTATATACATATATTTATATATATACTTCTATATATACACAATTGCTAATAGATACATAACTATATATACGTCTATATATACACAATTTTACATAATATGTTATATTTATCATACATAATATTTTATATATATTATATAGTGGTTTATATATTATAATAATTTATTTTTATACATACACCTTTATGTATATACACACAATTATATACAACATACCATATATTTACTAATATAGACAATTGTATATACATTTATATATACTTATACATACACAATTATATACTATATATCTTACATACTATATATTATATATCTTATTTATTATATTTATAACATATTTATGTTATGTATTATATACTACATAAAATAGTTTAATTAATAATTTAATTAATAATTTTTACACATTTTTATAGCTACTTATATCTATACAATCATATAATTGTTTATCTATACACAATTATACATACAATGTACTATGTACTTACATATACATAGTTATATATAACATATATATACCTATATATAATTTTATATGTATCTTTATATAGTATTTTATATATATCTTATGCTATTTACTTCTATATCTACAAATATAAAAAATCTACACACAAGAAGAAATTCAGAGGAACCGACACAAAAATAGAGCAGTTTTAGATGTCAGACCTTTAAAAAGCCTGTTAAATAATAAATATATAGAATTAACGCATTAGTTTTCATTCTGCAGAGGACTTGGGAAAGGAACATCCTTGAAAATGCAGAAAAAGCCACGGGAGGATCCCAGAGACCCCAACAAAAAATGTTCTTTATAAAAAAAAAAATGTTGTTTTTGGAGAGGGAGGATTGAGGGAAATCCGGTCAGGTCCAAGAGAAAGCGGAGCCGGGAACAGCCAGGAGGCAGCGACAGAGCTGTCACAGAGCCACAAAATCCCAATATCCTGCCCTGGAAGTGACCCACAGGCATCATCCCACCCAATTCCCGACTAAAAAAAAATCCAAAAAAATCCCAAATCCAGCAGAGAGCGCGCCAAGGAACCCAAACCCCTCGGAGCCCCGCGGGAGGAGCCGCCCGCACTCACCGGGAGCCGGCCCGGAGGGAGCGGCCGCTGCCCCGAGCGCCGCGGGGAGGCTGAGCCTGAGCCCGAGCCCGGGCCCGGCCGCCCCTCACGGCCCCTCACGGCCCCGCACGGCCCCTCACGGTCCCTCACGGCCCCGCACGCCCCCGGACGGAGCCGCGGCGCTGCCAGGGCGGAGGGAGGCGGCCCGGAGACGGAAGTTTTGTCATTTCGCCTCAAGGGAGGCCCCGGCCGCCATCTTAGGTGAGGGCAGCCGCCATTTCCGGCAGTGAGGGGGCAAAGGGGCGTTTTCCTGGCGTTGCCGTCCTTATGTCGGTTTTGAACGCGGGGTTCGCCTCCTGCTTCCTGGCTGTGTGTGCGTTGCTGTTTTCATAGGATTATGGAATGGTTTGGGTCAGAAGGGACCTTAAATAGCATCTAATGGCAAGGCCTGCCATGAACAGAGAAGCTGTGAGCGCCCCATCCCTGAAATTGTCCAAGGCCAGATTGGACATTGAGGCATGGAGTAACCTGGGGTAGTGGAAGGTGTCCCCGCCCATGGCGGAGGGTGACACTGGAGGGGTTTTGAGCTCCATCCCAACTTTTATGATTCCATCTACACGGCACGGCCACGGCGCAGCGCCCAAACCCAAGATGGCGCCTCCTCGGCCATCAGGTGCCCTACCCCAAGATGGCGGCCGCCGCGTCAGGTGCTGCAGCCACCACCCCTTCTCCCGCCCCTTCCCCCGGTGTAGGAACCGCGGGAGCCGCGACCGGAGCAGGGACAGAACCGCCGCTTCCCGGAGGAGAAGGCGGCGAGCGCAGGAGAGCCATGAAGCCACCCCAGCGCGGCAGCGACGCGCGGTGAGCGCTGCTGCACGAATCTTGTCCCCTCCTGGTGGCCGTACCCCCGTTCCCGCCTAAACGCGGTGGGCGTGGCCGCGGAGCCGGCCGTGAGGGGCCCCGCGCTGCCATGAAGGCGCTGCGGCGGCTGAGCCGGCACCGCACCGCGCTGGGGCTCGGCGGCCTCTCCCTCTGCGCCGCCGTCCTGCTCTACCTCGCCAAGTGCACCTCCGAGGGGCTGCGCCCGCTGCCCGCGCCCCCCGCGCTCCCGCACAGCCAGCCCGGCCGCGGGGCCCGCGCCGCGCCCCCGCCCGCCGCTGAAGGCAGCGCCTTGCTGGCCGTGGTGGTGATGAGCGGCCCCAAGTACAGCGAGCGGCGCAGCATCATCCGCAGCACCTGGATGGCGGCGGCTCGGCAGGCGCCTCACGGCCACGTCTGGAGCCGTTTCGTGGTGGGCACGGCGGGGCTGAGCGCCGAGGAGCTGCGGAGCCTGGAGCTGGAGCAGAGCCGGCACCGCGACCTGCTGCTGCTGCCGGAGCTGCGCGATTCCTACGAGAACCTCACGGCCAAGGTGCTGGCTACCTACGTGTGGCTGGATGCGCACCTGGACTTCCAGTTCGCCCTCAAGGCTGACGACGACACCTTCGTGCGCTTGGATGTGCTGGTGGAGGAGCTGAGGGCCAAGGAGCCGCGGCGCCTTTACTGGGGCTTCTTCTCGGGCCGCGGGCGGGTGAAATCCGGGGGGAAATGGAAGGAGAGCGCCTGGCTGCTGTGTGATTATTACCTGCCCTACGCGCTGGGCGGCGGCTACGTGATCTCCGCCGACCTGGTGCGCTACCTGCGCCTCAGCAGGGACTACCTGAACCTGTGGCAGAGCGAGGACGTGTCCCTGGGGGTGTGGCTGGCGCCCATCGACGTGAAGAGAGTGCACGACCCCCGCTTCGACACCGAGTACAAATCGCGCGGCTGCAACAACAAATACATCGTGACACACAAGCAGAGCATCGAGGACATGCTGGAGAAGCACCAGACGCTGGCGAAGGAAGGGAAGCTCTGTAAGGAGGAGGTTAAACTGCGCCTTTCCTACATGTACGACTGGGGAGTGCCTCCCTCGCAGTGCTGCCAGAGGAAGGATGGCATCCCCTGAAAGGCTCGGGAAGAAGCCGCAGGATGATGGACTCTGCTCCGGAGAATCCCGTTCAAACGGAATTCTCGCCTCGGTTTCTCCCTCGGAACATTGGGCACAAAGGGTTTGGGATGCAGGCATGGCTGCGTTTAGGGAATTGCGGTTAATTGGAGTCAGGACCTCTGGAATTTCCCACTCCGTATCCAAGGACAGACTTCCCAAATCCCAGCCTGGTGCTGTGGATCCAGAATTCCAGCAGAACTGAGAGGGAAGAGATGATAAAATGGAAATTTTTGCCTCAGTTTCTCCCTCAGAATATTGGGAACAGATCGTTCCCATCGGGCACCGATCCCAAAGGCTTTGGGATGCAGGCCTGGCTGGGTTTAGGGAATTGCAGTTAATTGGAGTCATGGGTTAATTACTCTTTAAAAGATTTTGCACGATTTCGTTCTGGCATCCTGGGACTCCCTGGGAGCTGCTGACGTGGCATGGTTCAAGATGCTTAAAAAAAAAAAAAAATAATAAAGTGACAGAAAGCACAGAGAAAAAAAGGTCAAATGCCAGGATTGAAGGCAAATAAAAGGTGACAAAACAAAGAGAGTATTAAAAAAATCAGGGGGGAGAGAAGTGGAATGAAAAGTTTGAACAGATTCTGATGTTTATTTGCTAAAGGTCACGATAAGTTTGGTGCTGATAAGACTGAACTGAGGCTGCTGTTTATTCCCTGGCAAGGAAATGCCAGCTTGGCACACAGGGAAGAGCCCAAACTGGGAACAGGAGCAGGAAAAGGGATCAGCTTTTCCTGGGATGGCTGCAGGGAGAACTCTCTGGCACAGAGTGGAATGATTAAATCTGTTCATTTGTCTCTTTTTTTGCTGTTTGAAAGGCAATGTACATAAATCACCTGGCAGCTTCCAAAGGGAGGTGGCTGAGTTTTGGCAGAAATGGAATTTATTTTAATTTAGGAGATTTTTTTTTGGCTTTGCAAAGCCTCCAGGTGTTGTTTGGAGCTCATTTCCCTCCAACACTCAAGAACTCCCTGGCTGCTCCAAGACTTTGCAGTCTTCAAATTTAGATTTATTTTTAATACAAATGAGCAGGAATCGATCAATGGCAGTTCAAAAAGCATTTTTATCCCCAAAGATGGGGATTTAAGGTATAAAAATGAACTTTGTGCAGTCAAGAGAAAAAAAGTTCCCCCCACCCCAAAAATTCAACTTTGAGAAACTTCATTTCTCTTTTCAGCACGGTAAAAAAAAAAATCACATTTAGGTGCTCAAAGCTGGGAGAATTCCCTTCTTTTCTCCAAAAATTCCTTGTAGAGGAACTAAAATTAAATTAATTATCAGTGACACATCCACAGATGGGATTTTTCCCTCAGTCCTGGCTGCACCAAAATTATCAGAGCTCACACAGGACTCAGACATTATTTATTTCTCTCCAAACCTGGAATTCCAACATTTTTCAGTGGCAGCTGCTCCAAAATTTTTCCAGTCCCCTGTGCCAGCAAATGTAAAATTTCATTTTTTAAATGTCTTTTTTTTTGTGTGTGATTTTTTTTTTTTTTTTTTTTTTTTTTTGGTGTTTGTTGCACTCTGCACTTTCATTCCCATTCCATTCCCTCCTTCCCAACTCTGGCTGGAAGAGACAAATGGCAAAGAAAAATTGAAAAATTTAAAATAAAAACAAAAAAAAGCCAAATTCTCTTTCTTTTTGCTTCTTAGCAAAATTAGGAATTTTAGGAACACCAAAGGGATCGATTATGTTGGTCTTTTATTTTGTTACTCTCTTGTTTTAATTAATTAATTATTGAAGATTAAAAAATCTTCAGGTTTTTTTTCTATTTTGAGAATTTCAAGGCTTTTTTTCCCTAAAACAAAACTAAAATCCTGCAAAAACTCTTTATTATTTTAGCATGTTAAACCCTATTATTATAATTATTATTAAAATGCATGCTTAGGGATTACCAGGGAATATTTTATCCCAACATACCCTATTCCAAATGAGGAATTTTCCAAG
Source organism: Sturnus vulgaris (assembly GCF_052056855.1). NCBI lineage: Eukaryota > Metazoa > Chordata > Aves > Passeriformes > Sturnidae > Sturnus > Sturnus vulgaris. Next base: position 1,637,273 of record NC_142267.1, read on the forward strand.
ATGACAGCAAACTCCAGGTTTTTTTAAACATCCATTTGCCATCTGAGGTTCATCAATGTTGTCTGTAAATGTGATTAATTACCTGTAATGTGAATATTTATTTATAATTATATTTATTTATAAATCTTGCCAGTGTATTCTCTTTATTTTCCCAAGAAAACTACAAATAAATGCATTTATTCCCAGAATAACATCCATTCTCCCATTATTTTATCCACCTTTACCCTTTTTTCCCCTGGAAAATCATAAATAAATCCAATTATTCCCACCATAACTTCCATTTTCTTATTATTTTATCCCACTCAGCCTTTTTTCCCTGGAAAATTAAAATAAATCAATTTGTTCCCATCAAAACATAAATGTTCCCATTATTTTATCCACAAAAATTCCAAATAAATCCATTTATTCCCAGAATAACATTCACTTTCCCAATATTTTATCCACCTTTCCCCTTTATTTTCCCTGGAAAATTCTTACCTGGGAAGCCAAATTATTTTAATGGGAATTTTTTTTCCCCCTGATTTCCTTGGAATCTTTACTCAAAAATTAAAATAATCTATTTTTTTTTCCCCTATAAATAATCAGGAATAACTTTGGGATTTTGCTGCTGATCCTTTTGGAATTTATTCCCAAATTTTCCTGCCTGTCCCAGGCAGTCGCTAGATGTCACTCCAAGCCTTTGGAAGTGTGAATTCCTTAAAAAAATAAAAAAGGGAATTTAACTCTCCAGGACTAAAATCGGGAGCTGTTTCCTGATTTTAACATTAAATAATTGGGGGAAAAGGGAAAGGAAAAAGTTTTCCAATTAAAAAAAATAAATTTATTGAGGACGGAGGATTATTATTCCATAGAATCAATGGAAAATTAATGCGGAAACCTAAAGAAAAAGCTTTGTGGAAACCCAAAACTGCCAGAATGCAGGAAAAATTAATAAAACGAACCAAACTAATTAATAAATTAATTTAAAAATTAATAAATGAACCTATGTGTCCCAAGTGCCACATCCTGGGGTTTTGGGGACACTTCCAGCGATGGGGACTCCCCTGAGCAGCTCATTCCAGTGCTTGGCCACCCTTTCCTGCAGGGAATATTCCCAAATATCCAAACTAATCCCAGCCTGGGGCTGTGGATCCAGAATTTCATAAGGATTGAGTGGGAAGAGACAATAAAATAGAATTTTTGCCTCAATTTCTCCCTCAGAACATTGGGCCCAAGGCTTTGGGATGCAGGCCTGGCTGGATTTGGGGAAGATTAATTGGAGTCAGGAGTCCTCTGGAATTTCCAGGACAAACTTCCCAAATCCCAGCCTGGTGCTGTGGATCCATAATTCCGAGGGAATTGAGTGGGAAGAGACAATAAAATAGAATTTTTGCTTCAATTTTTCCCTCAGAACATTGGGCCCAAATCATATCCCAAAGGCTTTGGGATGCAGGCCTGGCTGGATTTAGGGAATTGCAGTTAATTGAAGTCAGGAGTCCTCTGGAATTTCCCACTCCATATCCATAGAAAGATTTCCCAAATCCCAGCCTGGTGCTGTGGATCCAGAATTCTAAAATATTTGAGCAGGAAGAGATGATAAAATAGAATTTTTGCCTCAATTTCTCCCTCGGAACATTGGGCCCAAGGCTTTGGGATGCAGGCCTGGCTGGATTTCAGGAATTGCAATTAACTGGAGTCAGGATTCCTGGAATTTCCTACTCCATATCCATTTAAAGATTTCCCAAATCCCAGCCTGGTGCTGTGGATCCAGAATTCCATAAGAATTGAGCAGGAAGAGATGATAAAATGAAATTTTTGCCTCAATTTCTCCCTCAGAACATTGGGCACAAAGGCTTTGGGATGCAGGCCTGGCTGGATTTCAGGAATTGCAATTAACTGGAGTCAGGATTCCTGGAATTTCCCACTCCATATCTATGGAAACACTTCCCAAATCCCAGCCTGGTGCTGTGGATCCAGAATTCCAGCAGAACTGAGAGGGAAGAGCTGCTAAAATGAAATTTTTGCCTCAATTTCTCCCTCACAACACTGGGCCCAAATCACATCCCGAAGGCTTTGGGATGCAGGCCTGGCTGGATTTCAGGCAGAATTTATCTTCCACTTTCTAAAATTCCAACCTGGCTCCTAAAAAGCTCCAAGGGCCGTGGCTGGGAGGTTTCTGAGGACAAGGGAGAGGGATAAGAAAACAATAACCGGGATCCGATTTCTTGGGAGCCGCGGGAGGAGATAATTGGAGTCTCCAAGAGCTGCTGATAAGATCGGACTCGGTTGCTATTTTCAGGCTCAGACAGCAAGGCTGGAGACACCGAAATAAATCCTAAAACCCGAGCTGCAGGCTCCCAAAGAGCTCTGTCTCCAAGGAAATCCATAAATATTCCAAGGTGTGGGATACCAGGATTCCTTGGGGGCACCTCAGATGGGGCAGAACTGAGGGGAAAAGGAAGAATTAAGGGGGAAAAATTATTTTGTTTTAGTTCCAAAAGGGATTTTCTCTTCCTTGGGGTGTCCCAGCAGCAGCTCCTGGCTGCAATTCCTTCTGGGAAAGAGGCAGGGAATAAACAGAGCTGTGTTTAACCTGGAAAAGCAATTCCTGAGTGGAGTCAGGGTCTCCTGAGGGTCTCCATCCTCCAAATGGAACCTCAGGATTCACCTGGAGGAAGAGAAAACAAACCTGGATTAGAAAACTTGGAGAAGGATTTAATTCCAAGTTTAAAATTCCTGTGGGAATTTGGGGACAGGTCCAAGCTCTTCACAGTGGCCATGGCAGGGCACAGTGACACAGGATGGGTCCAAACTGGATTTCAAGGAATTTTCCTCATCGTTCCCACAGTCAATTCTTGGATCAGCAGGAATATTTGGGATCATCCCATTTTTCCTTGCTTTGGGCTCACCTCATCCATGTGGATCCAGTCATTCCCTGCTCCTGACAGTTGTTTATCCCAAAATATTTGGCTCTCGATGCTTTCCAGATGAAATCAGACATCAAAGGCCCAAAATTTCCTTCCTTCCCTCCCTCTGCCTTCCCCTTCCATGGCTTGTATTGATCAGGGATTTCTCCCTGGATTGGGAAGGGCAGTTTGGAAGGAAAAGGAAAGGCAGGATCCAGGATCAGGTTGGGAATGGCTGCAAATTCCTGGATTGGGGAATTGGGAGCAGCAGGAGAATTGGGATTATGCAGAATAAAAACCCCAGGGAAATCCAGCTTTAGGAATATTAAATGGGAAGGTTTTGTCCTTGCAAATGGGATGAAAATTCCAGGATATTTCCCCCCAGGAATTCTGGAGCCAAAGGGAGCTGCTTCCATTTCATCCACATCCTAAATGGGGTTCCCCTCCCTCACAGCATCCCTGCTGGATTTGGGGAAAAGGTTCCTGGAAAAAACAGGATCCTCAGGGAATGCCACATTCCCAAGGCTCCCAGAGCTCCAGGAGATTTTGGACCACGCTCCCAACTGGGATTTTGGGGTGTCCTGGGCAGGGATAAGGGTTGGACTCTGATCCCATGGATCCTCCCAGCTCAGGATATTCCCTAATTCCATGATTCCAGGTATCCCAGTGTCCCCTTTCCTTGAATTTCTTGTCCCTCCTGTCCCTGATTTCCTGATTTCCCTGGCAAGGACCATAACCCCAGGCTGGGATTTTGGGATATCCTACAGGACCAGGATGGGAATCAATGATCCCATGGATCCTTCCCTAATTCCATGATTCCAGGTGTCCCAATGTCCCCATTCCTGGAATTACCCCTTGCCCCTGATTCCCTGATTTCCCTGCAGCCCCTTCCCTGCAATCAGGGAATGTTTATCCCACCACTTCCCTTTCCATGGGAGGCTTTTCCATTGCTTTTCCATGCCTTTCCAGACATCAAACAGCTCATTTCCCTTGGCTTTTGTCCGTGAAATGGGCTGGAACCGAGGCTGTAAACAACTGCATCAGCAACGCTGAGGTTGATTTAAAAGCCAGGAATTTTATTTTTTTTTTTCCCCCTCCCCTCTGTCCTTTTTTTAACGCTTTAAATCCAACATTTTTCCACAGCTTTGCCTGTTCCCCTCTCTGGCTTTGCAGAGCAGGAAAGGGAAAGTGAGGAAAATAAGTTAGGGTAGAAATTGGGATGAAATGATCCTTAAAGGATTCTTGGGATCAGCCTGCAGTGCTGGGAGGATCCAGGTTAGAGAGAAATGGGAGGAAATTTTTTTACTGTTGGTTTTGGGGGTTTTTTTGTTTGTTGTTGGTTTTTTTTCTTTCTTTTTCTGGGCAAATCCAGAACATTTCAGGGAAAGCAGCTTGGGCAAAGAGAATTTTATTGTAGCTGCCCTGGGGAACAACATCAGCCGGGTGGTTCATGGCTGGATTTGAGGATCCTAAAGGGTTTTTCCAACCTCTGATTCCCAAATCTGGCAGGGATTGGGATCCTCAAGAGCACAGCCAGGAACCCACCTGGATTTCCAGAACTGGGGAGACTTTTAACATTCCTGTGCTTCCCCTTGGACGTTTTGAGACTCAAAACTACATTTTGGGACTCAAAACTACCTGTCAGAGCTTTTTTTCCTCTCATTCCCACAAAGAACTGGGAATTCAGAGGGAAATTTCCGTGTTTGGGGGCTTGGGCAGGATAGAGAATATTAATTAATTAATTAATTCTTTGTATTATATTAATATAAAGAATTTTTGCTGGGCAAATTTACTCGAGTTCAGATCCAGCCTTTTCCTCCCAAAATCCCATTTTTTCCACCCCTCCGAGACGGGGGATTTGGGCTGGGGGCTGGATTTCACCTCACATTTATCCACATCATCCATCAAACAATCGCTGCAGCATCCTCCTCCCTCTGCCTCCCTCCCTCCCTCCCTCCCTCATCCTTTGGGGGAATGTTGGAGAGGGACCAGCCTTGTCACTAATTGTGAATTGCGCTAATTGGGATATTTGGGATATTTAATCCCTGCTCCTGAAACCATCCCGGGGCTGCTGCATCAAAGACCCCAGTGTCACCAACACAGAGGAGTTTTTCATGCCGGGGGCTGCTCCGGGTGATGGCTCCAGCCTGGCTGGAGGGAAAAGCTGTTATTAGGGAATTAAAGCGGCGCGGACGCCGTTCCAGCAGGGCTCCGTCCAAGCCACGCGGCGCTGGGAGATGGGAATTGTGTCCCAGGCTGAGCCTGCCCCGGCTTCAGCATCCCCGGGGAAAATGGGAAAGGATCAGGGGCTCGCCCTGCTCCCCCTATGAGGTGGGGACCCCCGGAATTCCTGAGCCTGGAGATTTCCCTGGATGGATCTGAGCTCGTAATCACTGGGAAAAGGTTCGGTGGTCCCTTAGGGAAAGGCTCTGTGATCCCTTAGGGAAAGGTTCTGTGATCCCACAGGGAAAGGCTCCGTGATCCCACAGGGAAAGGCTCCGTGATCCCACAGGGAAAGGCTCCATGATCCATGAGGGAAAAGTTCCATGATCCCATAGGAAAATGCTCCCTGATCCCACAGGGAAAGGCCCGATCACCCCATAGGGAAAGGCCCCGTGATCCCATAGGAAAAGGCTCCATGATCCCATAGGGAAAGGCTCCCTGATCCCTTAGGAAAAAGCTCCACAATCCCTTAGGAAAAGGCTCCCTGATCCCATAGGGAAGAGGCTCCATGATCCCACAGGAAAAGGCCCCATGATCCCATAGGGAAAGGCTCCCTGATCCCTTAGGGAAAAGTTCCATGATCCCACAGGAGAAGGCTCTGTGATCCATGAGGGAAAAGTTCCATGATCCCATAGGAAAAGGCTCTGTGATCCCACTGGAAAAAACTCCACAATCCCTTAGGAATAGGCTCCCTGATCCCATAGGAAAAGGCCCCATGATCCCACAGGGAAAAATTCCATGATTCCACTGGAAAAGGCTCCATGATCCCTTAGGGAAAGGCTCCCTGATCCCACAGGGAAAGGCTCCCTGATCCCACAGGGAAAGGCCCCATAACCATCCATGAGCAGCAGTCAGTCAATCCCAGGGATGGTATTTTCCTGCTGGATTTGGGATTTGGATGGGAATTTTTAGGATTTTGGCTGGCTAAGACAAACATCCCAAAGCTGGGAACATCTGGAAGGCTCTGATCAGTGGGAACATCTGCTGGGGGTGTCTGCATTCCAGATGGGAGAAAACAGCTTGGAATTCCATCCAGGAAATCCAGGAAATCCTGTAGATGTGTCCTGGTGGGAGCAGGGAGCAAGGAGCTGAAAAACCAGAAAGAAAATCCAAAGAAACTCCAAAAATTCCACAAAAACCATCCCAAAAAAATCCAAGGAACCCACAAAACTCCACCAGAAACCCCCCCAAAAAATCCCAAAAAGAAAAAGGGATTCCTTCAGGAAAACCATCCTGGGAAAGGCTGAGCCCTATGGAATAAATTCAAATATTGGGATTTATTATTAATGCAATTTTCAATTATTTGGGGTCCCAAAGTGAGATTTTTTTTTGAAGGGAATTTTGGAATTTTTTTATCCAGACAGCGAGGCCTGGAAAACCAGGAAGCTGGACTTGGATTTTCCAATTGAAATCCATCCTAATCTCAGGAAAAACTCTCCAAAAAAAACCATTTCCATGTGTGGCACCTCCCCACCACAGGTTCCAGGGCCCATTTTCCATCTGTTCCCAGCTAAAAAAAGATGGGGAAAAAAAAGGTGAAAATCTGCCCCTCATTCCCAAGGAATTATCCCAAGGAAAATCCCAATTTCTTGAGATTTCAACCCTCACAGCTGCAACCCCCCAAAAGGTTTTTCCCAAATTTTTTTTTTTAAGGTTGGAATAAATTTTCCCCCCCCCCTTTTTTTTTTTTTTCCCCTCCTTCTCCTTGCATCCCAAAACCTGCCCAGGCCTCCTGGTATTTATTTGGGAAAAATGGAAAACTCCTGGTTCTCCCTCACAGGAGGCCCAAACCTTTCCTCTCCATCCTAATTAAGGTTCCTTCCATGGCTAATTAAATCCTCCAGGGAATTAATCCAAATTTCCTGCAATGAAAATCAGCTGGATCCACTCCCCATGCTCTGCTCTCCCAGGCTGGAATCTCCTTTTTTTTTTTTTTCCAACAGGGAATTGCACCAAGGAATTCTGTCACTTTTCCTCCTTTTCTCTGCCTTTTTTTGGAGTTTTAGGGAATTTTATTTCCAAGCTGAGCAGTCCAAATTTAACTTTATTGGGTTTTTTTTTTGGGGGGGGGGGGATTCCAGGATGTGAGTCAATTCCAGCCTCATCCCAGCATGGAATGAGGGAAAGATTTGCAGCAAATAAATCCCAAAATCCACTTTAGGACAATGTCAGGCCCTGGAAAATCCTGGATTTGGAGCAGGATTCCCATCCAGGCCTTTCCCAGTCCTGGATAAATCCCTCCAAGAATTTTCCAAGGGTTTGGAACACAATTTTCTGAGGATTCAGCTGCTTCCCTGAGGAAGGGAAAAATCCCTTTTGTGGGGCTGGATCAGCAAATCCTGGAATTCCATCCCAGCTGAATCCTCCTGGAATTCCAGGATGTGATTCCACAGAATCCCAGCACAATTCCAACCTCATCCTTTTCTTTCCCAACAAAGAATGAAGGAATGAGTGGAAAAGATTTGCAGCAGATAAATCCCAAAATTCACTTTAGGACAAATGCCAGGCCCTGGAAAATCCCAAATCAGGGATTTTCCAGGATGTGATTCCAGCCTGATCCCAGCAAGGAATGAAGGAAAAGTTTGCAACAGGTAAATCCCAAAATTCCCCTTCAATCCCTGGAGAATCCCAAGGCAGGGATTTGCAACCCTGAACAGGAACCTCCAGACAAAAATAAACACCAGGCAGGGAATATTTATTTTAGTCACATTCCAGACTCTCGGATTTCTGGCAGTTTCCAGCTCTCCTGGAATTCCCAGCCCTGCTTGACAGATCTCTCCATCTCCTTCCCCAAGGGGAATTTTTTTTCCACTTGGGATTTGCCCACACAGATGAATTTTTGGGAATTTGCTGCTGGATTTGGTGTGGATTCGCTCTTGCAGGACAGGGGAGATTTTGGGAGCAGATTTTTGGGAGCACATCCCAGCCTTTCCCAGGTTTTGGACAGGTGCTGGAATCATTAAAATCTAAGGGAAAAAAAAAATCATCCCCTAAAAGGCAGTTTTTAATTAAAAATTAATTTTTGAGGTGCTGGGGAAATATTTGGGAAAGGAAAACGAGAAACAAAAGGGGAAAGGAAAGGGAAAAAGAAAAGGGGAAAGGAAAAAGGGAAAGAAAAGAAAAAAGGAAAAAGGAAAGAAAAAGGGAAAGGAAAAAGGGAAAGGAAATCCCCACAATTTTACCCCCAACTCCTCTCGCTCCCCCCAAATCCCCCCACGGCACCAAAAGCTCTCCCAGATCCCCTCTGAACATTCCCAAATCCCTCTGAACAATTCCTGAATTTACTGAGCAATTCCTGAATTTCCTGACGAATTCCTGAATTTACTGAGCAATTCCTGAATTTCCTGACGAATTCCTGGATTTCCTGAGGAATTCCTGAATTTCCTGACGAATTCCTGAATTTACTGAGTTTCCTGAGGAATTCCTGAATTCCTAAATTTCCTGAGCAGTTCCTGAATTTCCTGAGCAGTTCCTGAATTTCCTGAGCAATTTCTAAATTTTGTCCCAAAATTGTGTGGATTTTTTTTCCCAAAATTGTGTGGAATTGTGTCCCAAAATTCTGTGGATTTTTGTCCCCAAAATTGTGTGGATTTGTGTGGAATCGTGTCCCAATCCTTGGGGAAAATCTCCCAAAATATCCCAGGTGACAAAGGCAGCCCCTCCCCCATCCTTCCCTCCGGCCCCTCGCACTTTTTCATTTTTCATTTTTCACTTTTCATTTTTTTTCACTTTTCCTTTCCCAGTTTTTTTTTTTTTTTCCTTCCAAGGTTGTTTTTTTTTGTTTTTTTTTGGGAATCCAATATCCCGTGGCCTCCTCGGTCTGCAGATCAAAGTGACCAAAGAGCCCGAGCTGGTGACAGCAAAGAAATCAAAACCTGGGAGGAAAAGAAAACAATTCCTGGAAAAAAATTAAAATAAAATAAAATAAAGTAAAATAAAATAAAATAAAATAAAATAAAATAAAATAAAATAAAATAAAATAAAATAAAATAAAATAAAATAAAATAAAATAAAATAAAATGGATTTTGGGATCATTCCTGCACTTTGCAGGGCCCCAGGCTCTGCTCCAATCCCGGATTCCCTGGAAAATATCCCTGAGTGAGCAAAGCCCGGTTTGGGGAATTTGGGAATCCCTCACCACCACACCCAAAAAAATAAAAAATAAAAAAATTTTAAAATCACCAAATTATTTCTGGTCTTTCCCATCTCAATCCTTCATTTCCAATGCCACGGAAAAATCCAAATTTTTGTTTTTATTTTTTTTTTTAATTAATTAAATTATAAAATCCCTCACCACCACACACAAAAAAAAAAATAAAAAAATCACCAAATCATTTCTGGTTTTTCCCATCTCAATCCTTCATTTCCAAACCCAAAAACAAATAAAATCAATTCCCCCCCCCCCCAAAAAAAATAAAATAAAATAAAATAAAAACCCCAGTGCTGGTTACAAGTGCTACGGTGAAATAATTAAAATAATTAAAATAATTAAATCGCGAGGTAACGAGCCCCGAATCTCAGCGTGAAGCACAAATTAAATATTCCCAAAATTTCTGTGGGATGATTAAAAAAAAAATAAAATAAAATAAAAATTTTTAAAAAAGGAGAATTGTGGTGAAAAGCAGCAGCAAATTCTGGAAGCAAAGCTGGAGGAGCTGGGGGAGGATTTGGGATTCTGCAGGGAATTTGTGGGATTTGGGGTTTGGGGTTTGGGAATTTGGGGATTGGGGTTTTGGGGATTTGGAGATTGGGAATTTGGGGTTTTGGGGTTTAGGATTTCGGGGTTTGGGGATTTTGGAGTTTTGGGATTTTTGGGGATTTTGGGGTTTAGGGGTTTTGGGGTTTGCGGTTTTGGGGGTTTTGGGATTTTGGGGTTTTGGGGATTTTGGGGTTTTGGGGGTTTGGGGATTTTGGGGTTTGGGGATTTGGGATTTTGGGGGTTTGGGGGATTTGGGGATTTTGGGGTTTGGGGATTTGGGATTTTGGGGGTTTGGGGGATTTGGGGATTTTGGGGTTTGGGGATTTGGGATTTTGGGGGTTTGGGTTTGACATTTGGGGATTTGGGATTTTGGGGGTTTGGGGATTTGGGATTTTGGGGGTTTGGGTTTGACATTTGGGGATTTGGGATTTGGGGGGTTTAGTGGATTTTGGGATTTTGGCGATTTGGGGGTTTGGGGATTTTGGGGTTTGGGATTTGGGGATTTGGGATTTTAGGATTTTGGGATTTTTGGGGTTTGGGGTTGCTGCTAGGCTCCCATCAGCATCCCCATGAAATCCGAGCCCGTCTGGACGGTGATGGCGGCGCCGGCGCTGTTGTCCACAAAGATGGAGGCGTACTGACCGGCCTGGGGTATTGATCACATTGATTGATTGATTATAGGGTATCGATCACATTGATTATAGGGTATTGATCACATTGATTATAGGGTATTGATAAGATGGAGTGTACTGACCGGCCTGGGGTATTGATCACATTGATTGATTGATTATAGGGTATTGATCACATTGATTATCATATTGATTATAGGGTATTGATCACATTGATTATAGGGTATTGATCACAGGGTATTGATCATCACACTGATCACAGGGTATTGATCACATTGATCACAGGGTATTGATCACATGGTATTGATCATATTGATTATAGGGTATTGATCACAGGGTATTGATCACATTGATTATAGGGTATTGATCATCACATTGATTATAGGGTATTGATCACATTGATCACAGGGCATTGATCATATTGATTATAGGGCATTGATCACATTGATCACAGGGCATTGATCATATTGATTATAGGGCATTGATCACATTGATCACAGGGCATTGATCATATTGATTATAGGGTATTGATCATATTGATTACAGAGTATTGATAAGATGGAGGCATACTGACCGGCCTGGGATCAATACATGGTATTGATCATGGGCTATTGATCATATTGATATCATATCACATTGATCACAGGGTATTGATCAGGGAGATATTGATTACAGGAATATTGATCACAGGCTATTGATCACACAGTGGGAATGTCAGATTGGCACTGGGGGATGGGATTGGGAAGGGTTATTGATCACGGGGGTATTGATATGGTGCAGTCTGTTATATTGTATTATATTAATATAAAATTATAGTGTATATATATTTATATACTGGATTTGGGGTGACTGATTGGTGTGGACACGGTGCACTCTGTAATTCCTTTTTTCTGGGAATTCCATCACCTAAAGGGCAGGAATTGGGCAGAAATTGGGATTTCCAGGGCCTCACCTGCAGCTGCAGCAGCCCATGGACACAAACGGTGAAGATTCTGCTGTTGCTTTCCAGCCCAGCAATGACTTCCAGGGAGCTGAAATAGGAAATAAACGGATTAAACCCCACAGCTGGCTGGGCTGGCACAATCATCCCCCAAAATTTCCCCGGAATTCCGAGCAGTTGGACCAAAAAAGGTGAATTTTGAGTGGGTTTGGGATGTTTGGGAAGGGTTTAAAGCCGGGTTGGAGCAAGATTGGGGTGGTGGAAGGTGGGAATGAGAAGAATTTTGAGGTCCATGATTCCATAATTCCATAACTCAGTAATTCCAGGATTCCATAATTCCATAACTCAGTAATTCCAGGATTCCATAATTCTACAATTCAGTATTTCCATGATTCCTTAAATCCATTATTCCATAAATCTATAAATCAATATTTCCATGATTCCATAATTCAATCATTCCATTATTACATTATCCCATAATTCAATATTTCCACAATTCCATAATTCCATAACTCAGTAATTCCATGATTCCATGATTCCATAATTCTACAATTCAATAATTCCATGATTCCATGCCTCCATAATTCCATAATTAAAAACAAACCAGCAGCAATTCCTGCCCAATCCCTGCCTGGCTGTGGAATTTTTCCCCTCCTCATTTCCAGCCCGATTTTCCACGGCTCATCCCAAAGCCCTGGGGGTTTTTCCAGGCTGCCATTCCCAGGAAATTCCACAGGGATTGTGTCCAGGCAGGTTCCTGTCCCTGCTGCCAGATCCTTCCCTCCCAGCCACTGGGATCCATCCCAGATCCATCCTGAAAAATCTGGGATCTCTCCCAAATCCATCCTGAAAAATCTGGGATCCATCCTGAAAAATCTGGGATCCATCCCAAATCCATCCTGAAAAATCTGGGATGAGTCCCAAATCCATCCTGAAAATTCTGGGATCTCTCCCAAATCCATCCTGAAAATTCTGGGATCTCTCCCAGTTGGCTGGAATATTTGGAAATATTAAAGATTCGAGGACAAGAATTGCTCAAATTGGGTGAAATATTTGAAACTATTGAAGATTCAAGGAAAATAATTGCTAAAATTGGGTAAAATATTTGAAATGATTGAAGATTTGAGGACAAGAATTTGCTAAAATTGGGAGAAATATTTGGAATATTGAAGATTCGAGGACAAGAATTGCTCGAATTGGGCAAAATATTCGGAAATATTGAAAATTCGAGGAAAATAATTGCTAAAATTGGGTGAAATATGTGGAAATATTGAAGATTCGAGGAAAATAATTCGCTAAAATTAGGTGCAATATTTGAAATTATTGAAGATTTGAGGACAAGAATTGCTAAAATCGGGTGAAATATTCGGAAATATTGAAAATTTGAGGAAAATAATTCGCTAAAATCGGGTGAAATACTCGGAAATATTGAAGATTCGAGGAAAATAATCGCTAAAATCGGGTAAAATATTTGAAACTATTGAAGATTCGAGGACAATAACTCGCTAAAATCGGGTGAAATATGAAAAAGGGGAGGCCCAGCCCGTGTGACTCACGTGTACCGCTGGCACAGGGACTCGATGCAGATCAGGACCCGCACGTTGTCCCGGGCCCGCAGCTGCCCTTTGCTCCTCAGCTCGCTGTGATCTGGGAAAAACAGCAGGAAAAGGCTCAGAATTCCCCCAAAATCCGGGGATTTGGGGCTGTGCAGGGACAGCAGCAGCACCGGGAGGGGTTGGGGATGCAGAAAGTGCTGGAAGGTTCCTGCAAATCCCACGAGGGATCCGAGGGGGATCCATCAGGGATGGAAATTCTGGGAAAATCGGATTTTAAAAGGGAATCCAAGGTGGATCCATCAGTGATAGAAACTCTGGAATATCAGATTTTAAAAGGAGATCCATGGATGGATCTATCAGGCAGAACCTCTGGAAAAATGGATTTTAAAATGGGATCCAAGGTGGATCCATCAATGATAGACCTGGTCATATCCAGGTTTTCCCAGGTTTTCCCTGGGCCATCTCCAGGTTTTCCCGTGTTCTCCCGGTTTTTCCCGTACTCTCCCGGTTTCTCCCGTGTTCTCCCGGTTTTTCCCGGGTTTTCCTCTCCCGGTTTTTCCCGGTTTGTCCCGTACTCTCCCGGTTTTTCCCGTTTTTTCCCATGCTCTCCCGGTTTGTCCCGTGCCGCACTCACCGATGTGGATGTTGGCTGAGAATTGGTAGATGCCGCCCACGGGCGCTGTGAAGCGGCCGCTCGCCAAATTGAGCCCCGTGCCCCGCAGGAACGCGCCCTTGGCCAGCGGCTGTGGGGAGAAAACACAGCTGGGGTGACCCCAAATCCATGGGGCGACCCCAAATCCATCCCTGGGGTGATCCCAAATTCCTGGGCTGCTCCTGGCTCCATCACTGTGTTGATCCCAAATCCATCCCAGTGCTGCTCCCAAATCCCTGTGCTGATCCCAAAACCATCTCTGGGCTGATCCCAAATCCCTGGGCTGATCCCAAATCCCTGTGCTGATCCCAAATCCCTGGGCTGATCCCAAATCCTTGTGCTGATCCCAAATCCTTGTGCTCATCCCAAATCCCTCTGCTGATCCCAAATCCCTGTGCTGATCCCAAATCCCTGCGCTGATCCCAAATCCCTGTGCTGATCCCAAATCCTTGTGCTCATCCCAAATCCCTGCGCTGATCCCAAATCCCTGTGCTGCTCCCGAATCCCTGTGCTGATCCCAAATCCCTCTGCTCATCCCAAATCCCTCTGCTCATCCCAAATCCATCCCCGTGTGCTTCTCGTGGCTCTGAATTCCCAGAGGGAATTTTCCAGAACCAGCCCCTTCTTGTCCCGGGCTGCAGCTCCAGCTTTGGCACCCAGAGCCTCCCTGGGCAGCTCCGAGCCAGGAAAAAATTGGGAAGGAGTTGGGCACCCCACCCCTGAGGCACGGGAAGCACGGATGGCTTAATTAGCCCCATTTTCCCCGCTAATTAATGAGGCAGCAGCTCTGCCTCCAGCCCCGCCCACGCCTCAGGGCTGATCCTGCCTGGCTGCCAAAAGTTTGGGGAAAACGCAGGAATTTATTTCCTTTGGGGAATAAACAGAGCCTGCGGTGCTGCAGCTGTCAGGATGGGATTGTCCCCGTCACCTTCCCTCTTCAAACCCTTCCTGACACCTCCCTCAGGGCCTTGGTGACCCCAAAACCCAGAATAAATAAATTATCCAATTATTATGGGGGTTTGATTCTTAGTTTTATGCTGAGAAGCGTGAAAAAGACCTCTGGGAAAAAATGGATTTGAAAAAAGGGGATTCAAGGTGGATCCATCAGAGGTGGAATGTCTGGGAAAATGGATTTAGAAAGGAGATCCAAGGTGGATCCATTAGGGCAGAACCTCTGGAAAAATTGATTTAAAAAGAGAATCTAAGGTGAATCCATCAGTGATTGAAAATCTGGAAAAATGGATTTTAGAAGGGGATCCAAGGTGGATCCATCTGTGATGGAACCTCTGGAATATCAGATTTTAAAAGGGGATCCAAGGTTGGTCAATCAGTGTGAAAACCTCTGGAAAAACTGATTTTAAAAGGGAATCCAAGGTGGATCCATCAGAGATGGAACCTCTGGGATAATGGATTTAAAAAGAGGATCAAAGGTGGACAGAACACCTGGAAAAATGGATTTTAAAAAAGGGATCCAAGCTGGATCTATCAGTAACAGAACCTCTGGAAAAATGAATTTAAAAAGGGAATCCAGGGTAGATCCATCAGTGATAGAACTTTTGGGATAATGGATTTAAAAAGGAGATCCATGGACGGATCCATCAGTGATGGAATGTTTGGAATATCAGATTCAAAAAGGGATCCAAGGTGGATCCATCAGTGATGGAATGTCTGGAAAAACGGATTTAAAAAGGGGATTCAAGGTGGATCCATCAGTGATGGAACCTCTGGAAAAATGGATTTTAAAAGGGAATCCCAGATGGATCCATCCCTGGCCCTCCTTTGGGGACACTTTTCCCTGGATTTTTCTCTCCCTTTCCTTCCGAGAGGAGTCCCTGACGTTCCTGCTGAGCCAGGGAGCCCCAGGGAGCTGGAGCTGCTGGGGATGGTTCTGGAATTCCTCCTCCCCTCACCGACTGGAAATTGTGCAGCTCCACCAAGGTTTTCTTGTCCACCATGAGCTGGCCCTTGAGCTGGCAGTGGAAAGCCTCGTCCAGGCGCCGGCGGGACGGGAGCTCCTGCAGGGACAGCAGCCCCGGGGGCAGCGGGCTGGGCTGGGCTGGGATGGGCTGGGAGGATCGGTATTCCATGGCTTCTGGGGGAAAAGGGAATAAAAATTAAAATAAAATTAAATAAAATCTTCATTTTAGGGCCTGGCCTATGAGTGGAATCTCCTGTAGGGACAGCAGCACCGGGGGCAGCTGGCTGGGCTGGGCTGGGATGGACTGGGAGGATCAGTGTTCCATGGCTTCTGGGGGAAAAGGGAAAAAAATTAAAATAAAATGAAATAAAATCTTCATTTTTGGGGGTGCAGCTGGCTGGGCTGGGATGGACTGGGAGGATCGGTATTCCATGGCTTCTGGGGGAAAAGGGAATAAAAATTTAAAATAAAATGAAATAAAATCGTCATTTTTGGGGAGGCAGCTGGAACAGACAGGGCTGCTCAGTGCTCCACGGCTTCCGAGGGAAACAGGGAATAAAATGAAATAAAATGAAATTAAATCTTCATTTAAAGGCCTGGCCCATGAACCCATTAATATTTGATCAGAATTCTACACTTGAATTTTCAATTTTAAGTCCAGCAGCAACAGGGGAATATTTTTGGTTGCCAGGGGAAGCTTTAGGGGGAGGATTTCTCCTGGTGCCTCACCAAAACAGAGCTCTTCCAGCCTTTAATCCACTTTACCTTTAATATCCTTTAAAAAATCTTTTAAAATATTTTACCTTTTAAAATCTTTTACCTTTTAAGATCTCCTTGAATTCCTGTAGAAGAACTTCCCTGGTGACTTCAGCCCCAGGAGCTCCCGGAGGCCCCTGAGGCCCAGGAGGCCCCGGAGGCCCAACCAGGCCTCGCTGAGGGAACAAAACAAGGAAAATTGGGATTAAAATCTGGGAATTGCAGTGACATCATCAAAAGTAAAGGGTTTTATTCCCAGGAAATCCCTGGAATTATCTTTGAGGTGGGAAAATTATTTAAAGAATCCAAGATTGTCCAAGCAGTGCATGGGGAGTGCCCCTGAGGCCCAGGAGGCCCCGGAGGCCCAACCAGGCCTCACTGAGGGAACAAAGCAAGGAAAATTGGGATTAAAATCTGGGAATTGCAGTGACATCATTAAAAGTAAAGGGTTTTATTCCCAGGAAATCCCTGGAATTCCTTAAATTATCTTTGAGGAGGGAAAATTATTTAAAGAATCCAAGATTGTCCAAGCAGTGCATAGGGAGTGCCCCTGAGGCCCAGGAGGCCCAACCAGGCCTCGCTGAGGGAACAAAACAAGGAAAATTGGGATTAAAATCTGGGAATTGCAGTGGCATCATCAAAAGTAAAGAGTTTTGTTCCCAGGAAATTCCTGGAATTATCTTTGAGGAGAGAAAATCGTTCAAAGAATCCAAGATTGTCCAAGCAGTGCATGGGGAGTGTCCCTTAGGCCCAGGAGGCCCTCGAGGCCTGACCAGGCCTCGCTGAGGGAACAAAACAAGGAAAATTTGGATTAAAATCTGGGAATTGCAGTGACATCACCAAAAGTAAAGGGTTTTGTTCCCAGAAAACCCCTGAAATTCCTTAAATTATCTTTGAGGTGGGAAAATTATTTAAAGAATCCAATATTTTCCAAGCAGGTATGGGGAGTGCCCCTGAGGCCCAGAAGGCCCGATCAGGCCTTGCTGAGGGAACAAAGCAAGGAAAATTGGGATTAAAATCTGGGAATTGCAGTGACATCACCAAAAGTAAAGGGTTTTGTTCCCAGAAAACCCCTGAAATTCCTTAAATTATCTTTGAGGAGGGAAAATCATCCAAAGAATCCAAGATTGTCCGAGCAGCACATGGGGAGTGCAACATGATCCAGCGTCGCTCAGATCATTAATTTGAAATAAATTTAATTTGAAATAAACCACTTGTCCACACCTTGACTGATTTATCCTTTGGGATACTTGGACTTTATCTCTTAGAAGGATTAAAAAAGATGGATTTTATTTTTACTGAGTGCAAAAATAACCCAAAAAAAAAAGTTTCAAGAGAGTTGGAAATTCCCACCTCCCCCAAAGCAAAAAGGCTCAAACTTCCCCAAAAAATGGAGAAATTAAACACAAAAAAAAAAAAAAAAAAAAAAGGAAATTCATCTGTCTGGGCTGGGGAGAGCTGGAACGCTGAGGATGAGCAGGAAGGGAAATCATTGGACACAGGGAGTTCAAACCTTACCAATTTCTTGTCTTTGCCTTTGCATCTCCTCTTGGAATTGTTTCCGTCGTCGGGGCGGTGCACGAAGGAGATCCAGGTCCTGCGGGGATCCGTGATCCGAGGCTCTGCAGATTCCTGGAGCTGAGGACACACCAGGACAAGATGGCACAGCTTGAAATTCCATGGAAAAATATTCCCAGATATTCAGAGGATGTAAAAAAAAAAAAAAAAATCCAGCCCAGGCTGATCCTGTGCTTTTGGAAGGACACTGAGGAAGAGTCAAAATGTCTGAAAATGCCTCAGAAACCTTTCTGGATAAATTCCAGATTTGGATCCCTTCTAAATAAATTCCAGATTTGGATCCTTTCTAAATAAATTCCAGATTTGGATCCCTTCTAAATAAATTCCAGATTTGAATCCCTTCTAAATAAATTCCAAATTTGGATCCTTTGTGAGCAAATTCTGAATCTCTTTGGAATAAATTCTGGAATTGAATTCTTTCTGGATAAAATTCTGGCTTATGATACTTTCTGGGGAAAAAAAAAATCTGGATTTGGATCCTTTATGGATAAATTCTTGATTTAGATCCCTTCTGAATAAATTCTGGATTTGGATACTTTCTGGAAAAAACGGATTTTTTAGGGAGAATTGATGGAAAATGGGAATTTCATGGGGAATTTTTGGTTTTAATGGCAATTAAAACAAAAGGGATGGAGGAGTTTTAGAGGGAGAACCTCAAAAATTCAGCGTGGCCACAGAACCCTGCAGCACATCCCAAAAACCAGGAGGAAAAATCCGATTTTTTTTTTTTTTAGGGAGAAATGATGGAAAATGGGAATTCCATGGGGAATTTCTGGTTTTAATGGGAATTTTTGAGGAGCTGAAGGTTTTTTTTTTTTTTTAGAGCCCCAAAGCTGCCCAAGCTGAACCAATTACCGGGATATTCCCGGGGACAGCAACAATTGTTCCCAAATTTGTGACTCCTTGGTGGCCAGGCCCCAATTCCGGCCTTGTCCCCTGGTTGTCATGGCAACTGCCAGGGCTGATGGCCCTGAGGTCACCCCATGGGGACAGGGACAATTCTGTGTCACTTCATGGGGACAGGGACAATTCTGTGTGACCCCATGGGGACAGGGACAATTCTGTGTCAATTCTGTGTCACCCCACAAGGACATTTTTGTGTCACCCCACGGGGACATTTCTTTGTCACCTCTGGGGACATTCCTATAATATAATATAATATAATATAATGTAATGTAATGTAATGTAATGTAATGTAATGTAATGTAATGTAATGTAATATAATATAATATAATATAATATAATGTAATATAATGTGTTTTGTATATAATATATATAAAATATAATACATATAATAGATCTATTATAGATAATATATAAAAATAAATATATAATATATGATATATATAATTATATATTATATTCTATAATATGCACATAATATATATAAACACTAAATGCACATAATGTATATAATATATGTTATATTATATTGTATTGTATTATATTGTATTGTATTATATTATATTATATTATATTATATTATATTATATTATATTATATTATATTATATTATATTAATTATATTATAGTATAGTATATTATACTATATTATAGTATATCGTATATTATATTATAGTACATTATATTATATTATATATTAAAATATTAAAATACAGTATAATAAAATATAGTTATTTCTAGAAATCAATTCATGGAATGGAATGGAATGGAATGGAATGGAATGGAATGGAATGGAATAGAATAGAATAGAATAGAATAGAACAAAATAAAATAAATAAAATAAAATTAAACAAAATTAAAACAAAACAAAACAGAATAAAATAAAATAAAATAAAATAAAATAAAATTAAATTAAATTAAATTAAATTAAATTAAATTAAATTAAATAAAACAAAAATAAGAAGTGGCAGGACCCACCCCGGGCTGCTCCTCGCTGTTGGCCAGGGAGGCGTTCAGGGGCTCCGGGAGCTCCTTGCGGCCCTTCCTGTCCCTCCTGGCCGCGGCCACGGCGCGGGGACACAGCTGGAGGCACAGCTGGAGGCACAGCTGCAGGCACAGCTGGAGCAGCAGCAGCCGCCACAGCTGCCGGAGGGACGGCATGGCTGGGACAGCCAGGAACCCCGGCTGCCGTCCCCAAATTCACAATTTATTATGGCAGGGTCAAAGATGCAGGTGGAAAATCCCTCAGGAGCAAAAAAAAAAAAAAATCAGGTTTGTGTAAAAAAAAAATCTGAATTTATCAGGTCAGGGTCAAAGAGGCAGGTGGAAAATCCTTCAGGAGCAAAAAAAATCAGATTTGTGCCCCAAAAAATCAGAATTTATTAAGCCAGGATCAAGGAGCCTTGGGGATGCTCCAGGAGAGACAAAAATCTGGATTTGTGTCCCAAAAAATCTGAATTTATTAAGCCAGGATCAAGGAGTCAGGTGTAAAATCCCTCAGGACCAAAAAAAAAAATCAGATTTGTGCCCCAAAAATCCGAATTTATCAAGTCCAGATCAAGGAGCCTTGGGGATGCTCCAGGAGAGACAAAAATCCGGATTTGTGTAAAAAAAAAAATAATAAAAAATCTCAATTTCTTAAGTCAAGATCAAGGAGCCAAGAGCAAAATGGTCCAGGAGGGAGAAAAATCCGGACTTGTGTCCCAAAAAATGGGAATTTATTAAGTCAGGATCAAGGGGTCAGGTGTAAAATCCTTCAGGATCAAGAAAAAAACAACAAAAAATCCAAATTTATCAAGTCAGGATTAAGGAACCAGGGGGAAATGCTCCAGGAGGGAGAAAAATCCGAGTTTGTCTCCAAAAAAATCCGAATTTACCAAGTCAGGATTAAGGAGCCAAGCACGAAATGTTCCAGTTCCAATAAAAAAAACAAGAAAAATCCAAATTATGGGATCAAAGAGCCAGGTGTAAAATCCTTCAGGAGGGAGAAAAATCCGGATTGGAGTCCCCAAAAAAAAAAAAAAAAAAATCCAAATTTCTTAAGGCAGGATCAAGGAACCAGATGGAAAAATCCACATTGGTGTCCAAAAAAATCCGAATTTATCAGGTCAGGATGAAGGAGCCAGGTGTAAAATCCCACAGTACCAAGAAAAATCAGATTTATCTCCGAAGAAAATCCAAATTTCGCAAGGATCCAACAAAAAAATCCGTCTCAAAAAAAAAAAAAAAAAAAAAAATTCAAATTTCAGGAAATCCCAAGCAGCCGAGTGCAAAATCCTCCAGGACACCCAAAAAAAAAAAAAAAAAAAAAAAAAAAATTCCCGGATTTGTGTCCAAAAAAAAAAAAAAAATTCCAAATTTCCTCGGGCTGGAGAAGGTGGAGCTGGATTTGGGATTTGTTTGGAATTCTGGAGAAGGAGCCGAGTCCATGGAGCTTCCCAGGAATCCCAAAGGCCTGGAAGGGCAGCTCTGCCTCCTAAAATCCGCCCTAAAACTGGTTTTAAAGGCACTCAGCCCCTCCTAAATCCGGCCTGAAATTGATTTTATTTTGCCCCCAAAATCCACCTTGAAACTGGTTTTATTTTGCCTCCTAAATCCGGCCTAAAACTGATTTTAAAGGCACTCAGCCACTCCAAAATCCGACTTGAAACCGGTTTTATTCTGCCTCCAAAATCAGGTTTGAAACTGGTTTTACTTTTCCGCTTTAAATCCGACTTGAAATTGGTTTTTAAGGCACTCTGTGCACCCAAAATCCGACTTGAAACCGGATTTACTCTGTCCCCTCTGCTCCCCCAAAATCGGATTTAAAACTGATTTCACTCTGCTCCTCTAAATCGGGTTTAAAATCGGTTTTAAAGGCGCTCAGCCCCCCCCAGATCTGGTTTTAAACCGGTTTTAAAGGCGCTCAACCCCCCAGATCGGGTTTAAAATTGGTTTTAAAGGCTCTCACCCCCCCCCAGATCTGGTTTTAAAGACACTCAGCCCCCCCAGGTCGGGTTTAAAACTGGTTCTAAAGACGCTCAGACCCCAGATCTGGTTTTAAAATTGGTTTTAAAGGCACTCCCCCCCCCCCAGATCGGGTTTAAAACTGGTTTTAAAGGCTCTCAGCCCCCCAGGTCGGGTTTAAAACTGGTTTTAAAGGCACTCAGCCCCCCAGATCTGGTTTTAAAGGCTCTCACCCCCCCCAGATGGGGTTTAAAACTGGTTTTAAAGGCTCTCAGCCCCTCAAATCGGGTTTAAATTGGTTCTAAAGGCTCTCAGCCCCCCAGGTCGGGTTTAAAACTGGTTTTAAAGGTGCTGTAAGGAAGCGCAGCGCTGAGCGGGGCTTTGCTGCTCCCCCCGGGCGCTCAGAGCCCGCGGCTCGGCCCGTCCGGAATGCGGCGGCTCCGGGGATGGATCCTCATCCTCCCCTCTCGGCATTCCAGGGAATTGGCATCCAGGGAAACGCCGCGCTCAGCCTTGGAGGGAGGGATGGGAGCTCTCAGAGCACAGAAAACCCCAATCCCAAAAAAAAAAACCCCAATCCCAAAAAAAAAACCCAAAAACCAGTCCCAAAAAAACCCCAAAAACCAGTCCCAAAAAAACCCAATCCCCCCCAAAAAATTCCCAAAAAAACCCAATCCCCCAAAAAACCAATCCCCCCCCAAAAAAATCCCAAAAAAACCAATCCAAAAAAAAAAACAATCCCCCCAAAAAATCCCCAAAAGAAATCCCGAAAACCAGATCCCTTACACCCCCAAAAACCAATCCCAAAAAAAGCAATCCCCCAAAAAAACAATCCCAAAAAAACAATCCCCCCAAAAAAAACCAATCCCAAAAAAACCAATCCCCCCAAAAAACCAATATAAAAAAAAATCCCCCCAAAAAAACAATCCCCCCCAAAAAATCCCAAAAAGAAATCCCGAAAACCAGATCCCTTACGCCCCCAAAAACCAATCCCAAAAAAACTAATCCTAAAAAGCAGATCCCTCACACCCCCAAAAACCAATCCCAAAAGAAAGCAATCTCGAAAATCAAATCCCAAAAGCAAATCCCTCACATCCCCAAAATCCAATCCCCCCAAAAAAAACAAATCCCAAAAAGCAAATCCCAAAAAGCAGATCCCGAAATGCAGATCCCTCACACCCCAAAAAACCAATCCCCAAAAAACAAATCCCAAAAAGCAGATCCCAAAAAACAGATCCCTCACATCCCAGAAATGAAATCCCTCACACCCCAAAAAACAAATCCCAAAAACCAAATCCCTCACACCCCCAAAATCCAATCCCAATAAACCCAATCCCTAAAAACAGATCCCAGAAAAACGTCCCAGAAAATAAATCCACCCCCCCACACCAAAAAATCCCTCACGCCCCAAAAATCAAATCCCAAATAAAAAAACCCCAAATCCCTCACATCCCAAAAATTCCTTCGGCGGGGGGGGAGGGAAGCGAATTCCCCGCGGGTGTCGGTGCCGAGCAGGTGAAGTTTTCCCAAGGATTTTCCTCCTTTCCCGGATTTTTTTTGTTTTTTTTTTTTTTTGGTTTTTCCTCGCTTTTCCCAGCAGATCCCGGAGCTGTCAGGGCTCAGAACCGCGTGGGTTCCTCATCCCAATCCCCCCTCTCCGGGCAGAATTCCCGGCAAAAATCCCGGCAGAATTCCAGAAAGAATTCCCGGCAGAATTCCAGAAAGAATTTCCAGCACAATTCCAAAAAGAATTCCAGGCAGAATTTCCAGGAGGCTCCGGCTCCTCCCGGTTCTCCTTCCAGCGCTCCTTTCCCGGAGGAGTTTCCATCAACTCCAAGAAAAGGAGGGGATTAAAAAAAAAAAAAAAAAAAAAAAAAAGGAGGAGGAGGAGGAGGAGGAGGGGGAGGGGGAGGAAGGCTGGCACTGTCTCGCCGCCTCTCCTCACATTCCCATGAAATTCCCAGATAATGGCAATTGCAATCAGTGCCCGCGCCCTGCCCCCTCCCCTCATCCTTTTTTTTATCCCGGGGGGGGAAAAAAAAATAAAAAAAAATAAAAAATAAATCGGCTTTTCCCGGGAATGCGGCGCTGGAAATCAAACCCGGCGTGGGCAGGGCGGGATTCCCGATGGACACGGAATTCCTGATGGACACGGAATTCCTGCTTGGATTTAGAATTCCTGCTTGATTTCCTGGTTTGGATAGGGCAGAATCAGAATTGCTGATGGATACAGAATTCCTGTTTGATTTTCTGGTTCGAATAGGGCAGAATTCCTGCTTGGATAGGTCAGAATTCCTGATGGACACGGAATTCCTGATGGATAAAGAATTCCTGAGGGACAGGGCAGAATTCCTGCTTGATTTTCTGGTTTGGATAAGGCAGAATTCCTGATGGATACAGAATTCCCGATGGACACGAAATTCCTGCTTGGATTTAGAATTCCTGCTTGATTTTCTGGTTCAGATAGGGCAGAATTCCAGATGGATAAAGAATTCCTGATGGATACAAAATTCCTGATGGATGGGGCAGAATTCCTGCTTTATTTCCCACTTTAGGGGGGGTTCCCTGTCCAAATTTTCCCAGTCTGGATGGTGCAGAATTCCTGTTTTATTTCCCAATTTGAATAAGGCAGAATTCCCACTTTATTTCCCACTTTGGGGTTGTTCCATATGGAATTTTCCCAGTTTGGATGGTGCAGAATTCCCACTTTATTTCCCAATTTGAGGTGTTCCATTCCCAGTCTGGATGGGGCAGAATTCCTGCTTTTTTTCCCAATTTGGATACAGCAAAATTCCCAATTTATTTCCCAGTTTGGAGGTGTTTAATTCCCAGTTTGGATGGGGCAGAATTCCCAATTTATTTCCCAGTTTGGATGGGGCAGAATTCCCATTTTCTCTTTCCCAGTCTGGAATTTTTCCATATCCAACTTTCCCAGTTTTTCCCCCCTGCTCTCATCACCTGAATTCCTCACAAAGAAACAGAATTCCAAGATTTTCCCAAAAAAAAAATCTCTGGATGTGTTCGGACAAATCCCTGCACCAAATATTCTCATTTTTCCCCAAAATAAAATTCCAGACCTTGCTGCAAAGATTTATCCAGGGGGGAAAAAAAAATGAAAAAATAAAAATTCCAGGAATGATAAAAAGTGGAAAATCCCAGGATTTGAAGCTTTTTCTGCATCCAACGAGCAAAAAAAATGATTTAATTTTAGCAATTCCTTTTCCATCAATTCTGAAATCCGAGGGATAATTTCCTTGGATTTTTACAGGGGGGGAGTGGATGGGGAGATTCCCATAAAAATTTATGGATCAGGAGGAAAAAAAATTCATGGATCAGGTGGAAAAATTTATGGAGCAGGAGAAAAAAATGTGGAGTGGGAGGAAAAATTAGAGATCAGGAAGAAAAATTATGGATCAGGAGGGAAAATTTGTGGAATAGGGGAAAAAATTGTGGATCAGGAAGAAAAAAATTGTGGAGCAAGAGGAAAAATTTATGGATTAGGAAGAAAATTATTGATCAGGAAGAAAAATTTGTGGAGCAGGAGGGATCAGGAAGAAAATTATGGATCAGGAAGAAAATTATTGATCAGGAGGAAAAAAATTATGGATCAGGAAGAAAACTCCAGATCTGCAACTCGGAGAAACCGAGAGGGAGTAAAAAAAAAAAAAAAAATTAATTTTTTTCCACCTTATTTTTTTTTTTTTTCTGCAACACCTCTGACGAAATGGAAGGAAAAAAAATGAATTTTTTCCAAGCTTTTTTTTTTGTTCTTTTTTTTTTTTTTTTTTTTTTTTTTCTGCAACACCTCTAGGGAAAAAAAAAAAAAAATTAAAAAAATTAAAAAAAAATTAAAAAAAAAAAAGGGAATTTGGGAAAAATCCTGCCAGCAGGGCGAGGGTTAAAGGCGCTCCCGTTCCCCCCCCGCGCATTCCATGGGCACGACGTGGCTCCCGGGATTTTTCATAATATTTAACTTTCCCCGGCGCCTTCCCACACTCCAGGCTGGAATTTTTCAGGTCGGGCGCAGACGAGCCCGGGATTTGTGGGAGCGTTCCCGATGACAATTTAATGGGATCATCCGTCACATCCCTGCCAGCGCCGCGCTCACGGCCAAAAAAAGAAAAAAAAAAATAAAAAATAAATAAAATTAAAATAAAAAAAAATGGGAAAAGGCGGCTCCAGGCTCGGCTTTGGGACGCCCGGAGCCAAATCCGCAAATCCCGGCCTTGGGAAAATCCCCCCGGGTTTTATCCTGGATTCTCCCAGAGTGATCCCAAAAATCCTTTTCTCAATTTGGGAAAATCCACCCGGGTTTTATCCTGGATTCTCCCAGAGTGATCCCAAAAATCCTTTTCCCAATTCTGGGAAAATCCATCCAGGTTTTATCCTGGATGAGTTGAAAATTATCCCAAAAATCCTTTTCCCAGTTTTGGAAAATCCATCCTGGTTTTATCCTGGATTCTCCCAAAGGGATCCCAAAATTCCTTTTCCCAATTCTGGGAAAATCCACCCTGGTTTTATTCTGGATGAGTTGGAAATGATCCCAAAAATCCTTTTCCCAATTTTGGAAAATCCATCCTGGGTTGGGTCTGGATGGTCCCAAAGAAACCCCAAAAATCCTTTTCTCAATTTGGGAAAATCCACCCGGGTTTTATCCTGGATTCTCCCAGAGTGATCCCAAAAATCCTTTTCCCAGTTTAGGAAAATCCGTCCTGGTTTGGGTCTGGATGGTCCCAAAGGGATCCCAAAAATCTTTTCCCCAATTTGGGAGAATCCATCCTGGCATTTTTCTGGATTCTCCCAAAGAGATCCCAAAAATCCTTTTCCCAATTTTAGGAAAATCCATCCTGGTTTGGGTCTGGATGGTCCCAAAGAGATCCCAAAAATTCTTTTCCTAGTTTGGGTCATCTATCCTGATTTTTTCCCGGATTCTCTTGGAGGGATCCCAAAAATTTTTTTCCCAATTTGGGAAAATCCAACCTGGTTTTGTCCCGGATGAGTTGAAAATTATCCCAAAAATCCTTTCCCCAATTTTAGGAAAATCCATCCTGGTTTTATCCTGGATTCTCCCAAAGGGATCCCAAAATTTCTTTTCCCAATTTTGGGATTTCATTCCAGCCCCTGATCCAGGAGGGAATTTCTGGGCCCAGCTTGGAGAGTTCCCAAAGCTTCCAAATCCCCCCAAAATTCGGGAATTCCGAGGTCATTTCAGAACCCAGCAAATGCAGGAGCTCCGAGGAACTGGGGGAATGATTTAATTTAAATTTTTAATTCAAATTTTAATTTAATTTTAATTTAATTTTAATTTAAATCGGATATTTGGGATTTTTTTTCCGTGGGAATGAAGGTTTAAATGGAAAATTTAGGGAAGTTTAAATTGGATATTTGGGATATTTTTTCCCCACAGGAATGAAAATTTAAATTGAATATTTGGGATATTTTTTCCCCACAGGAATGAAAATTTAAATTGGATATTTGGGATTTTTTTTCCCACAGGAATAAAAAGTTTAGCTCAGAAATTTGGGATTTTTTTCCCCACAGGAATAAAAAGTTTAGCTCAGAAATTTGGGATTTTTTTCCCCACAGGAATAAAAATTTAAATTGAATATTTGGGATATTTTTTTCCCCACAGGAATAAAAGTTTAAATTGAATATTTGGGATTTTTTTTTCCTACAGGAATGAACATTTAAATTGGATATTTGGGATATTTTTTCCCCCATAGGAATAAAAGTTTAAAAAGTTTAAATTGAATATTTGAGATTTTTTTTTCCATGGCAAGAAAGGTTTAAATGGAAAATTTGGGATTTTTTTTTTTTCCCCACAGGAATAAAAATTTAAATCAGAAATTTGGGAAATTTTTTTTTTTTTTTTTTCCCCATGGCTGGCATTGAAATCCCTCCAAGCCCAAACATTCCAGAATTTTGTGCTCATCCCATCCCCCATTCCCAAAACTCCCGGAATTTTGGGATTTCCCGGAATTTTGGGATTTCCCGGAATTTTGGGATTTCCCGGAATTTTGGGATCATTTTCAGCTCAGGATATTCCACAATTCCCAAATTCCCGACACGGCTGCGCCACCTCGTGGTGCATCCCCAAAAAAAAAAAAGAGAAAAAAAATGAAAATATTCCCAAATTTCTCCCATTCCAAATGGCAAAGCTTCCTAATTAATAATTCCTAATTAATCCTAATGAACCTCAATCATTCCTGGCAAAATATTTCTGGAATTTCAGAGGAATTTTGGGGTTTTGATGGTGTTAAAAAATTTAATTTAATTTAAGGTTTTATTTCAGCAAATAAATCCCAGAGGAATTTTGGGGTTTTGGGGGAAAAATATTTCCAGAATTCCAGAGGAATTTTTTGGGTTTTGATGATTTAAAAAGTTTAATTTAATTTAATTTAATTTTTTATTTCAACAGATGAATCCCAGAGGAATTTTGGGATTTGGGGGGAAAATATCTCCAGAATTCCAGAGGAATTTTTAAAGGAGGAGGAGGAGGAGGTTTTAAAAGTTTAATTAAATTAAATTAAATTAAATTAAATTAAAGATTTTATTTCAGCAGATGAATCCCAGAATTTTGGGGTTGGGATTTGGGGAATGAAATATTTCTGGAATTCCAGAGGAATTTTTTTTTTTTTTTTTCTTGAAGAATTTCAGCCAAATTTGAACAATTTTTGAGTTACAAAACCTCAATTTTGGGACAATAAAACCCAATTTTTGGGACACACAGCCCCATTTTGGAACACAAAAACCAATTTTTTGGACAATAAATCCAATTTTTGGGACTCAAACCCCCAATTTTGGGACACAAATCCAACTCTCCATGGGGTGGGTGCACTTTTCTTATTTTTTTTTTTTAATCACCAGTGGCCCCCTTGTGATAAAAAATTGAAATTTTACAATTTCCCTCCCAAAATGAAAAATTCCCCAAGTGAATCCAAACCAAGGCTGGATGTGGAAATTCCCACTAATTCCAAAATTTTTCTTTTTTTTTTTCCCCTAAAAAAAATAAAACCTTGGGGGATTTATTTGAAATAAAAACCCCTTTTATTTGAAATAATTTTTTTCTGTCAAACCAACCTTCCCCAACCCCTTTTTTTCCAGGTGGAATCTTTGCTTGGATCCCTTCCCACTTTTTCCTAAAAAAGAAAAAAATTAAAAATAAAGTTGCAGGAACTGGGGGGGGATTTTTTAAAAAACAGCTCAATGGAGTGAAAAAAATAAATTTGAAGATTTTTCCAAATTTCAAAGCAGAGATGGAGGAAAATTCTACAGATTAAAAATGGGTCCCCAAAAATGCTTTGGGTTCAAAACCCAAAATCCCAACATGACCCAGGAAGGGCAAAAATCCCAAATTTCCCACTGGAATTTCCCACTGATCCAAAAGTGAAAAGTCAATGGAGTAAAATAATTAAAAGATTTTTCAAATTTTAAGCCAGACATGGAGCAGAACTTTGCAAATTCAAGTGAGTCCCCAAAAATGATTTGACTTCTGAACCCCAAAAATCCCAACAAGATCCAGGAAGAGAAAAAAAATCCCAAAATTTCCCACCGGAATTTCCCACTCATCCAGAACTGAAAACTCAATGGAATAAAAATTTCAGATTTTCCAAATTTTAAACCACAGATGGAACAGAACTCAAACAAATTCAAGTGGGTCCCTAAAATGCTTTGGCTTCTCAACCCTAAACCCCAACAAGACCCAAGAAGAACCAAAACCCCCAAATTCCCACTGATCCTGAAAACTCAATGGTGTAAAAAATAGAGGATTTTCCAAAATTTCAAACCAGACGTGGAGCAGAATTCCATAAATTCGAGTGGGTCCCCAGTGATGCCTCAACTTCTCAACCCTAAACCCCAACAAGACCCAGGAAGAGCCAAAACCCCAAAATTCCCAACTGGAATTCCCCACTGATCCAGAACTGAAAACTCAATGGTGTAAAAAATTGAGGATTTTCCAAATTTCCAACCACAGGTGGAGCAGATCTCAAACAAATTCAAATGGGACCCAAAAATGCTTTGGCTTCTCAACCCCAAACCCCACCATGACCCAGGAACAACCAAAACCTCAAAATTCCCCACTGGAATTCCCCACTGATCCAGAACCGAAAACTCAATGGTGTAAAAAATGAAGAATTTTCCAAATTTCAAACCAGACATGGAGCCAAACTCAGCACTAAAAGTGAAGAGTCTCCCCAGCAATGTGTTGACTTCTCAACCCAAAAATCCCAAAATTCCCCACTGGAATTTCCCACTGATCCAGAACTGAAAACTCAATGGTGGAAAAAATTGAGGATTTTCCAAATTTCCAACCACAGGTGGAGCAGAACTCAAACAAATTCAAGTGGGACCCAAAAATGCTTTGGCTTCTCAACCCCAAACCCCAACAAGACCCAGGAACAACCAAAACCCCAAAACTCCCAACTGGAATTCCCCACTGATCCAGAACCGAAAACTCAACGCAATAAAAATTTACTCAACGTTTGCCATTTCCAAACCAGATGTTGCCCAACTCTGCACACCCAACCCATCACCCACACACCATTCCAACCTCCAATCCCAAAATCCCAACAAGACCCAGGAAAGGCAAAAAGGTGAAATTTCCCACTGATCCTGAAGTGAAAACTCAATGGTGTAAAAAATAGAGGATTTTCCAAAATTTCAAACCAGACGTGGAGCAGAATTCCATAAATTCGAGTGGGTCCCCAGTGATGCCTCAACTTCTCAACCCTAAACCCCAACAAGACCCAAGAAGAACCAAAACCCCAAAATTCCCCACTGATCCAGAACTGAAAACTCAATGGTGTAAAAAATCCAGGATTTTCCAAATTTCCAACCAGAGGTGGAGCAGAACTCAAACAAATTCAAGTGGGTCCCTAAAATGCTTTGGCTTCTCAACCCCAAACACCACCATGACCCAGGAACAACCAAAACCCCAAAACTCCCAACTGGAATTCCCCACTGATCCAGAACCGAAAACTCAACGCAATAAAAATTTACTCGACGTTTGCCATTTCCAAACCAGATGTTGCCCAACTCTCCACACCCAACCCATCACCCACACACCATTCCAACCTCCAAACCCCTTCCCCCAAACCCCCCCCCCCCATCCAGAAGCTTTTGGGAAACCCCCCAAAAACCCCCCCCAGGATGGGGCCTACTCCTGGGCTATGCTCCTCAGCACGTATTTCACTGTGTAGGCGAAGGCGGCGAAGCCCACGATGACAAACAAGTTGGCCAGGGCTCCCCCCAAGAGTCCGTGGTTCCTGTGGGGCTGCTGCAGCCCCCCGGGGTGCCCCCCTGCTGCCAGCCCCCCGGGGTGCCCGTTCAGCAGCGCGTGCCCGTTGTGCCCAAAGTGAGCGTCCCCGTCCGGAACCACGTCGGGCAGGGGAAGGGAGGGGGGCCTGGAGCTCAGCTCGTCCTGGGCTTTCTGCTTCTGCTTCATCTCCTGGGGGAGAGAGAGAGGACAGAGAAAATTGGGGTCATTTGGGTGGTTTTTGTTTCATTTTCTGCATGGGAAACTGGAATTGGGGTGGTTTGGGAGGTTTGGTTTGAGTTCCTACATGAGAAACTGGAATTTGGGGTGATTTGGGTGGTTTTGATTGAGTTCCTACATGGGAAACTGGAATTGGGGTGATTTGGGTGGTTTTGATTGAGTTCCTACATGAGAAACTGGAATTTGGGGTGATTTGGGTGGTTTTGATTGAGTTCCTACATGAGAAACTGGAATTTGGGGAGATTTGGGTGGTTTTGGTTTCATTTTCTGCACAGAGAAAATGCAATGGGACAGTGGGAGCTGGGCAGGGGAAGGGAGGGGGGCCTGGAGCTCAGCTCGTCCTGGGCTTTCTGCTTCTGCTTCATCTCCTGGGGGAGAGAGAGAGGACAGAGAAAATTGGGGTCATTTGGGTGGTTTGGATTGAGTTCCTACGTGGGAAACTGGAATTGGGGTGGTTTGGGTGGTTTTGGATTGGTTTCCTACAAGGGAAACTGGAATTGGGGTCATTTGAGAGGTTTGGATTGAGTTCCTATGTGGGAAACTGGAATTGGGGTGATTTGGGAGGTTTGATTGAGTTCCTACATGGGAAACCGAATTTGGGGTGATTTGGGAGGTTTGGTTTGAGTTCCTACATGGGAAACTGGAATTGGGGGAGATTTGGGAGGTTTTGGTTTGATGTCCTGGGGGAAAGAGAAGAGTTCAGTGAGGAAGGGGAATATGGGTGGTTTTGATTGATTTCCTACAAGGGAAACTGGAATTGGGGTGATTTGGGTGGTTTTGATTGATTACCTACAAGGGAAACTGGAATTGGGGTGATTTGGGTGGTTTTGATTGAGTTCCTACATGGGAAACCGAATTTGGGGTGATTTGGGAGGTTTGGTTTGAGTTCCTACATGGGAAACTGGAATTGGGGGAGATTTGGGTGGTTTTGGTTTGATTTCCTGGGGGAAAGAGAAGAGTTCAGTGAGGAAGGGGAATATGGGTGGTTTTGATTGATTTCCTACATGGGAAACTGGAATTGGGGTGATTTGGGTGGTTTTGATTGAGTTCCTACATGGGAAACCGAATTTGGGGTGATTTGGGAGGTTTGGTTTGAGTTCCTACATGGGAAACTGGAATTGGGGAGGTCTCGGAGGTTTGGTTCGATTTCCTACATGAGAAACTGGAATTTGGGGAGATTTGGGTGGTTTTGGTTTCATTTTCTGCACAGAGAAAATGCAATGGGACAGTGGGAGCTGGGCAGGGGCAGGGAGGGGGGCCTGGAGCTCAGCTCGTCCTGGGCTTTCTGCTTCTGCTTCATCTCCTGGGGGAGAGAGAGAGGACAGAGAAAATTGGGGTCATTTGGGTGGTTTTGGTTCGATTTTCTGCATGGGAAACTGGAATTAGGGTGGTTTGGGAGGTTTTGGATTGATTTCCTACAAGGGAAACTGGAATTGGGGTGATTTGGGTGGTTTGGATTGAGTTCCTACATGAGAAACTGGAATTGGGGTGGTCTCGGAGGTTTTGATTGATTTCCTACAAGGGAAACTGAAACTGGGGTGATTTGGATTGAGTTCCTACGTGGGAAACTGGAATTGGGGTGGTTTGGGTGGTTTTGATTGAGTTCCTACATGGGAAACTGGAATTGGGGTGGTTTGGGAGGTTTGGTTTGAGTTCCTACATGAGAGACTGGAATTTGGGGTGATTTGGGTGGTTTTGGTTTGATTTCCTGGGGGAAAGAGAAGAGTTCAGTGAGGAAGGGGAATTTGGGTGGTTTTGATTGATTTCCTACAAGGGAAACTGGAATTGGGGTGGTTTGGGTGGTTTTGGTTCAATTTCCTACATGAGAAACTGGAATTGGGATGAATTGGATGTTTTTTATCGAGTTCCTACATGGGAAACTGGAATTTGTGGTGATTTGGGAGGTTTGGTTTGATTTCCTGGGGGAGAGAGAAAAGAGTTCAGTGGGGAAGTGGAATTTGGGGTGGTTTTGATTGATTTCCTGGGAAAAGAGGGGAGAATTTATTGGGAAAGTGGATTTTGGGGTGATTTGGGTGGTTTTGATTGAGTTCCTACATGGGAAACTGAAATTGGGGTGATTTGGGAGGTTTTGGTTTGATTTCCTGAGGGAAAGAAAGAAGAGTTCAATGGGAAACTGAAATTGGGGTAATTTGGGTGGTTTTGATTGATTTCCTACATGGGAAACTGAAATTGGGGTGATTTGGGTGATTTTCATTGATTTCCTGCATGGGAAAACAGAAAATTCCATGGAATTTGTGGTGATTTGTGTTTTGTTTGTTTGTTGGTTTGATTTTGTTTGATTTCATGGAAAAAGGAGGAGAATTCAAAGAGAGAATTCCAAGGTGAAAAGAGAAAATGGATCCTAAACCAAAATTCCTTTAGGAACAAAAATTCAAGCTGGAATCCCAAACAGCTCATGGAAAAGGAAAAAAATTGGGAAAAAAAAAATCTCTTTTTCCCCTCATTGTCTGTGTGAAAAAATTAAAACCTTTTCAAAGGTTTTACAAAATGAACAAATCAACTCCAGTCTGGGAAAAAATCCTGACCAGGAGAAGCTGAATTTTTGTAGGAATCATGAATAAAAAAAAATGAATTTTTTCTTACCTCCACCACTTCAGGGAAGAGTTCACAGAAGACTTTATCTTTTAAATTAAATGCTAAGCTCTGTGCAGCCAGCTGCCTTTTCTGGGGAGGAAAAAAAAAACAAAAAACCAAAAAACAATAAGATTTCTCAGTAATTTCATGAAAATTCAATTAATTTATTGAAATTCCAAGCCTGATTTCCCACAAGAACGGTGCAAACCTCAACCAATTGGTTTTGAACATTTCAAACATGAAATTTGTGAGGATTATTGATTAAAATTGATGTTTATAGAAATAAATTATCTTAATTTTTGATCCTGTGGGATCAAGGTGAAGGAAGAAAGGGCTGGAAAAAGGAACCAAACCCCAGCCAGGCCTCATCCCTGAATTATCCCAAATCTTCCCAAAGTTTCCCAAGAGGTTTGGAACATTTCAAACACCAAATTTGTGAGCATTGATCACTAAAATTAATGTTTTGATCAAGGAAAAAAGGGTTGGAAAAATGAACCAAATCCCAGCCAGGCTCCATCCCTGAGATCTCCCAGATTTCCCTGAATTCCCAAAGCTTCAAACATTAAATTTGTGAGCATTATTCACTAAAATTCCTATTTTTTATCATCCTGTGGGATCAGTGTGAAGGAAGAAGTGGCTGGGAAATGGCCCCAAACCCCAGCCAGGCTCCATCCCTGAGATCTCCCAAATTCCCAAAGTTTCAAACACCAAATCTCTGAGTGTTATCACTAAAATTTCTGGTTTTTATCATCCTGTGGGATCAGGGTCATGGAAGAAGTGGCTGTGAAATGGCCCCAAATCCCAGCCAGGCCCCATGCCTGGAATCTCCCAAATCCCCAAAGTTTCAAACACCAAATTTGTGAGTGTTAATTCACCAAAATTCCTATTTTTTATCCTTCTATGTGACCAGAACTGTGGCAGAAGTGGCTGTGAAATGGCCCCAGAGGCCCTGCAGGCCCCATCCCTGAGATCTCCCAAAGTTTCAAACCCCAAATTTGTGAGCGTTATTCACCAAAATTCCTATTTTTTGTCATCCAGTGGGATCAGAACCGTGGCAGAAGTGTCTGTGAAATGGCCCCAAACCCCATCCAGGCTCTGTCCCTGGGATCTCCCAAATCCCCAAAGTTTCAAACACCAAATTTGTGAGTGTTATTCACCAAAATTCCTGGTTTTATCATCCAGTGGGATCAGAATCAAGGAAGAAGTGGCTGTGGAATGGCCCCAAATCCCACCCAGGCTCCATCCCTGAGATCTCCCAGATTTCCCTGAATCCCTAAAGTTTCAATCATTAAATTTGTGAGCATTATTCACCAAAATTCCTGGTTTTTATCATTCTATGTGACCAGAACCGTGGCAGAAGTGGCTGTGGAATGGCCCCAAACCCCATCCAGGCCCCATCCCTGAGATCTCCCAAATTCCTAAAGCTTCACACACCAAATCTCTGAGTGTTATCACCAAAATTCCTGGTTTTTATCATTCTATGTGATCAAGGCCAAGGAAAAAGTGCTGGGAAATGGCCCCAAACCTCATCCAGGCTCCATCCCTGGGATCTCCCAGATTCCCAAAGTTTCAAACATTAAATTTGTGAGCGTTAGTCACCAAAATTCCTGGTTTTTTGTCATCCAGTGGGATCAGAATCAAGGAAGAAGTGGCTGTGGAATGGCCCCAAACCCCATCCAGGCTCCATCCCTGAAATGTCCCAAATTCCTAAAGCTTCAAACATTAAATTTGTGAGCGTTATTCACCAAAATTCCTGGGTTTATCATCTTGTGTGACCAGAATCATGGAAAAAGTGCTGTAAAATGGTCCCTAACCTCATCCAGGCCCCATCCCTGGGATCTCCCAGATTCCCAAAGTTTCAAACATTAAATCTGTAAGCGTTATTCACCAAAATTCCTATTTTTTGTCATCCAGTGGGATCAGAATCAAGGAAGAAGTGGCTGTGGAATGGCCCCAAACCTCATCCAGGCTCCATCCCTGAGATCTCCCAGATTCCCAAAGTTTCAAACACCAAATTTGTGAGCATTATTCACCAAAATTCCTGGTTTTATCATTCTATGTGACCAGGATCATGGAAGAAGTGGCTGTGGAATGGCCCCAAACCCCATCCAGGCCCCATCCCTGAGATCTCCCAAATTCCTAAAGCTTCACACACCAAATCTGTGAGTGTTATCACCAAAATTCCTGCTTTTATCATTCTATGTGATTAAGACCAAGGAAAAAGTGCTGGGAAATGGCCCCAAACCCCATCCAGGCCCCATCCCTGGGACCTCCCAAATTCCCAAAGTTTCAAACATTAAATTTGTGAGCGTTATTCACCAAAATTCCTATTTTTTGTCATCCAGTGTGACCAGAACCGTGGCAGAAGTGGCTGTGGAATGGCCCCAAACCCCATCCAGGCTCCATCCCTGAGATCTCCCAGATTTCCCTGAACCCCCAAAGTTTCAATCATTAAATTTGTGAGTGTTATTCACCAAAATTCCTATTTTTTATCATTCTATGTGACCAGAACCGTGGCAGAAGTGGCTGTGGAATGGCCCCAAACCCCATCCAGGCCCCATCCCTGAGATCTCCCAAATTCCTAAAGCTTCACACACCAAATCTGTGAGTGTTATCACCAAAATTCCTGCTTTTATCATTCTATGTGATTAAGACCAAGGAAAAAGTGCTGGGAAATGGCCCCAAACCCCATCCAGGCTCCATCCCTGAGATCTCCCAGATTTCCCTGAACCCCCAAAGTTTCAATCACTAAATTTGTGAGCGTTATTCACCAAAATTCCTGGTTTTTATCATTCTATGTGACCAGAACCGTGGCAGAAGTGGCTGTGAAATGGCCCCAAACCCCATCCAGGCCCCATCCCTGAGATCTCCCAAATTCCTAAAGCTTCACACACCAAATTTGTGAGCGTTATTCACCAAAATTCCTGGTTTTATCATCCAGTGGGATCAGAATCAAGGAAGAAGTGGCTGTGGAATGGCCCCAAATCCCACCCAGGCTCCATCCCTGAGATCTCCCAGATTTCCCTGAATCCCCAAAGTTTCAATCATTAAATTTGTGAGTGTTATTCACCAAAATTCCTATTTTTTATGATTCTATGTGACCAGAACCGTGGCAGAAGTGGCTGTGGCATGGCCCCAGAGGCCCTGCAGGCCCCAAGCCCCCATTTCCCAGCTGTGCCCAGGCCTGGGCACTCACAGTGAACTCGGAGGTCTCGATGCTGCCCAGGGTGGGCCCTTTCTCCACCATGAAGCTCAGCAGCCCCGTCAGGATGGTGGACACCGACCACGCCGGGTTCCACGTGTCTGGGTGGAAATCCGTGATGGATAGACACAGCCTGGATAAAAAAAAAAATTTAAAAAATGAAAAAAAAAAAATCCCCCAGGGTTTGGGAGGTGCCATGGGGAGGGATGGGGTGTTGGGGAATCTTTACCTCGTGTTGCATTTGAACCTTCCGTTGGGTGTGATCATATAAATACTGGGAGGTTTGAAAGGGAATTCTCGAGGGAATATTAATTTTCCGTGGTAATATCCACCTGTAAAGCAGCCCCAAAGGGGTTAAATTAATAATATTAAATCAATATATTAAATTTATTTATAAATAGTTTTCACTCTAGTTCCCATCCTCAATTCATCTGATTTTTTCCTTCTCCTAAAATTCCCCAAAATGGATCAAATAAATGACATTAATGATATTAAATGACATTTAAAAATAATTCCCATCCTCAATTCATCTGATTTTTTATTTCTCCTAAAATTTCAAAAAATGGATCAAAT
Organism: Sturnus vulgaris; assembly: GCF_052056855.1. Lineage (NCBI taxonomy): Eukaryota > Metazoa > Chordata > Aves > Passeriformes > Sturnidae > Sturnus > Sturnus vulgaris. The sequence goes on from NC_142267.1 coordinate 1,674,825, forward strand.
AAATGACATTAATGATATTAAATGACATTTAAAAATAATTCCCATCCTCAATTCATCTGATTTTTTATTTCTCCTAAAATTTCAAAAAATGGATCAAATAAATGACATTAATGATATTAAATTACATTTAAAAATAATTCCCATCCTCAATTCATCTTTTATTTCTCCTAAAATTTCAAAAAATGGATCAAATAAATGATATTAATGATATTAAATTACATTTAATAAATAATTCCCACCCCAATTCTCCCAAACTATCCCCAAAATGGATCAAATAAATGACATTAATGATATTAAATTACATTTAAAAATAATTCCCATCCTCAATTCATCTGATTTTTTTATTTCTCCTAAAATTTCAAAAAATGGATCAAATAAATGACATTTATGATATTAAATTAATATATTAAATTACATTTAAAAACAATTCCCATCCTCAATTCATCTGCTTTATTCCTTCTCCTACAATTCCCCAAAATGGGTTAAATAAATTACATTTAATAAATAATTCCCACCCCAATTCTCCTAAACTATCCCCAAAATAGGTTAAATAAATCATATTAATGATATTAAATCCATATATTAAATTACATTTAATAAATAATTCCCAATCCAATCCCCATCCCCAATTCATCAACTTTATTCCTTTTCCCAAACTACTCAAAAATGGGTTAAATAAATAATATTTAATTATATATATTAAAGTACATTTATTAAATAATTCCCATCCCCTCTTCCCCTGCTTTTTTTCTCCTAAAACTACTCAAAAAAGGCTTAAATAAATTTTAATCTCAGCTCACTGAGAACATTTCTGCTGCAAAAATGGGAATTTCTGAAGTGATCTTTGTCACAAATTAAAGAACATTTGCTGTAAAATATTAAATAAATTAATAAGAATATTTGCTTTCAGTTTAACCTAAATTTTATTTCATTAAAAGCTCCTGAGAAGTGAAGAATGATTGGCAGGAACATCTCAATTTCTTCCTCTCTTTCCCAGTTTTTGGAGCAGTTTTAGTGGGAATTCCTGAATTTCCAAGCAAAGCCCAGGCAGGATTTACCTTCATAGGGGGTCAGCTCTGGGCCTCGCACCACGTAGTGCCTGCAAAGGGGGGATGGAACACTGGGAACCCAAACCAAAAACACCCCAAAAACATCCCCAAAACATCCCCAAAACAGCCTCAAAAACATCCCAAAAACATCCCAAAAACATCCCCAAAACAGCCTCAAAACATCCCATAAACATCCCCAAAACAGCCTCAAAAACATCCCAAAAACATCCCCAAAACAGCCCCAAAAACATCCCAAAACAGCCTCAAAAACATCCCAAAAGAATCCCCAAAACAGCCCTAAAAACATCCCAAAACAGCCTCAAAAACATCCCCAAAAGCATCCCCAAAACAGCCCCAATTCCCATCCCAAACCCCCAATTCCCATCCTAATTCCCACCCCCAGTTTTCCATCCCAATTCCCAACCCCAACTCCCATCCCAATTCCAACCCTGATTCCCATCCCAATTCCCATTCCCAACTCTCCCTCTCCATTTTCCATCCCCATTCTTATTCCCAATTCCCACCTCCAATCCCAAGTTCTCCATTCCCAATTCCCACCCCCAGTTCTCCATCCCCATCCCTAATTCTCCACCCCCAATTCCCCATTTCCAACTCTCCCCCTTCCAATTCCCATCCCAATTCCCATTCCTGTTTTCACTCCCATCCCCAAATCCCACCTCCAATTCTCCATTCATTCCCATTTCCCATCTCCAATTCTCCATTCCCAATTCTCCATTCATTCCCATTTCCCATCTCCAATTCTCCATTCCCAATTCCCCCTTCCCATTTCTCCACTCCCATTCCCAATTCCCACCTCCAATTCTCCATTCTCAATTCCCCATCCTCATTTCTCACTCCCATTTCCCATTCCCACCTCCAATTCCCATCCCCAATTCTCCATTTCCAATTCCCCCTTCCCATTTCTCCACTCCCATCTCCAATTCCCCATTCCCATCTCCAATTCCCCATTCCCATCCCCAATTCCCCCTTCCCATTTCTCCACTCCCATCCTTCCAATTCCCATCTCCATTTCTCCACTCCCATTTCCACCTCCATTTCTCCACTCCCACCTCCAATTCCCATTCCCATTTCTCCACTCCCATCCCCAACTCCCCATCCCCAATTCCAATTCCCACCTCCAATTCTCCATCCCCCGTTCCCCAAACTCTCCCCCTCCATTCCCAATTCCCCATTCCCATTCCCACCATTCCAGGATGTTGGAGGGGAGGGGCTCAGCACAGATGTAAGGCACTGGATCCTTTTTGATCCTCAGGTAATCCTGCTTCAGCCTCTGCGTCGCCGTGGTCGGGGCTCTCTTATTGCTGCTGCTGCTCATCTGATTAACACCACCCATTCATTAATTATTACTATTTAAAAAGTAATCAATGAGAGAAAAAGAGAGCGGGACTAAAAAGGAGAATAAAGGGAAAAATAAGGAGAAAATGGGGAGGGAAAAGGGGGTGGGAGAAAAAGGGGAGAGAGACTGAAAGGGAGAGGAATAAAAGAGGAACTGGACAGAGGGAGGGGAAAAGGGAAACAGAAAGGGAGGGACTGAAAGGGAAAGGAGTCAAGGAGAAAAAAAAGGGAAGAGGAAGAAGAAAAAGGGGGAAAAGGGGGGGAAAGGACAGAAGTAAGGAGAGAGGGACTGAAAGGAAAAGACGAAAGAGGGAAAAGGAAGGGAGGAAATGAAAGGGAGAGAGGGGAAAGAGAAACCAGAGAGTGAGGGAAGAAGGAAAAGAGGAAGGGAAGGACTGAAGGGGAGAAAGAAAAGGTGGAAAAGGGAGGGGAAGTGGGAAAAAGAAGGGAAGGAGAGGGAAAAACAGAGGGAGATGGGAAAAGGAGGGAAGGAGAAAGAGCAAGGGAGGGAGAATGAGAACGGCAGAGAGGGGGGAGACAGGAAGGCAGCCCAAGGAAAGGAGGGAATGAAACAGAGAGGGGAAAGGTGGAAAAGGGAGGGACACGGAGAATCAGAGGGAAATGAGAAAAGGAGGGAGCAGAAGGGCACAGAGGGGGGGAGACAGCAAGGCAGCCCGCCCGTCCCTCCCCGCTCGCTGCCGGCGCAGGCCTCGCTCACCTCTCCGCGGCCGCCAAGCCCCGGGCGGCCCCTCCTGCCCGCGGCCGAGGGAGGGAGGGAGGGAAGGAGGCAGGCGGGGAGCGGCGGCCGGGCCGCGATGGCGGCGGAGCGGGCGGGGCGGGCAGCGGCGGCCGCGGCTCCCTCACGGCTCCAGCCAAGATGGCGGCGCTGGGCGGCACTTCCGGAAAGGAGCGGCGGCGCTTCCGGGGCTCGCGCGGGTCCCACTTCCGCTTCCGGTGGCGGCGTGGCGGGAACGCTGAGGGGAGGGAGGGACGAGGCGGGCGGGGAGGGGGGCGCTCGTTTTGTCGCGATATAAAACGATTAAAAATTTGGGAATGGAGGCACATCCCGAGCGGGAAAGGAGCGCAGGGTGAACCAGGACACGGCAACAATGCCGGTCCAGGCATGGGAGCGGTGTCCGAGCGCTCGCGGAGCTTTGGTTGTGACAGATCCTGAGGGGGAAGGCACAAAATACATAAAGGGACGTAACACAAAAAACGTTGTGGGGTTGGGAGGGAGGCGTTGTGTGAGGAGCGAACTCACCTCGCCAGGAAATTCCAAATTTCAGGATAAAGAGCAGGGGAAGGCTGCAAACATCCCCTATTGGAGGCCGATGGAATGGATCACACGGGAAATTCAAATTATAAACGATCCGAGGGATAATTGGAGCCTGCAGTGGGTGACAGCACCTGGAGCTGCAAAGCCACCTCTGGGATTTGATTCTTCCAACCCCATTCCCAATTCCGTAATTAACGATTAAATCATTAGTTTATTACCCTGCAGGATTGTGAATCGTCATTAATTTATCATCGCCGCATTTTCCCCTTCCAATGCCCGAGGTTCCTTCATTCCCAAACTTTTTTTAAAGCTCGGGAATCTCTGCCTGGGTCTTCCCAGGAAATCATTTTTTCGTGGAATCTGTTGGGATTCCACAGCGAGGTTTTTGGTGGTAAAATGTCCTGGATTGTTTAAAACAGAATAATAATTGGAATGGAAGAATAGTAATTAGAATAAAAGGAGAATTTAGAAGGTCCGTGCTGAGCTGATGAAGAGGAAAAACTGGGAATGATGAAGAAAACCTGGGGAAAAATGCCGGGGTAATGAGGAAAACCGGGAAAAATGCCAGGGATAAAGGAGGAAAACTGGGGAAAAAATGCCAGGGATGAAGGAGAAAAACGTGGGAAAAAAGATCAGGGATAATGAGGAAAAACGGGAAAAAATGCCAGGGATAAAGGAGGAAAACTGGGAAAAAAGATCGGGGATAATGAGGAAAACCGGGAAAAAATGCAAGGGATGAAGGAGAAAAACGTGGAAAAAAAGATCAGGGCTAATGAGGAAAACCGGGAAAAAATTACAGGGATAAAGGAGAAAAAATGTGGATAAAAATGGGGCTAAAATGGGGCTAAAAGGCTGTGCAGCAATGGGGGAGCCCCGGGAATGTCCCCTGGGCTCTCCTTTATCCCAATCCAGCCCCGGGATCCTTTTCCTGTGGGAGCGGCCTCAGGCACAGCTCCGGGAAAAAAGAAACAGTAAAAAAAAAAAAAAAATTAAAACTTAAAAAAAAAAAAAAAATTTCAAAAAATTAAATGAATGAAAAGAATTAAAAAGGAAAAATATTCGAAAAATGAAAAACTTTGAAAATATTAACAAACGTTTCAAAGAGCAAAAATGTAAACATTTAAAAAGAAATAAAGACGAAAAATAGGAAAAAATAGAAAAGTATAACTTTATTTACAAATTCTAACAATTGGAAAATTTTTAAAAGGGTAAAAAAATTTTAAAAATACAAAAATTAATTAAACATTGAATAAAACTTTACTTTTTAAAATTTTTTAATTTTTTTTTTAGACTCTCGAGTGCTCATGCCTGCCGATCCATGAGCATTGGCAATCGATCGCCGATCTAATCGATCGGCAGGCATTGGCAATCGATCGCCGAGCTAATCGATCGGCAGGCATGAGCAATCGATCGCCGATCTAATCGATTGGTAGGCATGAGCAATCGATCATCGATCTGATCGATTGGCAGGCATGAGCAATCGATCACCGATCTAATCGATCGGCAGGCATGAGCAATCGATCACCGATCTAATCGATCGGCAGGCATGAGCAATCGATCATCGATCTAATCGATTGGCAGGCATGAGCAATCGATCATCGATCTAATCGATCGGCAGGCATTAGCAATCGATCGCCGATCTAATCGATCGGCAGGCATTGGCAATCGATCGCCGATCTAATCGATCGGCAGGCATGAGCAATCGATCACCGATCTAATCGATCGGCAGGCATGAGCAATCGATCATCGATCTAATCGATCGGCAGGCATTAGCAATCGATCGCCGATCTAATCGATCGGCAGGCATTGGCAATCGATCGCCGATCTAATCGATCGACAGGCATGAGCAATCGATCATCGATCTAATCGATCGACAGGCATGAACAATCGATCACCGATCTAATCGATGGGCAGGCATGAGCAATCGATCACCGATCTAATCGATCGGCAGGCATGAGCAATCGATCACCGATCTAATCGATCGGCAGGCATGAGCAATCGATCATCGATCTAATCGATCGGCAGGCATGAGCAATCGATCATCGATCTAATCGATCGGCAGGCATGAGCAATCGATCATCGATCTAATCGATCGGCAGGCATTAGCAATCGATCGCCGATCTAATCGATCGGCAGGCATTGGCAATCGATCGCCGATCTAATCGATCGGCAGGCATGAGCAATCGATCGCCGATGTAATCGATCGGCAGGCATTAGCAATCGATCGCCGATCTAATCGATCAGCAGGCATTGGCAATCGATCGCCGATCTAATCGATGGGCAGGCATGAGAATCGATCGCCGAGCTAATCGATCGGCAGGCATGAGCAATCGATTATCGATGAGCTAATCGATGGGCAGGCATGAGCAATCGATTATCGATGAGCTAATCGATCACCAGGCATCACTGGTTGACTTTGAGCAATGATCAGCAGGCATTGGCAATTGAGAGCCGAGTGATGGACTGTGCCAGGAGTGTGCAGGAAACAATGGAGCACTGATCAATCACAGGCAGGATCAATGGAGCACTGATCAATCACAGGCAGGATCAATGGAGCACTGATCAATCACAATCAGGATCAATGGAGCACTGATCAATCACAATCAGGATCAATCGATCACTGATCAATCACAATCAGGATCAATGGAGCACTGATCAATCACAGACAGGATCAATGGAGCACTGATCAATCACAATCAGGATCAATCGATCACTGATCAATCACAATCAGGATCAATCAAGCACTGATCAATCACAGTCAGGATCAATCGATCACTGATCAATCACAGGCAGGATCAATCGATCACTGATCAATCACAATCAGGATCAATCAAGCACTGATCAATCACAATCAGGATCAATCACTGATCAATCACAGGCAGGATCAATCAATCACTGATCAATCACAGGCAGGATCAATCGATCACTGATCAATCACAATCAGGATCAATCAATGATCAATCAAGCTCTCTGGCTTCTGTGTGGGATTTTTCTGAAGTTTAATTTTTTTTTTTTTGTCCCACAGACAATTCCTGTTAAACTCTTTTTAATTCTTCTCTGAATGAAAACCAAATATTCGGAATATCCGGAACTGATGGCTGTTAACAGAGAGGCCGGATGGGAGGAGGGATCGATGAGCCCCAAACGTGCTGGGCAGGAAGGGCAGCAATGGCCTGGGCTGAGGGCCAGGCAAGCTGGGCTGGTTTTATTTGGGCAAAGTTACTGACAGAAGGTGTGAACCTGCTGGAGAGCTTCTGCCAACCTTGGCTGGCAAGGGCAGCTCCAGGGAGGGACTTCTCACAGTCTGTGTCTCCCATAAATGAATGTTGATACCAATTTTTATTCATTTTTTTTTCATGTCAAGTGCATTGCTACAATTCAATGGTACGGTTATTGATGTTTTACAGAATGCTAACAGCGGGCAGAACTCATTTTTCACTTTGTCAGGAAAAATGAACCCACAAACAGCAGAGGTTTGTGTCCAAAAAGGAGACAGAGGAGTCCTGGAACTTTATTGGAATAAAGGGAGAGGCCATGGGACATTCCCTGGGGTCTCTCCAATTTTTGGAGGACTCCCCTCCCTTTTATCCCAATTTCCCTCTCTCTTTCCCCATTGCTGAGGGGCTGCAGAGGCACAGACTGCCCAGACCTGATCCCTGAGATTCCCCTCTAATGCACAACCCTCCCTTTGAATTTTTAATTCTTACAGAATTCATGGTTTTTTCCCATTGCTTCTTCCATCTCTCAATATCCAATTTCATTGATCAGCAAACCTGCACTTTGTTTGTAAAGACAAATATCTTTTATCCATTCATCAATCAATGGAATCCATCCATTGTTTCTTTGATCTCTCAGAGCTGCTTTGACCTCCCAGCACATCCACAGCTCGTTTGGAAACACAAATCCCACATTTCCTCTCACCTGGGTGTTCTTTCCTGCCCTCTGAAGCTGTTTCCTGTCCTCTCAGGCTGTTTTTGTGCCCTCTCAGGGTGTTTTTGTGCCCTCTCAGGCTGTTTCCTGTCCTCTCAGGGTGTTATTGTGCCCTCTCAGGCTGTTTCCTGTCCTCTCAGGGTGTTTTTGTGTCCTCTCAGGGTGTTTTTGTGCCCTCTGAAGCTGTTTCCTGTCCTCTCAGGGTGTTTTTGTGCCCTCTCAGGGTGTTTTTGTGCCCTCTCAGGGTGTTTTTGTGCCCTCTCAGGCTGTTTTTTGGTGTCCTCTGAAGGTGCTGTCCCGTTTGAGGTGCACAAGGAACCCAAATCACTCCGAGCTCTTCTGCTTCCTCCCGGAGCAGCTGCCTCATCTTCAGCCTCACCTTTACCTCAACTATCCCAGCCCTGCTGGAGGTTAAACCATCTTCCAGAGACCAACTGCATCATGTTAAATATTTATTGATCATTATTCAGGGGGATATTTTATCCCAACCTCGGCTCTCCCTTTGCTGCCCACCCTCAACCCCCAGCCCCCTTCAGTGCTGCCTGCAACAATTAAAATTCAAAGTATAAAAGCATCACAGGAGCTACAGAAAGTAAAAAAAAAAAAAAAAAACAAACCAAGCAAGCAGTAAAACTGATTTAATTCCCCTTCCTTCCCTCAGAGCCAGCTGCAAGGAGCCTCCAAGGCTCTCACAGCTCCACGAGTTTCCCCAAACCCTCCCAGGGAACACAGGCATCAAAATTCCCCAGAATTTGGAAAAGTTTGGAGCTGATTTTTCTCACCAGCATTTAAAAATTACCCTGAGCTAAGAGCAAAACAGAGGAAGGGAGAGGCCAGAACCTGGGGTTTTAACAATAATTAATTAAATGTCCAATCAAGGACAAGCATCTGGGCACAGGGGGAATTTCAGATCCTGATTTTTGTTGCTCTCAGCCTTTGGCAAAGTTTTGGGGTGATGTTTGAAGGAGCAGAACGGAGCCTGTGCCTCTGTTACACCAAAAACCCCCACATCCTCTGCTGTAAACTCGGTTCTAAGCACGTTTTAAGCCAGGCCTGTGGTTTTCTGGTGCCTCAGAAATCGCCCACAAATGAAAAAAAAAATCCTCTGCAGAGTCTCACGTTTCACAGGGGATGGAAACTCAGTTCTCAGAAGCCACGTGGGGTCTGTTAATCCAAGAAAAGGGGTGAGGAAAGGTCAGATAATTGTGTTTACATCACCAAAATCCGAGTGGAAAAACGAACTTTGGACATTGCAAGACCACCCAGTGCAAAGAGCTGGGCTGAGCCTGTGGAGAGACTGATAAATCCTGGGATTTATCAAATATCTGCTCCTTTCTAAACTTCCATTAATCAGTGTCCAGCCAGGACCCACAGCCTGGAAATCCTGGAATATTCCTCGGGAAGCCAAGGCAGGCTCAGAAGCCCCTATTTGGTTGTGGAATGTGGGCAGCAGCCTGGGAGGGAGCAGGAAAACAGGGAAAAGCCCAGCAGGGCTGCCTGGATCCACAAATTCCCTGAATTTCCTTCAAATCCCCCTTTCCTGGGGTGTGCTGCTTCCCAGGAAACAGCCCCAGGCTCTGCCAGCCCCAAAATGAAACAGATTGAGCCCAAAACATCCCTGGACACAAACCCAGGAGTGCTCTGGAGGCTCCCAAGGACTGTCCCAGTTTTCTGATCAGAATCTTTACCCGCTTTAAAAAGCCACCACATGGAACAAAAACGGGATTTCCAGGCTTCTTTTTCAGGGAATAATTGGAAATATCAGCTCTGCGTGTACCTGGCGTGGATCGGCTGATTCCATGCCCGTGGATTTTCCTCCCAGGCTCTGCCAGCCCCACGAAGGGTCCCCAAAATTGCTGTCACAGATGGTGAACACCCTCTTAGACCTGAGCCTGAGCCTGCAGGGGCAGCGCCAGGCCCTGCTGGAGGAGTGGAAATGGTACAGGAGGGGCTTCAGGCAGCAGCCGCAGCTCGCCAGCACCTCGGTCACGCTCTGCATTTTGGGGACCGGCGGCTGCTGAGGGGTGGCCGGCAGGAGCTGCAGCAGCTGCGTGAGCTGGTGGGGCAGCAAGCAGAGGGCACAGATGCCCATGGCCATGGCGATGGTGCCCAGGGCCTTCCTGCGGCCCGCTCTGCGCCGGCTCCTCCACACGCTGCCGGCCGCCAGCGGCAGCGCCAGCGCGGCGGCCGCGAACGGAACGAACACCCCCAAAGCGGCGGCCAGCAGCTGAGCCCGGCTCCCGGGGAAACTCCCGGAGAAACTCCCGGGGAAGCTCCCGAGGCAGCTCCGGAGCTCCCCGCCGTGCAGCAGGAGGGGCGCGGTGACAGCCAGGGCCAGCAGCCACAGCGCCGTGGCCAGCAGCCCGCAGCGGGCGGCCGTGAGGCGCAGGGAGGCGAGCGGGTGCAGCAGCGCCAGCCACGCCTGCAGGCACAGGCAGACGAGGAAAGTGACGCTGAGCGAGCAGTGCAGGTAGAAAAGAGCCCCGGTGACCCTGCACGCCGTGTCCCCAAAGCTCCAGGTGGGGCCCAGCAGGCGGGAGTGGGCGTGCAGGGCCAGCGGGGCCAGCAGGAGCGCGTCCAGCAGGGCCAACTGCAGCAACAGCACCCGTGAGGGGGACAGGGGGCACACCGGGGACACCGGGGACATGAGGGACACCGGGGACGTGGGGGACACCGGGGACATGAGGGACTCGGGGGACACCGAGGACATGAGGGACTCGGGGGACACCATGGATACAGGGGACACCGAGGACATGAGGGACTCAGGGGACACCGAGGACATGAGGGACACGGGGGACACAAAGGACACCGGGGACATCGGGGACAGAGGCCTCGTCCTGCAGGGCCGCAGCCACAGCCAGAGCCAGAGCGCGCTGCCAGCCAGCCCCAGCCCCAGCCCCAGCACGGCCACGGCGAGGGGGACACGCTGCGAATCTGCCCCAAAAACTCCTCCCGACATGGCTTTTGTCACGTTGGACATCAGGAAATTTGTCCCGTTGGAATGATGAAAATCTGCTCCAAAACTTCCTCCCGAAATGGCTTTTGTCACGTTGGAAATCAGGAAATTTGTCCCGTTGGAAATCAGGAAATTTGTCCCGTTGGAAATCAGGAAATTTGTCCCGTTGGAAATCAGGAAATCTGCTCCAAAACTTCCTCCCATGGCTTTTGTCACATTGGAAATGAGGAAATCTGTCCCGTTGGAATGCTGCAAATCTGCTCCCAGAACGGCTCCTGAGAAGGCTTTTGTCCCGTTGGAAATCAGGAAATTTGTCCTGTTGGAAATTGGGAAATTTGTCCCATTGAAATCCTGCAAATCTGCTCCCAAACCTCCTCCCGAAATGACTTTTGTCACGTTGGAAATCAGGAAATTTGTCCCGTTGAAATGTTGAAAATCTTCTCCCAAACCTCCTCCAGAGGTGGCTTTTGTCACATTGGAAATCAGGAAATTTGTCCCGTTGGAAATGAGGAAATTTGTCCCATTAGAATGCTGAAAATCTGCTCCAAAACTTCCTCCCGAAATGGCTTTTGTCCCGTTGGAAATCTGGGAAAATAAATCAAATTATGGCACCTAAACAGAGCCCCGTGCAGACAGGGGGGAATTTAAGAATTAATTAAAGGAATTAAAGTCACCCAGGATGTCCCCAGGACTGAAAGCACAAAAACAAGAAAGGCTGGGGGGGTTTCCACAGGAAACTCTCAGCTCACGTTTCCTCCCAGGCTTGTTTGTCTCAGCAAGTCAGAGTGGCCCAGACAGGGGAGAAAAGAGACAGAAAAATGAGAAAAGAGATAAAAAAAATCGATGAAAACATGAGGAAAAAGATTAAAAAATGGTAAAAGTAAAAGAGACCAAAAAAATGGTAAAAACATGAGAAAAGAGACCAAAAAAATGGTGAAAACATGAGGAAAAAGGTAAAAAAATGGTAAAAGAGACCAAAAAAATGGTGAAAACATGAGAAAAGAGACCAAAAAATGGTAAAAGAGACCAAAAAAAAATGGAAAAAACATGAGGAAAAAGACCAAAAAAATGGTAAAAATTAACATGAGAAAAGAACATGCAAAAAGAGGAAAAACACGAGGAAAAACACAAAACCATGAGAAAACAGACAAAAAAGATAAAAAGATGAGAAGAGAGACCAAAAAATGATAAAAGAACGTGAGAAAAGAGGAAAAAAAAAAGAAAACAAAAAAAAGAGTGTTTTCATTTTAAGCTCCCCAATCTCCTGTTTCTGGACATTATTTCATTTACAAAAATCCACGAAACATCAAAATTCCCACTGGATTTGGAGTTCATGAAATAAATTCCATTTTTTTTTTTCCTGTAAACCTGTGGTTGAGTCTCTGAACTTTGGAAAAACGTGGAGATTTTTCCTGATTTTTTTTTTCCTGATTTTTTTTTTTCATTTTTTCCCGATTTTTTTCCTGATTTTTTTTTTTTTTTTCTGATTTTTTTCCTGATTTTCAAGCCTTGCTGTCACAATCTCCCCATGGTTGGGTCGCTCAAATTGAATCAACTGAGAAAGACCAAGAATCTCACAATAAAACCAGGAAAAAAAAAAATAGAAAATCCCCTTGCCAATGAATATTAATGAATTAATTACTGATTACAATTAATGAATAATGAGTATTAATCCAAATTCTTTGGGGCTGGAGCAGAAATTCTCTGCTGAGGTTACAAAACATCTCCTTTCATTCACTGCCCTCCCTTTATTTTTTTTAAAAAACAAAACCCCACAATAATTCTTTTTGCCAGATAATTTATTCCTTAACTCCAGCCTGGGCTGCTCACTTGATAAATTCGGGTTTTTATTGAGCCAGAAGCTGAAAAAAAAACCCACAAAAATTTCAATTGCTGCACTAAAAATGCTAAAAATGGGAGAGACCTGAGCCTGCAGGTTGATTGAAAACCCAAACAGAATTAATATTTATTATTTCTGTGCCCTGTAAAGACGAAAAAAAATCCCAAATGTGGATGGAAATTGGACTCACCAGAGCTCAGAGGTGCAGAGGGGACGTGGGGAGGTCCCTGTGAGAGCTGAGAGAAAACCCAGGAAGGCACCAGCACCAAGGGGACAGTGACAAAATCCGGGCAGGGAGCCCCGGGGAGGGGGCTCAGGGCTCCCCAAAAACCCAAAAATCCCCCCTGGAACCATCCCTGAGCCAGCCTGGAGCTGCATCCCCACAGGGAATGCTGAAATTCCCATTTTTCAGGGAAATTCCTGGCTGGAAACACGAAATTCCTGTCTGGAAACACAAATTAAATTATAAAAATCCCACATTTCCCATGCTGATCCAGCCAGGCTGGAGCAGGGAGCACAAAGTGACCCCAAAAGGAGCAGAACTGCTCCAAAAGTCTTCTGAAAATTATTCTCTCTGGGAATAAAAATGATGGAGGCACAAAAATCCCAAAAATCCTCCCTGGAATCATCCCTGAGCCAGCCTGGAGCTGCATCCCCACAGGGACAGAGCCAGGGAATGCTGAAATTCCCATTTTTCAGGGAAATTCCTGGCTGGAAACACAAATTAAATTATAAAAATCCCACATTTCCCATGCTGATCCAGCCAGGCTGGAGCAGGGAGCACAAAGTGACCCCAAAGGAAGCAGAACTGTGCTGGAATTATTCCCTGAGGGAATAAAAATGAATTTTTTTTTTTTTTAAATTTCGTGGTCCCCGGGAGCTCTGCCCAAAACTCTGTCTGTTCAATTGTCCCCGAGGTTGTTCTGTGGGTCACAGACACCCCAAAAAAGCTTCCCCTGCACGAGGGTTTCACTTCAGAGCTCATCAAACATTTTCTAACCCAAACACGCCGAGATTTTGGTGCCATTCCCCAGGAAAAATAAAAAAAAACCCAAAAAAAACCCCACGAGTTGCACAACGTTTATTTTATTGCCCGGGCGAACAAGGCAGAGCTGAGTGATGAAAATAAAATGAAAATAAAATGAAAATAAAATGAAAATAAAATGAAAATAAAACACCAAACTCCCTGCTGATGTCCTGGGAGGGTGACAAGGCCACAAAAAGCTGGATTTAAAAAAAAAAAAAAAAAAATCTCAAAGCTACTGGGAGATGTGGAGAGGGAAAAAAAAAAATGAGCACTGCTAAAGGTTTGTTCTGGAAATGTTCTGGAAATGTTCTGGAAATGAAAGAAAAAAAATCAGCTCACCCCGGGGCTGGGGGAGAGAGGAAATGCTGCATTTTCTGCTCTGCTCTCAGCCTTCCTCCCACACAGCCCACAGGAGGTAAAAAAACCAAAAAACCACCCCAAAATATCAAAACACCCAACCCCATCCTTCCTCCTCCTCGGCAGCAGCAGCTCACACAGAAAAGGAACAGCACAAAAATTTTTTTTTTTTTTTTTTTTTTCCTTTGTCCTGGCAGCTCCTGCAGCCGCAATCAATTTTTTTTTTTTTTTTTTTTTTTAATTGAGGTCGGGCTGTGTCCCTCGGCCACAGGAATCCTTTCAGCTCAGCCCACTGAGCTCCTCTGCTGCGGGCACGGCCAGATCTGACAGGGGAACAGGAGAGAAAAAAAAAACCATTCATTGATGGGGAGAGACGGCTCTGCAAGCGCCAGGGCAGGACAGGGACAGAGGCAGCAGCTGCCTGTGAGCTCAGAGCTGAATTCCAGCCCCTCTTTGTCCCCTCTTTGTCCCCTCCCCGCGTGTCTGCTGAGCTGGGCAAGCTCTGAGGGTGATGAAAAAATGTTTTGTGTCCCCATTTCCCGGGCTCTGCATCAATCCTTGCAGTCTGAGCGTCCTGTCAGCATCCCACTTGTTTTGGGGTTTTTTTTTTGGTTTTTTTTTGAGGCTGAAAAAGTTCAAATTGTTCATCATGGAGAGGTTTTGACAGGGAAAAGCTCATCCCATTCCACCCCTGTCCTTCATTATCCCAGATTGCCCAGCCTGGCCTGGGACCTGTCCAGGATCAGCTGCTGTTAAATTAAGAGAATTTATTTCATTAATCTGAACAAAAGGATGCTCTGCCCTCCAGCCTCCACAATCCTCTCCTAAATTCCAAGGGAGAAGCAGAGGAACAGAACTGGAGCTCTGGAGCCCACAGGAAATTTGGGGTTTAGACATGGCCAAGAGTTTACAGCATCATTCAGAGCCACTGACAACAGAAATCCCCTCTCATTAACAAAAAAGAGGGGAAAATCCCCAATTAATCCATCTCAGCTGCTGCAAACACCCCCAAACCCCCGGGATCTTTAGGGGATGGTTTGGAGGGTCTCTGTGGGGCCTTGCTGCTCCCTGGGATGTGATTCCCAAAACCAAAATCCTTCCCTCACCTGCCTGGCTGTGCCCAAACCCCAAAACCCAAACCCCTTCACTCACCTGCCTGGCTGTGCCCAAACCCCAAACCCCAAACCCCAAACCCAAACCCCTTCACTCACCTGCCTGGCTGTGCCCAAATCCCAAACCCAAACCCCAAACCCCTTCCCTCACCTGCCTGGCTGTGCCCAAACCCCAAAACCCAAAATCCTTCCCTCACCTGCCTGGCTGTGCCCAAACCCCAAACCCAAACCCAAACCCCTTCACTCACCTGCCTGGCTGTGCCCAAACCCCAAACCCAAACCCAAACCCCTTCACTCACCTGCCTGGCTGTGCCCAAACCCCAAACCCAAACCCAAACCCAAACCCCTTCACTCACCTGCCTGGCTGTGCCCAAACCCCAAACCCAAACCCAAACCCAAACCCAAACCCCTTCCCTCACCTGCCTGGCTGTGCCCAAACCCCAAAACCCAAACCCAAATCCCTTCCCTCACCTGCCTGGCTGCTCCCAAACCCCAAACCCAAACCCCAAACCCCAAACCCCTTCTCTCACCTGCCTGGTTGTACTCCACGGATTTCAGGAAGAGCCCCGAGGCTGGGGCCATGGCATAGGAGGGAAAAGCTCGGGAATCCTTCAGCTCCAGCAGCTCCTGGATGTGCTCAGGGGTCAACCTGCCCTGACCCACGGCCACCAGGGCCCCGACCATCCTCCTGACCTGGGGACAGCACGGGGACACGGTGGCAGCTGCCCTGGGGACACTGAGCAGCCAATCCCGGGCTGAAAAATGTCCTGGGCTGCAGCGTGTGAGCAAAAGTTGGAATTGGGAATGGAGAGTTTGGGGATGGGGAATTGGAACTGGGGAACTGGAACTGGGGAACTGGAACTGGGGAACTGGAACTGGGGAACTGGAACTGGGGAACTGGAAATGGAGAATTGGAAATGGAGAATTGGAAATGGAGAATTGGAAATGGAGAACTGGAAATGGAGAATTGGAAATGGAGAACTGGAAATGGAGAACTGGAAATGGAGAACTGGAAATGGAGAACTGGAAATGGAGAACTGGAAAATCTGGGGTGGAGAATTCAGAATGGAGAATTGGAAATGGAGAATTCAGGATGGAGAACTGGGGGTGGAAAATTGGAAATGCTGGATGTGACCAAAAGTTTGTATTCTTATGACCAGCTGTTAAAAATCAGCTGGGACAATGTTCTTTATCTTTTTCCTCCATTCCCCATCTCCAATTCTCCATCCCCAATTCATTTCCAGTTCTCCATCCCCAATTCCCAATCCCAAATTCTCCATTTTCCAATTCTCCATTCCCCAATTTTCCACCCATTCATTCCCCTCATGCCCTTTCCAAACTCTCCAAAATCCTTCCTGCAGTTCTGGAATGAACCCCTGGGCTGAGTTTGTGACCCATTAATTAAAAAAATAATAAAAATAAATAAACCAAAGCTCACTGAGCAACCTGGTCGTGCTCATCAATTAAAAAAAAAAAAGATCCAAAAATCCAAGGGGTTTTTATCCAGAGGGAAATTCTGGGATCTTGGAGTGCCCCAATTTTTCTGCAGGCAGCTCAAACCCTGCCCTGTGTTATTTTATCCACCCTCACTAGAGGTCATTGCACGCCACAGCTTTGGTGCCTCCACACTGGGAATCACCCCAAAAAAAACCCACAAAAACCCCAAATCCACGGCACTCATCCCAAATATTGCACCAAAAAAAAAATATCCACGTTCAGCTTTTGGGGTGCTTTCACCTTTTTGTCCAATAAAAACCCCCCAGGTGTGGAGAAAGGAGATGCTGAGGTTGAAGTTCAAACCCCATTCCTGTCCCAGGGGGAATAGCAGGAATTCCTGCTCCCTCTGCACTCTCAATAATTGGAATTTCCCCTTCTGATTTTTCTCTTTTTAAGAGCTCTAAATGGTTAAAGCAATGTTAAAACATTAAAATTCTTCATACGATTAAAATTATAATATTACTATTAACTTTTAAAACACTAAAATCCGTATTTTCTTGGCACCAATCAAGCCCCCATCAAATTTGTTGTCCTTCCTTTGCTCCCCCTGCCAGAGCTTTGCTTGGCACTGGATAAAAACCCCCACAAATTTGGGTTGTCAAAACATCAAAACAGAATTAAAAAATAGCTGCTCTCTGTTCCCACAAAACACCCCCTCTCCTCCAAAAAATAAACTTTCTCCTGCCTCTTCCCTGCTCCAAGGAGAGCTGGGAATAATTCCTGGAATTGGGGGAGAGCTGAGGGCACAGCAAACCCTCAGGAGAATAATCTGGAATTATTTCCAAAGAATCCAGGGAAGTTTCAGTTAAAAAAGAAGTTTTTTCTTCTTTTTTCTCCAAAAAAAAAGTGAAATTCCAGGCAGCTTTTCCTGGGCTCAAATCCACTGGGCACAGCAAGAACATGAAAAAGAATTTTACCACTGCAAGGACAGAGATTGTGCAAAAGATTTTGTGAGGGGTTTAGGCACAAATTTAGGAGATTTGGGGTTTATGGATCAAATAAAAAGCCCAGATCCTCATCCTGTCCCTGTCAGGGTCCCCCAGTGGAGCATTCCTGAAATAATCCATTTTTAGAGTGGCAGAATTAAAATTCGGGTCCTGCAGGCAGTACCTGTCTGTAAAGGAAGGCTTTGCTCTTGACCTTCACCTCCCAGAACTCCAGTTCCCTAAAAAAAAAAAAAAACAAAAAACACAAAAAAACCCACCAATTAAATCAAATTTCGGGTGGTTTTTAACACCCAAATCACAGGTGAATGAGAGTAATTAACCTGCAGTGCCCCAATTAAGGTGAAGCAGCACCTGGGACACCTGAAGCTGCTTTGCTGGGACACAATTCTGTACTAAAAATGTGAAAAAAAAATAAAAAAAAATCTGATATTCACATTAAATCTCTTAAAAACCCACACACAGATAGAGGAGTCACACAGCAGACAGGTCCATACCCAAAATTCCACCCTACAGTTTAATAATAATGATAATAATAATAATAATAATAATAATAATAATAATAATAATAATAATAATAATAATAATAATAAAGGGAATAAAGGAAGGGATTAATAAAGGGAACAATGAGGGACAGGAAAAGCAGTGAAGGGAGCAGCCCCAAGCTGTTTTTTCCCAGATTTTGGATAAATCCCTGATTTTGGAAAAATCCCTGATTTTGGACATCCCTGGAGTGAAGGTGGGAATGGGGAATTGGGGATGGGGGAATTGGGGATGGGAAATTGGGAATGGGGAATTGGGGATGGGGAATTGGGGATGGGAATTGGGGATGGGAAATTGGGAATGGGGAATTTGGGATGGGAATTGGGGATGGGAATTGGGGATGGGGAATGGGAATTGGGAATGGGGAATTTGGGATGAAGAATTTGGGATAGGAAATGGAGAATTGGGAAAGAATTGGGGATGGGGAATTGGGGATGGGGAATTGGAATTGGAAATGGAGAATGGGAAATGGAGAATTTGGGATGGAGAACTGGGGATAGGAAATGGAAAATTGGGAAAGAATTGGGGATGGGGAATTTGAGATGGAGAATTTGGGATGAAGAATTGGGGATGGGAATTGGAGAATTGGAAAAGAATTGGGGATGGAGAATTGAGGATGGGGAACTGGAAATGGAGAATTTGGGATGGAGAATTGGGGATAGGAAATGGAAAATTGGGAAAGAATTGGGGATGGGGAATTTGAGATGGAGAATTGGAAATGAGGAGCTCCCACCAATCCAATCCCATCCCATTGATCCCATTGATCCCATCCCATCCCATTGATCCCATTGATCCCATCCCATCCCCAGGGATCCTCCTTGGGGAGCTCAGGGCTCTGCCACTTCCTGAAGACCAAAAAAAATTAAAAATTCCTTGGGGATTTTTTTTTTTTTGAGGAATTTCCCTGTCCCCGTGTCCCTGAGCATTCTCCTTCCCCCATGAGATTTTTATTTTATTTTATTTTTTTAGCCCCCCAAAAATGGGGAAACTTTGCCAATTCCCACCTGGAATTCATAAATAAATATATCATAAATAAATATATCATAAATAAATATATCATAAATAAATATCATCTTTCTGGGAAAAAAAAAAAAAAAACAACAAAATTCCAGTTTCTGCTTAATTCAGCCACTTCATTTCAATACCTGCAAGACCTGGCCCTAAAGAACCTGATCCTCAACTCTTGGTTTTGTTTATGCAAAATTGAGGAAAATTGGGATTTTCCTTCACCAGCATCCCCTGGGAAGGCTGGGAGAGTTTCTGGTCTGAACTGGGTGGGACCTGCAGCACCCTTGGCTCAGTGGTTTTCCTTCCATTCCTCAATTTTAGGCTGAAAAAAACCCAAAAAACTCTTGGATTTTAGCCACCAAAATGAGCACAAACGCTGATTAAAAAGTGGAAAAAAAATAAAACTTCACAGGAGCTGCCTGCCTGCTCAGCATAGGGCAAGCAGGAAATCAATTTCCCAAAAAAAAAATATATATAATTTTGGGAGCAGCTTTTTAGGGAAAATCTGAGTGCCTGTGCTCATAGGAAAAAAAAACCCAAATCAATCCTTTGGCAGGGGTGGATTTTAGCCACCAAAATGAGTGTAAATACTGATTAAAATGTAAAATTTACCTTTTTAAAAAAAAAAAATGAGGTAAAACTTCACAGGAGGAGCTCCCTGCCCAATTCTGCACTGCAATTGATCCTAAGGGCAGGGAAAGGAGGAAATCAATTCCCAGAAAAAATAAAAATAATAAAACCTCTGGAAAAATCTGAGTGCCTGGGCTCTCACCTGTGCTTGTAGAAAAAAAAAAACAAAAAAAAACCCAAAGCAATCTCCAGGCAGAGGTGATTTTTAGCCACCAAAATAAGTGTAAATGCTCATTAAAAAGTAAAATTTACCTTTAAAAAAAGAAAAAAAAGAGAGAAAAAAAAAAGAAAAAAAAACAGAGAAGCTGTTCCCTACCCAACTCTGCACTGCAATTGATCCCAAGGACGGGGCAAGCTGGA
Organism: Sturnus vulgaris; assembly: GCF_052056855.1. Taxonomy (NCBI): domain Eukaryota; kingdom Metazoa; phylum Chordata; class Aves; order Passeriformes; family Sturnidae; genus Sturnus; species Sturnus vulgaris. Next base: position 1,694,710 of record NC_142267.1, read on the forward strand.
AATCAATTCCCAAAAAAAAAAATAAAAACAATAAAACCTCTGGAAAAATCTGAATGCCTGAGCTTCAGAACCTGGGCTACCTGTTCTTATAGGAAAAAACCCAAATCTCTTGGCAGGGGTGATTTTTAGCCCCCAAAATGAGCAGAAATGCTCATTAAAAATTAAAATTTACCTTTATACCCAAATGAGTGTAAGGAGTGCAAAAAAAAAACTGTCAGGAGGAGCTCCCTGCCCAATTCTGCACTGCAATTGATCCCAAGGACAGAGCAAACAGGAAATCAATTCCCAGAAAAAAAATAGAAATTTGGAAGCAGGTTTTTAGGGGAAATGTGAGTGCCTGGCCTCTCACCTGTGCTTGTAGAAAAAAAACCAAATTTCTTGTATTTTTATCCACTAAACTGAGTGTAAAGAACACAAATAAACCTTCACAGGAGGAGCTCCCTGCCCAATTCTGCACTGCAATTGATCCCAAGGACAGGGCAAGCAGGAAATCACCTCCCAAAAAAAAAAATAAAACCAATAAAACCTCTGGAAAAATCTGAATGCCTGAGCTTCAGAACCTGGGCTACCTGTTCTTATAGGAAAAAACCCAAATTTCTTGTCAGAGGTGATTTTTAGCCACTAAATTGAGTGTAAGGAGTGCAAATAAACCTGCCAGGAGGAGCTCCCTGCCCAACTCTGCACCGCAAATTGCTCCCAAGCAGGAAATCAATTCCCAGAGAGCAGAAAGGGGACCCGAGGAGGATTAGATATATATTTTTATATTTTTATATATTATTTTTTGGGGTGTGTGTGACCTGTTGTGCCGTGCCAGCAGGGCCGGCGCCGGCTGCAGCTGCAGCTGCTGCAGGGTCCTGACGGTGCCCCGGGGCTCCGAGCCCGGCGAGCAGAAGGTGCTGAAGTCGTGGGTGCCCAGCAGGAATTGTGCAGCTTCCCTCATGGCTCCGATGTCCAGCGAGCTGCGACACACACGGGAGGGTGGGAAGGGTTTAAATCCCCAGTAGTTAAGTCAGGTTTAAAGCTTAAAGGTTGGGTTTAAAGCCCAAGGAATTATAGCGGGGTCAAATATCAATAATTACATCAGGCTCAAACTCCAGGGAATTAAATTTAGATCAAATCCCAGGGAATTACACCAGGCTCAAACTCCATGGAATTAAATCTAGATCAAACCCCAATAAATTACACCAGGCTCAAACTCCATGGAATTAAATCTAGATCAAACCCCAATAAATTACACCAGGCTCAAACCCCATGGAATTAAATCTAGATCAAACCCCAATAAATTACACCAGGCTCAAACCCCATGGAATTAAATCTAGATCAAACCACAATAAATTACACCAGGCTCAAACCCCAATAAATTACACCAGGCTCAAACCCCAAGGATTAAGCCAAGCTCAAACCCCAAAGAATCACACCGGGGTCAAACCCCAAGGAATTAAGCCTGGATCAAACCCCAGTGAATTACACCAGGGTCAAACCCCAAAGAATCCCACCAGGCTCAAACCTCAAGGATTAAGCCAGGCTCAAACCCCAGTAAATTAGACCAGGGTCAAACCCCATGGAATTAAATCTAGATCAAACCCCAGTGAATTACATCAGGCTCAAACCTCAGTGAATTAAGCCAAGCTCAAACCCCAATAAATTACACCAGGTCCAAACCCCAATAAATTACACCAGGCTCAAACCCCAAAGAATCACACCATGCTCAAACCTCGAGGATTAAGCCAGGCCCAAACCCCAATAAATGATACCAGGCTCAAACCCCAAGGAATTATGCCTGGATCAAACCCCAATGAATTAAACCAGGCTCAAACCCCATGGAATTAAACCAGGCCCAAACACTCAATATTTATTCCATTTCTACCACTTCAGATTTATTTTTCCCTGCCACAACGCACAGAAAAAACAAAATCCCTGCAGACCAAACCCCTTCTAATCCCGTTTTTTGTCCCTCCCAGAGCCCAGATTCCCAAAAATTCCCCGGCAGGGTGGGAGGGGAGGGGACGGACTCACCCTCCGGGCGGAGCCCAGCACAGATCCCGCTCGAAGACGGGGATTTGGGAAGGGTGGGCACAGCCCAGCAGCAGCCGGTAGATGTAGGTCCTGGACACGGCACAGAATCGGGCATGGAAGGTGCTGGGAACCCGCTGGGCGCTCAGGATGCTGCGGGGACAGCGACAGCGACACAGGTGTCACCCTGCGGATGGCAGCTGGGATGGGCAGGGCACACCTGGAGATCGATGGGACATCGAGGAATTGGGGTGGAGGGACATAAAGGGACATAAAGGGACATTGGAGGGACATAAAGGGACATAAAGGGACATAAAGGGACATAAAGGGACATTAGAGGGACATTGGAGGGACATTGGAGGGATATTAGAGGGATATTAAAGGAATATTAGAGGGATATTAGAGGGATATTAGAGATCATCATTCCACAGGCAGGGAAATTCCACCAAGCCAGGCTGCTCCAGCCCGGACATTCCCAGGGATCCTGGAGCTTCTCTGGGAATTCCATCCCAGCTCTTCCCTACACTCCCAGCCAGGAATTCCTTCCCAATCCCTGATCTGAGCCTGATCTGAGCCTGATCTGAGCCTGATCTAACCCTGATCTAACCCTGATCTAACCCTGATCTGACCCTGATCTGACCCTGATCTGACCCTGATCTAACCCTGATCTGACCCTGATCTGACCCTGATCCAACCCTGATCTAACCCTGATCTAACCCTGATCTGAGCCTGATCTAACCCTGATCTGACCCTGATCTAACCCTGATCTGACCCTGATCTGAGCCTGATCTGACCCTGATCTAACCCTGATCTAACCCTGATCTGACCCTGATCTAACCCTGATCCAATCCCTGATCTGAGCCTGATCTGAGCCTGATCTGAGCCTGATCTAACCCTGATCTGACCCTGATCTGAGCCTGATCTGAGCCTGATCTAACCCTGATCTAACCCTGATCTAACCCTGATCTAACCCTGATCTGACCCTGATCTAACCCTGATCTAACCCTGATCTAACCCTGATCTGACCCTGATCTGACCCTGATCTAACCCTGATCTAACCCTGATCTAACCCTGATCTAACCCTGATCTGACCCTGATCCAACCCTGATCTGAGCCTGATCTAACCCTGATCTGACCCTGATCTGACCCTGATCCAACCCTGATCTAACCCTGATCTAACCCTGATCTAACCCTGATCTAACCCTGATCTAACCCTGATCTGACCCTGATCTGACCCTGATCTAACCCTGATCTAACCCTGATCTAACCCTGATCTAACCCTGATCTAACCCTGATCTAACCCTGATCTAACCCTGATCTAACCCTGATCTAACCCTGATCCAATCCCTGAGCTCCTGCACCTTTCCCGGGGTGTTCTCCCTCATCCCAAAGTTCTCTCCAGCCCGCAGGAGGATCCCGAGGCAGTCCCAGCCCAGAGGCTGCACGTGCTGCTCTCCTTCCAGGGAACTTTTCCTCCTGCTCTTCTGCCTTCCTGCCTTTGGGATTTAGCGAGGAGAAAGGAGCCAGGGCAGCCCAAAAAAAAAAAAACCTCGGGATGGATTTTGGGAGCACAAATGTCTTTATTTACTTTCGGGAAGGTTGGTGCTCTGGGGGTTTTTGCCAGCTCGAGTGCCTCTGGCTCGCAGCCCTCCCCAGGCTCAGACCACAGGGGGAGAAAGGAAAGCTGAGCCACAGAGATTTGCAAAAAACGAGCCCAGGAATTGCTCCAGTGCTGCAAAATGCAGGGAAAAATGCAAACTCCATCCTGCAGGCCTGCAGTGGGGTTTGAAGGCAGGACCTGCAGCCTCCTCTAAACAAAATAATCAAATTATTGCATTTCTTTCCCTCTGCCTGCGTGCCCCCACAAGCACACGGTGTGTCCTGAGCTGCTTCTCTTAACACTTGGGTGGATTTTATTAAATAACCATCCTTGCAGAAAGGTTCCTTCAGAGGAGCCTGTGGATTCCCCAGTGCAGGCAGCTTTTCCTCTGCCAATTGTTCCTGTTAGCCACCAATGGTTTTCCAGAATTTTCTCCAGCAGCTTGCTGAGATCCCATTTTTAAAAATGGCTGAATGATGGTAAATAAAGAAATCTGGAATTTTTTTTTTACCTTTCCAACAGAGCCTGAATTTTGAGATCCGAGGAAAAAAAAAAAAAAAAAGCCCAAAGACATTTAACTAGAAATGGCAATGCATGAGACAAAAAAAAAAAAAAATCATCCTGCTCTCTCCACTGACAACAGCAGCTAAAATCCAATTTGCAGGAGGTGGGAGGAATCCCAGCTCTGCCTTGTCACTCAGACAATTTTACTTTGTGGTTATGAAACCAGGAACAGGAGGTGTGAGACTCCCACACTGCCATTCCCACTTCAAGGACAGCAAAATCCTCCTAAAACGACTCCAGCTCTGCAATATTCTCTGATTTTTTTATTTTTTTTTTTGGGGAGGGGGAGGATGGGATCCTTCCCAATGTGTTTTTGAAGCTGAAGAGGCAGCAGTGACCATCAGGCCACACAGAGGGTTTTTACTCAGCCACTCTGGAATTCTCTTTCCTTTCCAAGCTCCCTCCACAACAATGTGCTCTCACAAAAATCCCTCTCTCCTCCTGCCCCCCTGCCTGCAGCCACATCAAAGTTTGGGGGGGTTTTTTTTGGTTTTTTTTTTGGTTTTTTTTTTGTTTGTTTGTTTTGTTTTTTTGGTGTTTTTTGGGGTTTTTTTTGGTTTTTTTTTGTTTTTTTTTTTTTTTTGGTTTTTGGTTTTTGGTTTTTGGTTTTTTTTTTCTCCCTCTGCTGCAGGAGCAGAGAATTCGAATTCCTGCTCGTGGCACGGGGAGGGATGAGGATGTGCAGGCTCGGGCTTGTCATTTAATGGGAGGCAGATGAAGCAATTCTGGGCAGGAGGAAAAGCTGATAAATTCTGCTCAGTTCAGGTGTCACCCCCTCAAAGGCACCTCAGCCTCAAAACCTGACTTTGATCCCCACACTGGGCACCCCTGCACCCCCTTTTATCTTCTTTTTGCCAGGGACTTAATGCACCAGAGACAGAATTTCTTGTTTGGACTCAGATATTAATGAATTATTATTATTTATATTACACTCATTCTACAGCTAACCAGCTGAAAATGGAGAAGCATTTCTCTCTACAGAGACTTCTAAGGCCAAACTGTGCAATTAAAAACTGCCACCTCAATTAATTTTTACTTTTAACACAATTAACTAATCACTTGGAAGTGGATAATTGGGGGTGGAGAACTGGGGACAGAAATGGAGAATCTGGGGTGGGAGAATTGGAAGTGGAGAACTGGAAATGGAGAATTGGAATTGGAGAATTCAGGATGGAGAACTGGAAATGAATTTGAGATGGAGAAGTGGGGATGGAAATGGTGAATTTGGGGTGGGAGAATTGGAATTGGAGAATTGGAAATGGAGATTTCAGGATGGAGAATTGGGGCTGGGGAATTGGTTGTGGAGAATTCAGGATGGGGAACTGGGAATTGGAGAGTTGGGGGTGGAGAACTGGAAATAAAGAACTGGGGGTGGAGAATTGGAAATGGAGAACTGGAAATGAACTGGGAGTGGAGAGCTGGAGGTGGAGAACAGGGGGTGGAGAATTTTTGTGACTGGAAAATAATGACATGATCCAGCAATTTATTTATTAATTAAAATGCTGTTTATTGTGTCCAAATGATGCAGCAATGTATTTATTATTTAAAATGCTGTTTATTGTATCCAGTTGATCCAGCAATGTATTTATTATTTAAAATGCTGTTTATTGTGTCCAAATGATGCAGCAATGTATTTATTATTTAAAATTCTGTTTATTGTGTCCAAATGATGCAGCAATGTATTTATTATTTAAAATGCTGTTTATTGTGTCCAAATGATGCAGCAATGTATTTATTATTTTTCCAGCCCCTGCTGTGGGTTTGTCTGAAGCCAACTCCAGCTCTGGTTCCATTATTTCCTTTTCATTGCAGAGCATCTTCAAACATGGAACCAATCAATGCTTTGACTGTTCCCTACAGCCAATCATGACTGCTGACATCTCCATATTCCTGTTTTTATTTTCCAATCACAACAAGTCAGTGTGTCACAGTTTAAGACAGAAGTTGGTTTTTTCAATTTTTTTGCAGTGAAAAATTTTGAGGTTTTTTTTTTTTTTTTTACTTGCAACATTGGCATTTTTGTTTGCCTGTGAAAATCTTTTTGCTTGGTAAAAACATCTTTTGATTGAGGTGAGTTTATCCTTTGCTTTAAGTCATAAAATCCCTTCCAACTCATTTTCCCCTTTGCTTTCTTAGTTACCCAATAAAACTGGCTCAGCGATTTTTTGCTTCTATACCAAAACTTGTTATAATTTCTATTCTTTCTTCAAATTCCCCATCCAAAGATGAGTTCCACACTCACATCTGTGACACATTCCTGCCCAATCCTCATCCTTCCCAACATCTGTGAGAATCTTTTTGTTTGCTAAAATCATCTTTTATTTGAGGTGGGTTTATAAAATCCCCTTCCAATTCACTTTGCTCTTTGCCTTCTCGTTACCCAATAAACCTGGCTCAGTGATTCTTTTCTATATCAAAACTTGTTATCATTTCTATTCCTTCTTTAAATTCTCCATTCAAAGATCTTCCTGTTGCACACTCACATCTGTGAGACATTGTTATCAAATCTTCATCCTTCCCAACATCTCTGAAAATCTTTTGGTTTGGTACAAACATCTTTTTTTCTGAGGTGGGTTTATCCTTTGCTCTAAGCCATAGAATACAAAGCCAGGCTCAGTGATTCTTTTCTATATCAAAACCTGTTATAATTTCTATTCCTTCTTTAAATTCTACATTCAAAGATCTTCCTGTTACACACTCACATCTATGAGACATTCCTGTCAAACCCTCATCCTTCCCAACATCTGTGAGAATCTTTTTGTTTGCTAAAATCCCCTTCCAATTCACTTTGCTCTTTGCCTTCTCATTACCCAATAAAACTGCCTCAGTGATTCTTTTCTATATCAAAACTTGTTATAATTTCTATTCCTTCTTTAAATTCTCCATTCAAAGATCTTCCTGTTGCACACTCACATCTGTGAGACATTCCTGTCAAACCCTCATCCTTCCCAACATCTCTGAAAATCTTTTGGTTTGGTAAAAACATCTTTTTTTTTGAGGTGGGTTTATCCTTTGCTCTAAGCCATAAAACCCAAAGCCAGGCTCAGTGATTCTTTTCTATATCAAAACTTGTTATAATTTCTATTCCTTCTTCAAATCCCCAATTCTCCATTCCTGTCACACTCGATAACACCTCATCAAACCCTTCCCGACAGAGCAATTTTTCCCGTTCTCGCAGTTAAAAAAAAAACCCACTTTTTTTTTTTTTTTTAAATAAAACCCCAAGAAAGGCTGTTTCTCACCAGATGGGCTCGGGCCTGAGGTGGTGGTTGAGGCCCTGGGCCAGCTGGGGGCCAGTGAAGGGAGCCCTGCCCGGGGCCCTGTGGATGTCCAGGTGGGCGGCGTTGGCCAGGGCGTGCACGCCCGCGTCCGTGCGGCTGGAAATGTGGAACCTGATGGGAGAGCTGGGCCTCAGCTGCTGGGCTGCCCTCTGCAAAACACACACTGGGAATGGGGGAAAAATCCGGGGGGAATGGGGAAAGGGTGGGGGAAATGATGGGGGGAAAATGGGAAATGGTGGGGGAAATATTGGGGGGAATGGGGAAATGATTGGGGAAATATTGGGGGGAAAATGGGAAATGATGGGGGAAAAACCAGGGGAGAAATTGGGAAATGATGGGGGAAATATTGGGGGGAATGGGGAAAGGGTGGGGGAAATGTCGGGGGGAATGGGAAATGATTGGGGAAATATTGGGGGGAAAATGTGAAATGATGGGGGAAAAATCCGGGGGGAATGGGGAAAGGGTGGGGGAAAAATCCAGGGGAGAAATTGGGAAATCATGGGGGAAATATTGGGGGGGAATGGGGAAAGGGTGGGGGAAAAATCCAGGGGGGAATGGGGAAAGGGTGGGGGAAAAATCCAGGGGAGAAATTGGGAAATGATGGGGGAAAAATCCGGGGGGAATGGGGAAAGGGTGGGGGATAAACCAGGGGGGGAATGAGGAAAGGGTGGGGGAAATGATGGGGGGAAATTGGGAAATGGTGGGGGAAATATCCAGAAATTATGGGGGAACATCGGGAGGAATTGGGAAATGGTGGGGGAAATATCCAGGGGGAAATTGGGAAATGGTGGGGGAAATATTGGGGGGAAAATGGGAAATGATGGGGGAAATGTAGGGGGGGAATTGGGAAAGGGTGGGGGAAATGTTGGGGGGAATAGGGAAATGGTGGGGGAAAAACCAGGGGGGAAAATGGGAAATGGTGGGGGAAATATTGGGGGGAATGGGGAAATGATTGGGGGAAAAATTGGGGGAAAAATGGGAAATGATTGGGGAAATATCCAGAAATGATGGGGGAACATCGGGGGGAATGGAGCAATGGTGGGGGAAATGTTGGGGGAAATGGGGAAATAATGGGGGAAATATTGGGAGGAAATTGGGAAATGATGGGGGAAATATCCGGGGGGGAATGGGGAAATGGTGGGGGAAATATTGGGGGGAAAATGGGAAATTATCGGGGAAATATTGGGGGAGAAGTGGGAAATGATGGGGGAAAAATTCGGAAATGATTGGGGAAAAATCAGGGGAACATTCGGAAATAATCGGGCAAAACTTTGGAAATAATTCAGCAAAAATCAGGCAAAAATTCGGAAATAATTCAGCAATAATCAGGTAAAACTTCGGAAATAATCGAGGAAAAATCAGGGGGAAATTCGGAAATAACCGGGGAAAAAATCGGAAATAATCAGGGAAAAAATCGGAAATAATCAGGGAAAAATCAGGCAAAAATTCGGAAAAAAAATCAAAACTAAAGGAATAAATGAGCTGGGCTGTGCTGTGTGTGCTCAGAGCTCTCTGATCCCTCCTATAAACCACTGCAAATTTCAATTTTTTTTTTTTTTTCCCTTTTGCAGGTGCTGTGAGCACTGAAATCTCAGCTTTGGCACCTGCTGGGGACCTCTGACATCTCATTCATATATAAATATATAAATATATAAATATATAAATATATGAATATATAAATATATAAATATATAAATATATTAATATATGAATATATAAATATATGAATATATGAATATATAAATATCCAGATCTTTATATATCTAGATTTTATATATTTATATATTGATATATCTAGATATCTAGATCTTTATATATTTATATATCTATATATAAATATCTAGATAGATAGATAGATATCTAGATAGATAAATAAATAAATAAACAGATATCCTGTAGATTTTCCATCCCCCAGGCACTGGGAATATTTTGGAAAAATGAATTTCTCTTCCCCAGCAGCTGGACTGGCTCCATCCTCCTCAGACACACAGCCCTGCCAGGGAGCTGCTCATTTTATTAATTAATTACACTGCTCTAATCATTAATTACACTGCTCTAATCATTAATTACACTGCTCTAATCATTAATAACATGCCAGCTCCTGGTTGCAGGCCCTCCCTGACTCCTGGCTCAGCTCAAGGGAATTTCTATCTCTTTGTCTCTTTGAATTCTTTTTTTTTTATTTTTTTTTTATTTTTAATTTTCTGGGATGTGGAGAAGGAGCTGCCTTGCATAGGAAGGAGCTGCTGGTTCTCCTTTCTCTCCCTTTTCCTTTTCCTTCCAATCCCTGCCCTTAGCACAGGGCTGCTGGCCAAAAGAGGATTTTTTGTGATGAGGAAATTGTTTTGGGAGTTGAGTTTGGGCAGCATTTCCCAAATGGGAAATGGGAGATGGCTCCAGGCAGGCCTGAGAGGAAAACCCTGCAGATCCCAAGGAATTTTTTACCACAAAAAAAAAAACCAGCAAAAAGTGAAATCTTCCTTTAGAGCAGAGAAATTTCTAAGAGCTGAGACAGGGCATGAAATCCTGGATGTGAAAATTTCCCATGGATAATTGGAAGGAGCAAAATCTCAGAGCTCCAACTTCCCCATCAGGGGAAAAAAGGCCTGGAATTTTTTTTTTTTCCAAATTAGGCTCCAAGTGCTCCAAGATTTGTCTCCAAGAAATAAAATGCTGCCAGCAAAACTCACTTCCATGAAGAACAGAGGAAAAACTCCTCCAAGAGACAGAGCACCAAGCCCTGGATGTGAAAATTTCCCATGGATAACTGGAGGGAGCCAAATCTCAGAGCTCCAACCTCCCCATCAGGAGAAAAAAGGCCTGGAATATTTTTTAAATTGTGTTTCTGAGTGCTCCAGGAAATAAAATGTTGCCAGAAAAGCTCACTTTGCTCAAAAAAAGAGGAAAAACTCCTCCAAGAGACAGAGCACCAAGCCCTGGATGTGAAAATTTCCCATGGATAACTGGAGGGAACCAAATCTCAGCTCCAACCTCCCCATGTGGGAATTTCCTGGAATTTGCTTTGTCTCCAAGAAATAAAGATCTGCCAGCAAAGCTCACCCCCCTCACAGGGAGATGAAAATCTCCTGTAATTATTCCTGCACTAAAACCAGGCTCCATTTCATTTCCTCTGCACGCTGCCACAGCAGCACCGAGGACTAAAAAAAAAAAGCTTTGCAGTGACACAAGGTGACAAAAAAAAAATAAAAATAAATAAAAATTCAGCCCCAGCCCAGCGACTTTCCCTCAGAGTGACACAAAACCAAGCAGCTCACTGCAATTTCCACCAGGCAGCTGCTGAGACACCAAATCTGCAAATCTGCACCTCCCGGGCTCTTGGCTTGCCTGGAACTGCAAACAAATTCCTGAACATCCTCACAAAAACCATCACTGATTTCATTTCGCCCTTCCCTCCAGCTCCTGGCTCTGGGGGAAGGCAGTGAAGCTGCAGAGAAAAGGAGGAAGGAAGAGAAATTCCTGCAGAAGTTTTCTGTTAGAGCTGCCTGAAGGTTTGCCATGTGGTTCCAATAGAAACGGCACATGAGAGCACTGAGCCGGCCTGCAAAGTGCCAAAGGCAACACCAAAGCAGCTCAGCTTTGTCTTTTCCTGCTCCTCTTTCCTCCTCTAGTCACCCACCCTGCCCATCTGCCCGTTCAGAATATCATTCTATTCATAATTTTATATATACAACAGATCTAATTCAGAATGCAGTAATGCAGAACAACTGCTGGGCTCAGCCCAAGAGCAGAGCCCTGCACGGCTCAGGGGATGAGAAAAATTGGGATAGAAAATCCTTTGGGGCTGCTCTTTCAGGATGTGCACAATATTCAGGCACTTTCTCACCTGAATACACCACAAATTCCTCACACTTTGTCCTGGAGTGGAATTCAGCAGGAATTGTCCCTGGGGTGGGACAGCCAGGCTGCTCCTGGACACCTCTGTCCTTCACAGCAGCCCTGCAGAGCCCCCAGAATGCTGCAATTCGTGATTTGGGTTCACCAAAGGCTGACCCACAAATGAGTGACAAAATTGCTGCTCTGGCCTGCAGGAATCAGCTCTTCAGCAACCTCTCCTCTCCATTCCCCGGGGCTTCCAAGACAAGAGAAAAAAATTCTGCTTCCTTTTGCTTCCTGCCCTGCTCCAGACTCAGCAGCTTGTCATTCGTTTATAATTTTAATTCATAATTGGATTATGATGCTCAGGTGACCCACTTTCTACTCCTGGGTATAAAAAATGTTTTGTTTGTGTTTTTGGTTTTTTTTACACTCCTGTTCACACTCACTGCCAGCCCAAACAGCACCTGGGGTCCTCAAACCATTGCCAGGTCCAAGGGAATTCCTGGGAGCAGTGCAGGGATAACAGGAGCACAACTTTTTTTTTTTTTCCCCTGGAATAACAGAACTCAAAAAAAAAAAAAAAAAAAAAGAAAGAAAAAATGGAAGCAGCAGGGAACAATGAACATCCTGCTGTGCTTTGTTGTGAAAAGCTCTGTCAGGAACATCCTCTCCTGGGAGGGAACAGCATCCAGCTGCTAAATCCATCAGGGAATTGGACACGGAGCAGAAGTGAGGCAGATTTAAGGGCAAGGGGAGGCAAAGCCCCAAATCCTGACAAAGCTCAGGTGGGTCAGAACACGAGCAGGGGCTCCCAGGGTCAGCTCTGGGCTCAGTTCAGTCTCGTGGAAGGGTTCACATCTTTTTAAGGTCAGAATCTGTACAATTACATCATTTCAGATATTTTGTTTTGAACTTCACAGCGTTTAGCACTCTGCCAATTTTATTGAGTGTCCACCTCAAAATAATATTTACCCCTAAATAATTTCTGGAGCTGAAAAATCTGACCCTAAAAAACTTCATTTTTCATGACAACAGGATTAGCAAGGACCTACCTCCAAATAATTCTGGACTCCAACCAGGGCCTGATCACTCTTGGTCTCCATAACCCCACTGCAGAGCAAAACAAACACGATTTATTGGTGTGTGCCAACGTTCAGGGACTCGACAGAGCCCACCAACAAATCCAGGAGTTCCTGGGGAACTTCCTGGATCTTCCCAGGGGATCAAACACTGAGGGATGGGGCAGGAAAAGTGCCTTACTGGTCATTAAACTTATTGCAATTTAAAATTATAAAAGTGGTTGTTTTCAACAAGGGGGTGTTGGAAATAAAACAATCCTTCAACTGTTCCTCTTTGGACTGGCCCTTGACACAGAGGCTGACAGGAGAATAAGGCAGATAAATTAAATTATTTTGACATAAAGCTGTTTTAGGGCCGGGAGTTGGTTGCCAATGTCACAAATTGACTAAAAGGCCACAAAGACATTCTGCCACAGAAGCCACTTCCATCCACACACGAGCTGCTGAAGGGCTGGGAATCACCCCGGGCTAAACCCCAACTCCTCCGAGGAGCTGAGGGCAGGAATGGAGCTGCACAAGAACCGGGGGGTTCCACCCTCGGGATGGGCTCAGCTCCAGCAGCTGGGGCTGCCCCAGCCCTCCCCTGGGAATGGGGAGCAGGCACAGCTGGGATGTTGGGAAGGGCTGGGAGATGCAGCCCAGGGATGGTCCCTGCACCTCTGGGGCACCACAGAGCAAGCACAGCGCCCTGTCCTCCTCAAGGGACAGAAATCTCCCTCTTCCCTGCCCTTTCCTGTCTTTTTTCCTCGCTGATTTCCTGCCCGAACCATCCCTCCCCTCACTCTTCTGGCAAAGAGCAGCTCCGTGCTGCTCTCACCTCCCTGCAAGAAATTCATCTCCCACCTGGACACTGCTCTCACCCACCCCTCATCGAACTCTGCTCCCTCCAAACTCTGCCTGCCCCAAATTCTGCTCTCCCCAAGCACTGCTCTCATCCATTCCTTCCCAAATTCTGAATTCCCAAACCCTGTTCTCTCCAAATCCTGCCATTCCAAACTCTGCCATCCCAAACTCTGCTGTCTCTAAATTCTGTCATCCCAAACTCTGCCTGCCCCCCATTCTGCTCTCCCCAAACACTGTTCTCATCCCATCCATTCCTCCCCAAACCCTGCCCTCCCAAACTCTGCTCCCCCAAACCCTGCCATCCCAAACCCTGCCCTCCCAAACTCTGCTCCCCCAAGTTCTGCTGTCCCCAAACCCTGCCATTCCAAACTCTGCTCTCCCTAAACTCTGCTCTTCCCAAAATCTGCTCTCCCCAAACTCTGCTCTCATCCATTAGTCCCCAAACTCTGCTCTTCCGAGCTCTGCTCTCTCAAATCCTGCCATTCCAGACTTTATCCCCAAGCTCTATCCCCAAGCCCTGCTGTCCCATCCCCGTTTTCCCATCCCTGTTTTCCCATCCCTGTTCTCTCATCCCCGTTTTCCCACCCCTGTTTTCCCATCCCTGTTTTCCCATCCCTGTTCTCCCACCCCTGTTCTCCCATCCCCGTTTTCCCACCCCCGTTTTCCCATCCCTGCTCTCTCTCGGGGCCGTCCCGGGCTCTGCTCCGCTCCCGCCCGTGGCTCGGGGCCAGCGGGGCACGTACCTGTACCTGGTGCCAAAGTACTGAAAGAACACCAGGTACCGGGCAGGGGCACACACCATGGCGGGGCTGGGGCCCGTTCGGAGCGGGCAGGGCAGCACAGCACCGGGCAGGGCCGGGAGCACCGGGCAGGGCCGGGCAGGGCAGCGCCGCCCCTTCCCCCGGCCGGCACCGCCGCTTCCGCCGGCAGCACCGGGAGAGCGGGCGGGACGGGCCGGGAGAGCGGGAGCGGGGAGCGGGGACTGGGATGGGGATCGGGGATCGGGGAAAGGGATAGGGATAGGGGTAGGGATGGGGATGGGGAGCGGGATCGGGATCGGGATCGGGAACGGGATCGGGGACCGGGGAGCGGGATAAGGATAGGGATGGGGAGCGGGGAGCGGGGAGCGGGATGGGGGACTGGGATGGGCTCATGGGGACTGGGATAGGGACCGGGGACTGGGATGGGGATCAGGGACCGGGATGGGGACCGGGGACTGGGATGGAGATCGGGGACCGGGATAGGGATCGGGGACCGGGATGGGGTCATGGGCACTGGGATGGGGACCGGGGACCGGGATGGGGACCGGGGACTGGGATGGGGACCGGGGACCGGGATGGGGTCATGGGGACTGGGATGGGGACCGGGGACCGGGATAGGGAGCGGGATGGGGATCGGGGACTGAGATGGGGATCGGGGATCGGGGAGAGGGATGGGGACCGGGATGGGCTCATGAGGACTGGGATAGGGATGGGGATCGGGGACTGGGATGGGATCATGGGGACCGGGGACCGAGATGGGGACCAGGGACTGGGATAGGGACCGGGAACTGGGATAGGGACCGGGAACTGGGATGGGGACCAGGGAGCAGGATAGGGACCGGGATGGGGACTGGGATGGGCTCGTGGGGACTGGGATTGGGGGAACCGGGATGGGGGGAACTGGGATAGGCTCACTGGGAGAGGGATGGGGATCGGGGACCGGGATGGGCTCATAGGGAGCGGGATGGGCTGGAGGGATCCGGGGGTAAACTGATGGGAACTGGGATGGGCTGGGGGGAACAGGGATGGGCTCACAGGGACCGGGATGGGCTGGGGGGAACAGGGATGGGCTCACAGGGACCGGGATGGGCTCACAGGGACCGGGATGGGCTCACAGGGACAGGGATGGGCTGGGGGGAACAGGGATGGGCTCACAGGGACCGGGATGGGCTCACAGGGACCGGGATGGGCTGACTGGAGCAGCCTGGGATGGTGGCAGGTCCCTGTCCGTGGCAGGGGCTGGGAACTGGATGATTTTTCAGGTCCCTTCCAACCCAAATCCTGCCAGCACAGGCGTTCCAGGCAATCCCAATCCATCTAGTTCAGCCTGGAAAGATGTGTAAATGACAGCTGAGGGGAAAAAAACTGCTCCAGGGACAAAAATAAACCAAGATCATGGTAGAACACAAAGGCTGCAGATGTTCTCAATGCCTGTAATCTGTATTTAAAACTCTTTCTAAAACACTGAACTGCAATATCTGGATGGGCAAGAACCTCAAAGCAGCACAAGCAGGCACCCAGCTCATGGGTAAAGCAGAAAAATCCCCCTCATGCAAGTCTGGGATGGGATTTGAATGGCAAAATGCAGCGTTCAGGCCACACAATGGCAGCCAGACTGTTCCAATGAAAGTGATGAATCCCAGCTTTGGAGAGGAAAGGGATTTCTAATCCCTGGCCTTGTGCAGCCATCCCTGCTGGTGATGCCTTAGGATTTTTGCTTTTATATTCATATATTTATAATCCTGCCGTTCTTTGGTGTAGAACTCTGTAAACTCCAGTGTGAGCTGCAGCTTTCCCATTGTGCTCAGACACAACAATCCCCATCACAGGACCCAAGAAATACAAACAAAGATTTTTGCTCTCACTCTTGGCTGTGGCCGACAAATCAAGGTGTGGGTACAAGAGCCTGGTCTAGAGGTGAGTTTTGGCTGTAATTTGGGTACAAAAAGGGCATGAAAAGTCTCATTTCACCTCATTTCATCACTCATGGCTGAGTGGGGGCTCCTTGTGACCTCTGCCATGGATTCTGACACCCTGGGCCTGTTGTTTCATGGCTTTAGTTTAAGCCTATATTACATAGAATTTTCTTTATATGTGGGATTTCCACCTCAGGCCTTTCTCTCACCTCTGGGAACTCAGATGGAAACAAGAACTTGGTCTGGAGATGAATTTTGGCTGTAATTTGGGTACAAAAAGGGCATTAAAATCTCATTTCACCACTCGTGATGTCCTTGTGACATCTGCCATGGATTCGGACACCCTGGGCCTGTTGTTTCGTGGCTTTAGTTTAGATGTTGGATATTCTTGAAACATGGGATTTTTCACTTCAGACAATTTCTCTTTCAGGCAGTTTCCATTTCTCTCACTTCTAGGAACTCAGATGGAAACGAGAGCCTGGTCTGGAGGTGAATTTTGGGTACAAAAATGTCATTAAACATCTCATTTCACCACTCATGATGTCCTTGTGACCTCTGCCATGGATTCTGACACCCTGGGCCTGTTGTTTCATGGCTTTAGTTCGGGCCTATATTACATAGAATTTTCTTTATATGTGGGATTTCCACCTCAGGCCTTTCTCTCACCTCTGGGAACTCAGATGGAAACAAGAACTTGGTCTGGAGATGAATTTTGGCTGTAATTTGGGTACAAAAAGGGCATTAAAATCTCATTTCACCACTCATGATGTCCTTGTGACATCTGCCATGGATTTGGACACCCTGGGCCTGTTGTTTCGTGGCTTTAGTTTAGATGTTGGATATTCTTGAAACATGGGATTTTTCACTTCAGACAATTTCTCTTTCAGGCAGTTTCCATTTCTCTCACTTCTAGGAACTCAGATGGAAACGAGAGCCTGGTCTGGAGGTGAATTTTGGGTACAAAAATGTCATTAAACATCTCATTTCACCACTCATGATGTCCTTGTGACATCTGCCATGGATTTGGACACCCTGGGCCTGTTGTTTCATGGCTTTAGTTCGGGCCTATATTACATAGAATTTTCTTTATATGTGAGATTTCCACCTCAGGCCTTTCTCTCACCTCTGGGAACTCAGATGGAAACAAGAACTTGGTCTGGAGATGAATTTTGGGTACAAAATTATCATTAAAATCTCATTTCATCACTCACGGCTGAGTGAGGGTTCCTTGCCATGGATTCTGACACCCCGGGCCTGTTGTTCCACTCGTGGCTTTAGTTTGGATGTTGGATTTCCTCAAAACATGGGGTTTCCACTCCAAGGCCTTCTGTCAGTTCACAGAGAGTTCACCTAAAACCATCCGTGAGCGCTGTGGTTGCTGCTGTTGTGTCTGTGGGTGCTCGGTGGGTGGAAGATCAGGATTAATTAACCTCATTAAGCCACTCCACATTTTGTTGCCTGTCCTGTGGCAATGCAGTTCAGCTCAGCCACAAACCCAGATGTGCTCCTTGCCCGGGTGCTTCCTGCAGATTTATCCCGTGGCTGCTGCCTATGGAAAATTAAAAATCCACTGCCTATGGAAAATTAAAAATCCACTGCCTATGGAAAATTAAAAACTATGAAAAATTAGCCTATGGACAATTAAAAACTAGATGAAGGAGGGACAGGATTGATGCCAATGCTGCTGCTGCTGGTGGTTATGGAATTACACTGCTGCAATCCTGCCTGGAAATCCTGGAATGGTTTGGATTGGAAAAAGTTTAAATTCAGCTTAAATCAGTTTAAATTCAGCTTTAAATCCTGCTGTGCCAGCAGCAGGGTCACCTTCCACCAGGCCAGTTTGCTCAGCCTGACCTTTAATGCTTCCAGGGATAGGAATATTTCCAGCCAAAGCTCTCTGGGCAATCTTTGACATTGTTTTAACACTCTCATGGTAAAAAAATTCCTCCCTGACACGACCAGGGTTGTCACAATCCACCTGAGCCGGTGTCACAGCCAGCTCAGCCCTGAGCCACGCCTGTCCTGAGCACCTCCTGAGCCATCCTCACCCAAATACGAGGAACAGGCAACATTTTCTCCCTGGAAATGGTGACTGGATATTGCAATGGCTTTGGAATGGCTGCCCAGGAAGTTCAGACAGGGCAGATTCCAATCAGATATTGGAAAATCTGATTTTTTTTTTTTTTTCTGGGATGCCCAGGCTTTGGAATGGCTGCCCAGGGAGGTGATGGGATGGGGTGCTCATCCCTGGAGGTGCCCAAGGGGTGCCTGGTTCTGATTCTGGTTCTGGGTTCTGGTTCTGGTTGCTGCGGTTTTGGGGTGCTGCGGTTTTGGGGGTGCTGAGCTGATCCCAAAGCTCTCTCCAGGATTCCTGAGGATCCCGATTCTGTCATCTCTGGGTCCTTCCCAGCCGGGCAGAACCCACGGATCGGAGCAGAGGGGACACGCCCGGGTCACGAACCCGGGGCAGCCGGGGGGGACCGGGGGGGTCAGAACCGTGTCCGGTGTGCGGGATTTGGGTCAGAACCGTGTCCGGTGTGCGGGATTTGGGTCAGAACCGTGTCCGGTGTTTGGGGTTTGGGTCAGAACCGTGTCCGGTGTTTGGGGTTTGGGTCAGGGCCGTGTCCGGTGTGCGGGGTTTGGGTCAGTTCCGTGTCAGTTCCGTGGCCGTGCCGTGGCCGGTGTACGGCAGCCGGTCCGGTTCTGTGCCGCTGTACGGGCCGCGGACCGGAGCCGTGTCTGGGCCGTACCGGAGCCGTGTCTGGGCCGTACCGGGGGCTGTACCCGGTACTGCGGGAGGCGGGTCCGGTCCGTGTCAGCGCCGTGCCGGTGCTGCGGGCGGCTGGGCCGCTCCCGGTGCTATCCCCGGTTCTGTACCGGTGCCGTGTCAGGGCTGTTCCCGGTTCCGTGCCGGGGAAGGCTGGGCTGTTCCCGGTGCCGTTCCCAGTTCTGTACTGGTATCGTGTCAGGGCCGTTCCCGATGCCGTTCCCCGTGCTGTTCCCGGTGCAAGCCCCGGTGCCAGGAGAGGCTGGGCTATACCCGGAGCCGTTCCCGTTGCCGTTGACGGTGCCGTTCCTGGTGCCGGGGAAGGCTGGGCTGTACCCGGTACCGGGAGAGGAAGGCTGGGCTGTTCCCGGTACCGGGAGAGGAAGGATGGGCTGTTCCCGGTGCCGTTCCCGGTGCCGAGGGAGGCTGGGCCGTTCCCGGTGCCGGTGCCGAGGGAGGCTGGGCTGTTCCCGGTGCCGTTCCCGGTGCCGTTCCCGGTGCCGGTGCCGAGGAAGGCTGGGCTGTAGCCGGTGCCGGTGCCGGTGCCGGGGGAGGCTGGGCCGTTCCCGGTGCCGGTGCCGGTGCCGAGGGAGGCGGGCCGGTGCCGCGGGGGGCGGGCGCTGCCCGTTTCGCTCTCGCTCCGCTCGCAGCCGCCGGGCGATGCGGCGCTTCCTCCGCTGAGCGCAGCGCGGCCGAGCCGGCAGCATGACGGTGGAGTTCGAGGAGTGCATCAAGGACTCGCCCCGGTTCCGGTAAGCGCGGGGCCGCTCCGGGAATGGCTCGGGAAGGACGGCAGGGCCTCGCCGGGCCGAGCTCCGGGCATAGGGACCGGCCCAGCACCCCCCCCCCCCCCCAGCCCGGGCCGGCGGATGGGCTGGGGCCGGGGCCCAGCGCCTTCAGCTCCGGCTGTGCCCGCATCTCGGCTTCCCATTCCCCGCAGCCCTTTCTCCTGTGCCCCCCATCCCTGCCGAACCCCCCATCCCACCCTCCTGAACCCCAAATCCCACCTTACCGAACCCCCCATCCCTCCCTGCCCCTCATCCATCCCGAGCCCCGCATCCCTCCTCCTTCCTGTGCCCCCCATCCCTGCCGTTCCCCCCATGCCACCCTCCCGAGCCCCGCATCCCTCCCTGCCCCTCATCCATCCCCCATCCCTCCCTTCCCCCGCCGCGTTCGGGCGCTTGGCAGATGAAAAATTCGATTTTTGGGGATTTTTGGCTCCGTTGGGAGCGGGGCTGAGCCGGGCGGCGCTGGCTGGACCCGCCCGCAGAGCCGCGGCTCAGGAATACACTCATTTTCCATCCGCGAGGCCGCATTCCCATCTCTTGGAGGATGGATTTTTTTTTTATTTTTTTTTTAGCGGTCTAGAAGGAATCTGGGCTGTGACAACAAAGGCTCCGGCTTGGCTGTGCTCACATCCACATCAGGCGGCTGATGCAGAAATGCAGAAATGCAGAAATGCAGAAATGCAGAAATGCAGAAACAATACATGCAGAAATCATAAACGCAGAAACAATAAATGCAGAAATAAATGCAGAAATGGCCGGGGGTGCTGGCTGGGGATGGATCAGCCGGGCTCGGGGCGCTGATGCTCCATTGTGCCCGGAGCATCCCGGCCGTGTGTCCGCCTGGGCTCGGCTGCGGAGCTCCCCGAGGGAGCGATCCCCGCCGCCCCAGCGCTTTCTGCAGCACAGAAACGCAGACAAAAGGCGGCAGGAGCTGCTCTGTGTGCAGGGGAAGGCGCTCTGCGCTTCCTGCTGATATTTCGTGGTGTTTCTTCCCGGAATCTTTTTGTTTGTTTAAAAAAAAAAAAAAATAATAACGCCGAAAAACCAGGTTGTGTTTTGTTAAAAGACGGTTTTCGTTCATAATGATTGTTTCTTGGGGCTCGGGCTCCGTGCGGAAAGGTTTTGGTGGTCGGTGCTGGAGGCAGCGCTGGGGAATTGGCGTTTTGTGGTTGTGGAGAGCTGGAGGTGACACCGGGGCCAGGGCACCTCCGGGATTGCTGCGGCTGCGCGTGGTTTATGGGGAATTGTGCAGGAATTGCCGGCGCTGGCAGTGATGGGGGAGATTTATTGGGAATTGTGCAGGAATTGCCGGCGCTGGCAGGTCATGGGCAGTGTCAGGTGTGATTTTTATTGGGAATTCTGCAGGAATTCCCGGTGCTGGCAGTGATGGGTGAGATTTTTATTGGGAATTGTGCAGGAATTGCCGGTGCTGGCAGTGATGGGCAGTGCCAGGTGTGATTTTTATTGGGAATTCTGCAGGAATTCCCGGTGCTGGCAGTGATGGGTGAGATTTTTATTGGGAATTGTGCAGGAATTGCCGGTGCTGGCAGTGATGGGCAGTGCCGGGTGAGATTTTTATTGGGAATTCTGCAGGAATTCCCGGTGCTGGCAGTGATGGGCAGTGCCGGGTGTGATTTATTGGGAATTGTGCAGGAATTGCCGGTGCTGGCAGTGTCGGGTGAGATTTTTATTGGGAATTGTGCAGGAATTGCCGGTGCTGGCAGTGATGGGCAGTGTCAGGTGAGATGACAGCTTTGGCACATCCAGGCTGCTGCTGGAATCGTGGTTTCCATCAGGGAAAAGTGACGTAGGAAACCTCTGCTTTCCACCGGATTAAACATCTGAGAATTAACAATCGCCTCCAACTCCGTGTCAAATCCCTCCTCACTGCTTCCCACCTTATCAATCCCAGCTCCTACAAAGAAAATTATCTTTCATTTTTTTCTTTTTTATGCTTTAATCCTCTGCTCGCTTAGCATCAATTAGGAATTACCCACTTTTTTCCCCCCTTTATTTTATTTTATTTTATTATTTTTTTTTTGGCCTGTCATTCCATCCCATTGTGCTGCAGAGCATGTGAACTGCTCGGTGGCACCGAGCCAGAGCTGTGACTTCACTGTCCAGATGTCTCGTCCCACATGGCAGTGACCCTTTTCCTGGTGACGTCAGCATTGATGGATGTGTTTATTTATTTATTTTGTGCTCTCTCTGTGTGTGTGTGTGTGGGCTCGGGGCCAGGTTTCTTAGCATGCAGGCAACATCATTCTGCTCTGTCTGCTCCATCCACAAAAACAAAACAGCTCTCAGAGCACTCTCTTGGACCTTTATCAAAAGCCACTTATTTAAGCCTGGAATTATGAACTATTTCCCCCCTGGCCAGACACAGTCTGCCTGTTAGAGGGAGAACAAGAGATTAGGCTGGAAACGAGCTTGGGTATTTCAGGAGGGCTGGAATATGTGCAGCAGGGGAACACTGAAACTGTGAACACCTCAAATATTGGGAAATCCTGATATGGGGAGGAAAAAGAAGAAACAAGTGGAATTATTCTGATTTTACAGCTCAAATATTGGGAAATCTTGATATTGGGAGGAAAAAGAAGAAACAAGTGGAATTATTCTGATTTTACACTTCAAATATTGGGAAATCCTGATATTAGGGGGAAAAAGAACTAAGTGGAATTATTCTGATTTTACACTTCAAATATTGGGAAATCCTGATATTGGGAGGAAAAAGAAGAGCCAGGTTGAATTATTGAGATTTTACACCTCAAATATTGGGAAATCCTGAAATTAAGAGGAAAAAGAAGAACCAAGTGGAATTATTCAGATTTTACACCTCAGATATTGAGAAATCCTGAAATTAAGAGGAAAAAGAAGAGCCAAGCTGAATTATTCTGATTTTACACCTCAAATATTGGGAAATCCTGATATTAGGAGGAAAAAGAAGACCCAAGTGGAATTATTCTGATTTTACAGCTCAAATACTGAGAAATCCTGAAATTAAGAGGAAAAAGAAGAAGCAAGCAGAATTATTCAGATTTTACACCTCAAATACTGAGAAATCCTGATATTGGGAGGAAAAAGAAGAACCAAGTGGAATTATTCTGATTTTACACCTCAACTACTGGGAAATCCTGATATTAGGAGGAAAAAGAAGAACTAAGTGGAATTATTGAGATTTTACACCTCAACTACTGGGAAATCCTGATATTAGGAGGAAAAATAAGAACTAAGTTGAATTATTCAGATTTTACACCTCAAATATTGAGAAATCCTGATATTAGAAGGAAAAATAAGAACTAAGTTGAATTATTAAGATTTTACACCTCAAATACTGAGAAATCCTGATATTGGGAGGAAAAAGAAGAACCAAGCAGAATTATTCTGATTTTACAGCTCAAATATTGGGAAATCCTGATATTGGGAGGAAAAAGAAGAGCCAGGTTGAATTATTCTGATTTTACAGCTCAAATATTGGGAAATCCTGACCTTAGGAGGAAAAAGAAGAGCCAAGCTGAATGATTCAGGCTTTCTCAAAGGCTGCAGGGTTCAGCCTCTTCCTGTATTTCCTTTCCTTCCAAGTCTTTAATTAGTTCTTTTGTTGGGATTATTTGTTAGGAATGCAAGAGAATCTTTGGATGTGTGTAAAGGGATGGGACTTTTCCCACAGAAAATGGCACGTCCCTGAAATATTACAGCTCTAAAGAAGTAAAAGATACAAATTTGGAGAGAATTAGAGATGAAAATGAGACTCGGCAAAAATTGAAGGGTTTTTTTTTGCCATAGGAAACTTTATGGAAGAGGCAAAAATTTAATTGAGTGTAGGAATCACTTTTGTTTTTCCTGCTGCACCCACAGAGCACTTCCCAGAGAAAATTTGTTTTTTGGTTTATTCTCCTCCACGGAGAGCCTTTGAAACAATTAAATTTTCTTCTGTTTGCCACACACAGGGAGAGGGGAAAAAAAGAGGGGAAAAAAAAAACCTCCCTCAAAAAAAAAAAAAAAAAAAAATTTTACCCAGGATGAACAAACACCAGATTAAACATCTGATAATTAACAATGAACTCCGTGTCAAATCCATCCTCACTGCTTCCCACCTTATCAATCCCCAGTTCCTACAAAGAAAAAAAAAATTTTTTTTTTTTTTTTTAATGTTTTAAATTCCGTGATTTGAATGTGTCTCACCTCCAGCCTGGCAGGTAAAGCTGATTTCTTGTAGAGGCGTGCCTGCAATTCCAGTAAACATTTTAATCACCTGGCAGGACCTGTTCTTGCACATCTTGAGTGCAGCCCCAGCAGATAACGTGGCTTTTATCTCCCACGAGGACTTTTGGGGAATCTAGGAACACCTTTTTGCCTCGTCCCACTCTGCCAGGGAAGCTGGAATGCTGTTAAAAAAAAAAAATTAAAAAAAAAATTAAAAAAAAAAAAAAAAAAAAAAAAAAAAAAAAAAAGACTCATTGCTGTGCTGATCCTTTAAGGAACAGCTTAAATAAATAAATCTGATCATTTCGGGGTTTAAGGTCCCTTGGCACCCAAAGCATTTTGTGATTCCTTGATTAATTATTTAAAAAAAAAAAAAAAATGAAGTTGTTCTGTCCAGCCTTGAAAATTTCCAGGGATGGAGGAGCCTGGGAATGCCCAAACTCAGGATGATGGGGCTGGGATAGTGGAAAGTGATCCTGGAGGATTTTTGAGATCCAAATTTGAAATTTTTCGAGGATGGAGGAGCCTGGAAGTGTCCAAAGCCAGGATGATGGAGCTTGGAGCAAGCTGGGATAGTGGGAAGGGATCCTGGAGGATTTTTGAGGTCTAAATTTGAAAATTTCGGTTCAATCTTGAAAATTTCCAGGGATGGAGGAGCCTGGGAATGCCCAAAGCCAGGATGATGGGATTGGGATAGTGGGAAGCGATCCTGGAGGATTTTTGAGATCCAAATTTGAAAATTTCGGTTCAATCTTGAAAATTTCCAGGGATGGAGGAGCCTGGGAATGCCCAAAGAAAGGAGGATGGGGCTGAGATAGTGGGAAGGGATCCTGGAGGATTTTTGAGGTTCAATCTTGAAAATTTTGGTTCAATCTTGAAAATTTCGGTTCAATCTTGAAAATTTCCAGGGATGGAGGAGCCTGGGAATGCCCAAACTCAGAATGATGGGATTTGGATAGTGTGAGGGGATCCTGGAGGATTTTTTGAGGTTCTGTGGCTCTCATGGCTGGAAATGCACTCCAGGAACATTCCCAGGGGAATAAGGGAATAAGTGACAGAGGCTGGGCCTGGCTGCAGCTCCGAAAATTTAAAAAAAAAATAATAAAAAAAAAAATCAAATTACTCTGGGGGAAGTCCCCAAAGGGTGGGAGCCCAGGCTGGGTTTCCATTGGTCTAATTGTTGTTATTAATGACGCTGATTAATCAGCTCTGCCGGGAGCCCTGGGCATGGATGAGCCAGAGCTGCTGGAATCTTCTCCCTGGGATGGGTGAAATATCCCTGCCTGGACATCCGTGCTGCTGAGCACGAGCCCCTGTCCCAAAATTCGGGAGGGGAACGTCCCCAAAATGAAATCTGAAAAGTCGGATTTTCAGCGGCAGCCTCTGTCCTGGTTGGGTTGGGAGAAAATCTTGGAGAAAAGCAGGAAAAAAATTTGTTTATTTCGCAGGCAAAGCGTTCACAAACATGAAAAAAAAAAATATTAAAAAAAAAAAAAAAAAGATGGTAAATTCAGAGAGTCGGGATTTGGGATGGAGGCCCCCGTGAATTCAGACATTCCCAGGATTTCCTGGAGCAGAGATTTTCCTCAGGCACTGAGCCAGGGACGTTTGTCTGCTCCTGGCTGGGAAAGGGGCAGGGATGTCATTCCAGCTCCAGGAAAAGAGACACGGAATTCAAAAAGTCTCTTTGCCAGAGGAAAGGGAAGTGGAAAAACGAGGATGTTTGGGAGATATTTTCTAGCTCTGGCTGGGGTGTTTCAAACAGAGCAGGAAGAATTAAAGCCCTGAGTCAAACTGATGTGGCTGAGTCTGATAAGAGCTGGAATTAGAGGAGTTTAAAGCCAGCAGAACCGGTCTGGGTGAATGTGTCAGCAAAGAAAAAAAATTAAAAAATTCAGTGTGATGTGTCCAGCTGACCCTGAACGCCATCCCCAGGCAGGCTGGGGGCAGCCAAAATGATGAATTTGCTACTTAAAAGCGAATTTAAATCACAGCACGGCCAGAGGAAGGGTTTGTTCATGCGTGGGGCTAAATCAGAGTAACAAACGGATTTTGGCATCGGGCTGAAATCGGGTTTTGTTGCACGAGGCTCCTTCTGGAAGGAGGGTCCCCAATATTGGGGACAGGAGACCCACACAGAGCCTGGATTAACCCTAAAGAGCCCAGCTCCTGCTCCAGCACAGAGGGAGGAGAAATGATCATAAAAACAGCCTGAAATTACCTGGGCCCAGCCTAATACCTGTCTTTATTTCTCAGCTCTCTATTCCTTATCTCTCTATTCCTTATCTCTCTATTCCTTATCTCTTTATTTCTCATCTCTCTATTCGTTATCTCTTTATTTCTCATCTCTCTGTTATCTCCTCATCTCTTGTAAAGTCAGCGAGGCTGAGGCAGGGAGGGGTGACAAGAGCAGAAATGTCACCCTGCAGTTGTTCCCTGCCGTGGTACCAGCCCCATCCTTCCACACCCCAAAAACCTCCCTCTGGAGACCCCAAAAAATCTCCCTCTGGAGACCCCAAAAATCTCCCTCTGGAGACCCCAAATATCTCCCTGTGGAGACCCCAAAAATCTCAGTGTGAATTTTACCCCATGGAATGAAGATTTATTCCCTGTCCTGGTTTCCAGTCCCCATCCTGTCCATCCATCCCCTAAATTTCCATGTGTGAAGACCCCAAATATCTCAGTTTGAATCTTTCCCCATGGAATGAGGATTTATTCCCTCTCCTGGTTTCCAGTCTCCATCCTGCCCATCCATCCCTCAAATATCCCTGTGTGAAGACCCCAAATATTTCCATATGAAGTTTTCCCCACGGAATAAGAATTTATTCCCTCTCCTGTTTTTTTCTCCCATCCTGTCCATCCATCCCTCAAATATTTCTGTGGGAATCTTTCCCCACAGAATAAGGATTTATTCCATCTCCTGCTTTTTTGTCCCCATCCTGTCCATCCATCCCCCAAATATCTCTTAAATATCAAATATCAAATCTCTTAACCATTAAACCTTAAATATCTTTATGTGATGCTGGTGGAGCCTGGAGAGCCCAGAGGCACCCGGTGCCTGCTGAAATTCCCTTTTCTTCATTCCTTTATTCCATTTTCCTTAATCTTGGAGATAGAAAATGGTAGAAAAGTTGGAAAATGTATGATAATGAATATGCAAGGGGCTGATGAATTTAAAAAGTGTCTCCAAAACAGAGGAGGAGCTCTTAGCTGAACACAACTTTTGCTTTATTATTTATCCCTTATTGTCTTTTATCCAACTTTTTAAAATTACACCCAAAAAATAAACCTCATTTTTCACACTGTGGATCCCTTTCCCAGCAATTCCTGGCTCTGGGAATCATCCTGGGATGCAAAAGCTGCTCGGAGTGAGGAGGATGAGGCTGAAGGCTCCAGTTTGGTGTCAAGGCACAGCTGAAGGCTGGAAAGTTTTGTGTGTCCTGGATGATTTAGGGCAGGAATTCCGGGAGCTGTAACCAGGAATAACGGGATCAGGGTTGGTTAAACACATCCAAGGATTTTGTGGATCAGTTTTCCAGCAATTCCTGGCTCCTGGGGCACATCCTGGGGTGTAGAAGCTGCTCAGAGTGAGGAGGATGAGGCTGAAGGCTCCAGAGTGGAGTCAGGGAACAGCTGAAGGCTGGAAAGTTTTGTGTGTCCTGGATGATTTAGGGCAGGAATTCCGGGAGCTGTAACCAGGAATAACGGGATCAGTGTTGGTTAAACACACTCGGGGATTTTGTGGATCAGTTTTCCATCAATTCCTGGCTCCTGGGAATCATCCTGGGGTGTAAAAGCTGCTCAGAGTGAGGAGGATGAGGCTGAAGGCTCCAGTTTGGTGTCAGGGCACAGCTGAAGGCTGGAAAGGGTTTGTGTGTCCTGGATGATTTAGGGGCAAAATCTGGGAGCTGTAACCAGAAATAACGGGATCAGTGTTGGTTAAACACACTCAGGGATTTTGTGGATCCCTTTCCCAGCAATTCCTGGCTCATTGGACTCATCCTGGGGTGTAAAAGCTGCTCAGAGTGAGGAGGATGAGGCTGAAGGCTCCAGAGTGGAGTCAGGGCACAGCTGAAGGCTGGAAAGTTTTTGTGTCCTGGATGATTTAGGGCAGGAATTCCGGGAGCTGTAACCAGGAATAACGGGATCAGGGTTGGTTAAACACATCCAAGGATTTTGTGGATCAGTTTTCCAGCAATTCCTGGCTCTGGGAATCATCCTGGGGTGTAGAAGCTGCTCAGAGTGAGGAGGATGAGGCTGAAGGCTCCAGAGTGGAGTCAGGGCACAGCTGAAGGCTGGAAAGTTTTGTGTGTCCTGGATTATTTTGGGCAGAAATCTGGGAGCTGTAACCAGGAATAACGGGATCAGGGGCACTGAAAATTGTATTGTATTTCCAGAGTTGGTTAAACACACTCAGGAATTTTGTGGGTCCCTTTCCCAGCAATTCCTGGCTCCTGGGACTCATCCTGGGGTGTAGAAGCTGCTCGGAGTGAGGAGGATGAGGCTGAAGGCTCCAGTTTGGTTTCAGGGTTTAGCAGGGCACAGCTGAAGGGTGGAAAGTTTTTGTGTCCTGGCTGATTTGGGGCAGGAATTCCGGGAGCTGTAACCGGAGCTGCGGGAGCGTTTTCGGGGCTGGCTGCAGCTGTCCCCGAGCGTGTCCGCACACCCCGCGCTCCCCACCCCCGCTGCCTGAATTAAATCACAAAATCATTTCCATTCCTGAGCACAAAACCAACCTGGGACCGAGCTGGGAAGGTCCTGAAGCGCTGTTGTGGAAAAAGGAATAAAAGTTTGAACTCTGCTGCTCTGAAACAGCGCTGGCCCCTTTAAAAACTGATTTCATAACTATGAAATTTTAGCCACAGCAGGATTTTTTTTTTTAATTTTTTATTTTTTTTTTTTCAGCAGCAGCAGCGGGAAGGCCACAGAACCAAGAGTTTTTCTGGCTTTGCTTAAAAACCAAGCCAGGCTGGGTGAGCTTGGTTATTTGGGATAAAGAAAAGAGCCCTTGGAAGGGACCTGCAGTTGAATTTCGAGGACAAAATGTTTTCCTCTGGGGTTTGAGGGTTTTTTGTTGTTTTTTTTTTTTTTTCTCCTCTCTCTCAAGGGCTGGGTTGTGATTCCAGGCGTTTTCTGAGTGCAGCTTCCCAAGTGTTTGTTCCACACTCGGGATTTGTTGGTTCCTAGCTAAGGTAAAGCTTTGTTCCAAAAACTGAGGGTGGAGGAGAGGGAAGTGATGAAAAATCAGATTATGTTCCTGCAGGAAAGGGAACCAGGAGCAGGATTTGTTCCCTCTTGCACGGGGAAAGGAAGGAGGAAATAGGGCCAGCGTGGAAAAATGAGATATTTATTTATTTATTTATTTATTTTTTTTACTTTTCAGCAGCTTTGTGATTGCTTTCCCCTTTTTTATGGAGCTGCAGAGTTAAAATTTTGGGAAGGGCAAGAATTGGAGGGGCAGAATTCCCTGCCTGGAGGGTGTTGGAGCAATGGGATTTGTGTTCCTTAATCCCAGGTTTTGGATTATATTATCAAAAACCAAGTTTTGATCTAGAAAAGAATCACTGAGGCAGTTTTATTGGGTAACGAGAAGGCAAAGAGCAAAGTGAATTGGAAGGGAATTTTATAAACCCACCTCAAATAAAATTTTAGCAAACAAAAAGATTTTCAGAGATGTTGGGAAGGATGAGGATTGGGCAGGAATGTGTCACAGATGTGAGTGTGGAACTCATCTTTGGATGGGGAATTTGAAGAAAGAATAGAAATGATAACAAGTTTTGATAAAGAAGAAAAAAATCGCTGAGCCAGTTTTATTGGGTAACTAAGAAAGCAAAGGGGAAAATGAGTTGGAAGGGATTTTATGACTTAAAGCAAAGGATAAATCCACCTCAATCAAAAGATGTTTTTACCAAGCAAAAAGATTTTCACAGGCAAACAAAAACGCCAATGTTGCAAGTAAAAAAAAAAAAAAAAACTCAAAATTTTTCACTGCAAAAAAATTGAAAAAACCAACTTCTGTCTTAAACTGTGACACACTGACTTGTTGTGATTGGAAAATAAAAACAGGAATATGGAGATGTCAGCAGTCATGATTGGCTGTAGGGAACAGTCAAAGCATTGATTGGTTCCATGTTTGAAGATGCTCTGCAATGAAAAGGAAATAATGGAACCAGAGCTGGAGTTGGCTTCAGACAAACCCACAGCAGGGGCTGGAAAAATAATAAATACATTGCTGCATCATTTGGACACAATAAACAGCATTTTAAATAATAAATACATTGCTGCATCATTTGGATACCATAAACAGCATTTAAAATAATAAATACATTGCTGCATCATTTGGACACAATAAACAGCATTTTAAATAATAAATACATTGCTGCATCATTTGGATACAATAAACAGCATTTTAAATAATAAATTAATTGCTGCATCATTTGGACACAATAAACAGAATTTAAAATAATAAATACATTGCTGGATCAGTTGGACACTATAGACAGAATTTTAATTAATAAATAAATTGCTGGATCAGTTGGACACAATAGACAGAATTTTAATTGATAAATAAAATGCTGGATCAATTGGACACAATAGACAGAATTTTAAAGAGCTGCCTGGAGCCCCCATCCCTCGTTTTTAGCTCTTACCCCCTGAAAATTGAGGAATCAGGAAAATTGAGCAGGCAGGGATGGGATGGGATGGGATGGGATGGGATGGGATGGGATGGGATGGGATGGGATGGGATGGGATGGGATGGGATGGGATGGAGCAAAGAGCCCCAGTCCCAGCAGGGTGGGAATCAGCAGGAATTTCTCCATGGGAAGGTTTTGGGTTTTTTTTTTTTTCTTGGTGCTGTTCATTAGATGTGGGGTGAGTTCAGGGCCAAAAAAAAAAAAAAAAAAAGAAAAGATCTGTAAATGAGAATTGTGGATCTGTAAATGAGAATTGTGGATCTGTAAATGAGAATTGTGTGGATCTGTAAATGAGAATTGTGGATCTGTAAATGAGAATTGTGGATCTGGAAATGAGAATTGTGTGAATCTGGAAATGAGAATTGTGTGGATCTGTAAATGAGAATTGTGAGTCTGCAAATGAGAATTGTGTGGATCTGTAAATGAGAATTGTGGATCTGTAAATGGGAATTGTGTGAATCTGTAAATGAGAATTGTGTGGATCTGTAAATGAGAATTGTGTGGATCTGTAAATGAGAATTGTGAATCTGCAAATGAGAATTGTGGATCTGTAAATGGGAATTGTGTGGATCTGTAAATGAGAATTGTGTGGATCTGTAAATGAGAATTGTGGATCTGTAAATGAGAATTGTGGATCTGTAAATGAGAATTGTGTGGATCTGTAAATGAGAATTGTGAATCTGTAAATGAGAATTGTGGATCTGTAAATGAGAATTGTGGATCTGTAAATGAGGAGAACTGTGACAGTGTGAGCTGGGAGTTAGGCAGAGCTTAGAACAGGTTTTAGAGTTTAGAGTAGAGTTTAGAGATTCAGAGTTTTAGAGTTTAGAGTTAGAGTTTAGAGTTAAGAATTTTAGAGTTTAGAGTTAAAAGTTTGGAGTTTTAGAGTTTAGAGTTGGAGTTTAGAGTTTAGAGTTTGGACTTTTAGAATTTAGAGTTTTAGAGTTTAGAGTTAAGAGTTTAGAGATTTTTTTTGTGGAGAGAACACCATAGTGATTTTTTTTTTTTTTTTTTTTTTTTTTGGAGAGAACACCAAAATGACATTTTTATTAATTTTTTTCGTGCAGGGACATCCTGCCTTTATTCCCAGCCTGGAACCCGAGCCAGGGGGTTGGGAACAAGGGGAGCTCCTGGTGTGGCACTGACTGATGGGGAGATAAAGCTGGGAAATGTGGGATGGGAAAACAAAACTCAGGAAACAAAACCTGGGACCAGTTTGGGAAGCTCCAGGCTGGGATTTGAGTGGGGCACGTCCAGGATCAGGGTTAATTTATTTTATTTATTTTATCTTATTTATTTTATTTATTTTATTTATTTTATTTAATTTCTTTTGGATTTTTTTCATCTCTGCTCCCCCATCCCCCTGAGCCCTCACCTGCACTGAGGGGGTGCAGAAATGAGTGGGGAAAGCCAGGAAATCTGGGAATGCAGGATTGGAACTGAAAACTCATCCAGGAAATCTGGGAATGCAGGATTGGAACTGAAAACTCATCCTGGAAATCTGGGAATGCAGGATTGGAGCTGAAAACTCATCCAGGAAATCTGGGAATGCAGGATTGGAACTGAAAACTCAGCCTGGAAATCTGGGAATGCAGGATTGGAACTGAAAACTCAGCCTGGAAATTTGGGAATGCAGGATTGGAACTGAGAACTCAGCCTGGAAATCTGGGAATGCAGGATTGGAACTGAAAACTCAGCCTGGAAATTTGGGAATGCAGGATTGGAGCTGAAAACTCAGCCAGGAAATTTGGGAATGCAGGATTGGAACTGAAAACTCATCCTGGAAATCTGGGAATGCAGGATTGGAGCTGAAAACTCAGCCTGGAAATCTGGGAATGCAGGATTGGAACTGAAAACTCATCCAGGAAATCTGGGAATGCAGGATTGGAGCTGAAAACTCAGCCTGGAAATCTGGGAATGCAGGATTGGAGCTGAATCCAGCCTGGAAATCTGGAATTTTGGGCCTCCTCGTGTCCTGGGCCTGGTGCTGGGTTTCTTTTCCTGTGCTCAGTGCTGACAAGGCCGGCTTTGTTCTGCTTCACTCACACAGAGGATGCTTTAATTTATTTCACAGAGGATGCTTTAATTTATTTCACAGGGGATGCTTTAATTTATTTCACAGAGGATGCTTTAATTTATTTCACTCCCAGCCCCAATCCCTGTTTCCTGCCTGATGATTCCCTCTCTTCCCTCAACAATTTGGCTTTTTTTTTTTTTTTTTTTTTGGTTGGTTTGGGGGGGGTTTTTTGTATTTTTTGGTGTTTTTTTTTCCTGTGAGTTTGGGCACGCAGGGATGCTCACCCTGCACAGGTGATGGAGGAATCTGCAAAATCCCAAAAACGGCCTTTCCCAAAACCTGCATCCTTCAGGCTCTCCTTTTTCACCTGGGGATTAATTCCACATTCCCTCGGCAGAGGTGTCAGGCCTGGAAAAACGGAACTGCCCCTTTGAGAGGAATAAATAAAAATAAAGCACCAGCAGTTCTAGGATTTTTATTCATTTCCCCGTTTTAGGAAAGAGTTGTGGCACTGGGGAAAAAAAAAAAAAATTAAAAATTCCCAGTTTGGTGGCTCTGGGTCACAGCAAAACCAACTTGGCAGCTGTGGGAGGGTCCCGGGTTTGTCACTTTGTCACCCCAGGGCACTCGGGGCTGAGTTTGGCAGGGCACGACACAGGAAAAGCCTTTTCAGCCCCAAACAAAGGCAGCCCAGAGCCCGGAGAGCTCCAGCTCCGGCAGGGCAGGGAGAGGAAAAAAAAAAGAGAAAAAAAAAAATAAATAAATAAAATAAAAGGAAGAAAAAGCGTTTAGTGCTGAAAGAGATCCCCGGTGGGGGAAATCTCAACAAAAAGCTGCTCCAGCCCCCTGGGGCCACCGGGGTCACTTGGGGAGAAGACAGAACTGTCTGAGCCAAGGGTTTCATTTAGGGGTTTATTTGAATTTTTTTTTTTTAATTCTAAATCCATTTTGCTCGTCAAAGCGAGCAAAGAAATGTGGCACAGGATGAGCCTTTCTGCAGCTCAGGAAAAGAAACATCCCTGTGCTGGGGGCAGTGGCCAGCCAGGCTTGGGGCACGGGGAGATGTGGTGCTGAAACCTCCTGAAAACCTGCTAAATTAAACCCTAAAATATCCTAAAAACCTGCTAAATCAAACCCTAAAACCTCCTGAAAACCTGCTAAATTAAACCCTAAAATATCCTAAAAACCTGCTAAATCAAACCCTAAAACCTCCTGAAAACCTGCTAAATTAAACCCTAAAACCTCCTGAAACCCTGCTAAATTAAACCCTAAAATATCCTAAAAACCTGCTAAATTAAACCCTAAAATATCCTGAAAACCTGCTAAATTAAACCCTAAAACATCCTAAAAACCTGCTAAATTAAACCCTAAAACCTCCTGAAACCCTGCTAAATTAAACCCTAAAACCTCCTGAAACCCTGCTAAATTAAACCCTAAAATATCCTGAAAACCTGCTAAATTAAACTCTAAAATCCCCCCAAAACCTGCTAAATTAAACCCAAAAATATCCTGTTAAAATCAAACCCTAAAATCTCCTGCTCAAATCAAATCTTGCTAAAATCAAGTGTTAAAATCAAATCCTGCTAAAATCAAATCCTAAAATCTCCTGTTAAAATCAGCTCCTGCTAAAATAAAAAAAAAAAACACCAAAAACCCAAAAAAAAACCCAAATAAAAAAATAATAAAAAAACAAAACAAAACAAAAAAAAACCCCCAAAAACCAAAATAACCCAAACAAAAAAATAATTTAAAAAAACAAACAAACAAAAAAACACAAAAAACCCCCCAGCAGGACCAACAGCTCTTTATTAACATTCAACACTAAAATAAAAATAAAATCAAATCTTTATCCCAAGGACAGGGAGATTTTAATGCTGAATTCAATCCCCTCCACATTCCTTAGCTCACAGGAGGGGCAGAAAATAAATTATTCTCATGAATAAATTAGTAATAAATCAGTAATAAATTATTCTACATAAAAGAAGAGAGGAAAAAGAAGAGACAAGAGGGAAAATAAGAGAAAAGCAGAAAAAAATAAGAGAAAAAGTGAGAGGATTTCCCTGCATTCCCTTCCCAAATTCTCTTTTTCCAGGTGAGCTGGACGTTGTTTAATTTTAATTTCAATTTTTAATTTTGATTATCCCGAATTCCCCCCCCCTCACCCTCTCACCTGTGGCTGAACTCCTCCCCTGGGCCATTCCCGGGAGGAAAAAATCCATGGAATTCAGCATGGAGGGATGGGGTTACCATGGAAACCGTCACCATGAAACTGTCACTATGGAAACTGTCACGGGAAACTGTCACCATGGAAACTGTCACCATGGAAACTGTCACCATGGAAACTGTCACTATGGAAACTGTCACCAGGGAAACTGTCACCATGGAAACCATCGGCATGGAAACTGTCACCATGGAAACTGTCACCATGGAAACCGTCACAGGAAACTGTCACCATGGAAACTGTCACCATGAAACTGTCACCATGGAAACCGTCACGGGAAACTGTCCCCATGGAAACTGTCCCATGGAAACTGTCCCCATGGAAACTGTCCCCATGGAAACCGTCACCATGAAACTGTCACCATGGAAACCGTCACCATGAAACTGTCACCATGGAAACCGTCACCATGGAAACTGTCACCATGAAACTGTCACCATGAAACTGTCACCAGGGAAACTGTCACCATGGAAACTGTCACCATGGAAACCGTGGGCGTGATCCCATTGATGGGAAAGGGAAGGAAAAAGGAAAAAGGAAAAAGGAAAAAGGAAAAAGGAAAAAGGGGAAAGGAAAGGAAAGGAAAGGAAAGGAAAGGAAAGGAAAGGAAAGGAAAGGAAAGGAAAGGAAAGGAAAGGAAAGGAAAGGAAAGGAAAGGAAAGGAAAGGAAAGGAAAGGAAAGGAAAGGAAAGGAAAGGAAAGGAAAGGAAAGGAAAGGAAAGGAAAGGAAAGGAAAGGAAAGGAAAGGAAAGGAAAGGAAAGGAAAGGAAAGGAAAGGAAAGGAAAGGGGAAAAGGAAAAGGAAAAGAAAAAAGGAAGAATGGACTGATTCCAGGAAGGATTCCAGGAAAAAGAAAGAGAAAGAAAGAAAGAAAGAAAGAAAGAAAGAAAGAAAGAAAGAAAGAAAGAAAGAAAGAAAGAAAGAAAGAAAGAAAGAAAATTAATAAATTAATAAATTAATAAGTGTTGGATGGCAGAGGGCTCAGGGTTGATGTTTGGGGACGTTTTTCAATGATTCAGAACCACCTGAAATCCCTCAGGAGCGACCTCAAACTCCCAGGAGTGGCTTCAGCCCATCCTACCTCCACAAACAGCCGGGCTGAGCACGGGGGTGTGCGGTGGATTCCATCCTGGATCGCTTTTCCAGGAATTTCCCTCCATCCCTTTTCCAGGGATCTTTTTCCTCCATCCCTTTTCCAGGGACCCTTTCCTTGAATCCTTTTCCTGGGATTCTTTCCCTGGATCCCTTTTCCAGGGTTCCTTTCCTTACATCTCTTTTCAAGGATCCCTTCCCTGGATCCTTTCCCAGTTTTCCAGGATCCTTTCCCTGCATCCCTTTTCCAGGATCCTTTCACTAGATCACTTTTCCAGGGATCTTTTTCCTGGATCAGTTTTCCAGGGATCCTTACCCTGGTTTCCTTTTCCAGGGATCCTTTCCCTGAACCAGTTTTCCAGGATTCTTTCCCTGCATCCCTTTTCCAGGGATCTTTCCCCTGGATCCCATTTCCATGATCCTTTCACTGGATCCCTTTTCTAGGATCCTTTCCCTGCATCAATTTTCCAGGGATCCTTTCCCTGGATCCCATTTCCATGATCCTTTCCCACTTTTCCATGATCCATTCCCTGGATCCCTTTTCCATTCTCCTTTCCCACTTTTCCAGGGATCCTTTCCCTGGATCCCATTTCCATGATCCTTTCCCACTTTTCCATGCTCCTTTCCCACTTTTCCATGATCCTTTCCCCTTTTCCATGCTCCTTTCCCCTTTTCCATGCTCCTTTCCCACTTTTCCAGGGATCCTTTCCCCTTTTCCATTCTCCTTTCCCACTTTTCCATTCTCCTTTCCCACTTTTCCAGGGACCCTTTCCCTGGATCCCATTTCCATGCTCCTTTCCCCTTTTCCATGCTCCTTTCCCACTTTTCCATTTTCCTTTCCCACTTTTCCATGCTCCTTTCCCACTTTCCCCCTTTGGGGTGCAGCTGTCTGGGTCCCTGGCTGGAACCGGGAGCAAACCAGCGAAGGCACGAAGCAAATTCTGTTTTCGGAGCTCCTTGCTCCATGCCCACGGGATATTCCAGCATTCCTGGTGGGATTTGGGGCCACCTTTGGCGGATTTTTGGGGCGGTTTCTGAGCGGGTTCCCTGAAGCACAAACGCTCTGGGCTGTTGGGAAGGGCCTGGGATGAGGCCAGGGATTGTTCTCCATCCCCTGCTGCCGGAAAAGGGCCTGGCACGGCTTCAGCAGGAAAAGCTGAACATCAGCGACAGGCACGGGGCCAGGACGGGATCCAGCTGCTCCAGATGTTGGGACATCGCGCCGTTTGGGGGTTTTGTTTAATTTTAATTTTTTTTTTTTTTTTTTTTTTTGGGGTGAAAAAAAAATTCGGTTCTTGGCAGAGTTGGGTTCCTGCAACTGGGAGAGGCTGAGCATCCCTGAGTGCTGTGGGATGGGGATGGGATAAATGGGGTAAATGGGATGGGATAAATGGGATAAATGGGGTAAATGGGATAAATGGGATGGGATGGGATAAATGGGATAAATGGGATAAATGGGATAGATGGGATAAATGGGATGGGATGGGATAAATGGGATGGGATAAATGGATAAATGGGATAAATGGGATAAATGGGATAGATGGGATAAATGGGGTAAATGGGATAAATGGGATAAATGGGATAGATGGGATAAATGGGATGCATGGGATAAATGGGGTAAATGGGATAAATGGGATAGGATGGGGTAAATGGGATGGGATAGGATAAATGGGATGAGACGGGATAATAGGATGGGATAAATGGGATGGGATAAATGGGAAAAATGGGATGGGATACATGGGATAAATGGGATAAATGGGATACATGGGATAAATGGGATAAATGGAATAAATAGGATGGGATACATGGGATAAATAGGATAAATGGGGTAAATGGGATAAATGGGATAAATGGGGTAAAGGATAGAATAGGATAAATGGGATGAGATGGGATAATAGGATAGGATGGGATAAATGGGATGGGAAAAGGAGGAGGAGGAGGGGGAGGAAGTGAGGGAAGGAAACATTGCAATAATCCCCAGAAAATGAATCCCAGAAAAAGCATCCCTCAAAAAATGCATCCCCAGGAAACGAATTCCCAAAAAATGCATCCCCAGGAAATGAATTCCCAGGAAACGAATTCCCAAAAAATGCGTGCCAGGAGTTGCAGCCCTGCCCTGTCCCGGCTCTCCGTGCCCAGCCCTCGGCAGCTCGAGGGAAGCGAGTGGGATCCGGCAGCGCCAAGGCGAACACGAGCCCCGAACCCGGCAACAAAAATTGCCGGGAGAGAGGAAAAAAAACAAAAAAAAATAGCCTGAAAAGAGGATTTTAATGATTCCCTTTTCTTTCCAAAAGCTTTGTCCCCCCCCGCCCCGGGCACAGCCACGCTGCTGTGTGTGTGGGAATGCTGTTATTCCATGGAAAAATCTCCTTTTTATATTTTTTTTTTAATTATTTTTTTTAAATTTTATTTTATTTTTTGGCTGTGTTTTCCAAAGGCTGGTGGTGGCAGATCGATGGTGGCCAGAGCCCTGGGCGTTGAAATCCAGCCTGGATTTCATTTCCCAGGAATTTTAGGGCTTTAATTTTTTTTATTTATTTCTTTTTTAGATTTTTAGATTTTTAGGGCTTTGCTGGGATTCTGGATGAAAAACAAAAAAAAAAAACAAAAAAGGGGACAACCCAGCACTTTTTCACTGGAGAATATTGAGGAAAAAAAAAATTGGTTTTCAAAAAAATTTTGGCTTTTCAAAATTTCGGTGCGGGGGGGGGGTGTGGGGAGGCCTGAGCCCATTCCCAGGTGTGTGGTTAAAACTTTGCCAGGGAAAATTCCCGAATTTCTGCTCCCCGCTGGGCTCTGGCCTCCCAAAAACCATCCCAGAGCCCAATTCCCCACCCTGGGAATTCCTGCGGCGTTCGTGACGTCATCTGACGGGTCCCTGGTGCCTTCTGCAGCTGCCACATCTGTCACACCTGTCACCTCTGTCACATCTGTCACCTGTGTCACCTCTGTCACATCTGTCACCTCTGTCACATCTGTCACCTCTGTCACATCTGTCACCTCTGTCACCTCTGTCACATCTGTCACCTCATCTGTCACCTCTGTCACCTGTGTCACATCTGTCACATCTGTCACACCTGTCACACCTGTCACACCTGTCACATCTGTCACACCTGTCACACCTGTCACCTCTGTCACACCTGTCACACCTGTCACACCTGTCACCTCTGTCACATCTGTCACCTGTGTCACCTCTGTCACATCTGTCACATCTGTCACATCTGTCACACCTGTCACCTGTGTCACCTCTGTAACATCTGTCACATCTGTCACCTCTGTAACATCTGTCACATCTGTCACATCTGTCACCTCTGTAACATCTGTCACATCTGTCACCTCTGTCACATCTGTCACATCTGTCACACCTGTCACACCTGTCACATCTGTCACATCTGTCACACCTGTCACACCTGTCACACCTGTCACCTCTGTCACATCTGTAACATCTGTCACCTCATCTGCCACCTCTGTCACATCTGTCACCTCTGTCACATCTGCCACCTCTGTCACCTCTGCCCGCTGCTGACGTGGGGAGGAAGCAGATCCTGGAATTGCTCCCGGATTGATCCCGGATTGATCCCGGATTGATCCCACGGGTCTGGAGGAGCCTTTTGGGGTTTTTTGGAGGCGTTCAGAGGCCACGAGGCTGCTCTGGGCCTGACTGGGGCCGGTTCTCGGGGCTGAGAGGTGAAAATTCAGAATTTCGGGAACTGGAAATGGGGTTTGGTGTTTGTTTGGGGTTGGTTTTTTGGGTTGAGAGGTGAAAATTCAGAATTTCAGGCACTGGAAATGGGTTTTGGTTTTGGTTCCTGATGTTGAGAGATGAAAATTCAGAATTTCAGGCACTGGAAATGGGGTTTGATGTTTGTTTGGGGTTGGTTTTTTGGGGCTGAGAGGTGAAAATTCAGAATTTCAGATGCTGGAAATGGGGTTTGGTGTTTGTTTGGGGTTGAGAGGTGAAAATTCAGATTTCAGGCACTGGAAATGGGTTTTGGTTTTGGTTCTGATGTTGAGAGATGAAAATTCAGAATTTCAGGCACTGGAAATGGGTTTGGTTTTGGTTCCTGATGTTGAGAGATGAAAATTCAGAATTTCAGAGGCTGGAAATGGGGTTTGGGGTGGAATTTGTGCCCGGTGGGAATGGGTGGAGCAGTGATTATCCCCGTGCCAATTAGCACTGGTGTTAATTAACAGGACAAAGGCACCAAATGAGTTTGCTGGGGGTTGTGTTCCCGGCCCACCTGGATTTCCCCAGGGTGGAATCGTCTCCATCTCTTTCCTGGAATTCATCCCTGGGGGCCCCCCCTGATTCAGCCCGAGGTTCTGAGCAGCAGGAAACGGCCGAAATGGGAATAAAAAATTCCAGAATGGGAATGAAAACATCCAGAATGGAATAAAAACATCTGAAATGGGAACAAAAAAATTCCAGAATGGGAATAAAAAATTCCAAAATGGGAACAAAAATTCCAGAATGGGAATGAAAACATCCAGAATGGGAATAAAAACATCTGAAATGGAATAAAAGCATCCGAAATGGGAACAAAAAATTCCAAGTGGGAATAAAAGCATCCAAAATAGGAATGAAAACATCCAGAATGGGAATAAAAACATCCGAAATGGGAATAAAAAATTCCAGAATGGGACTGAAAACATCCAGAATGGGAATTGAAAACATCCGAAATGGGAATAAAAAAATTCCAGAATGGGAATGAAAACATCCAGAATGGGAATAAAAAAATTCCAAATGGGAAATGAAAACCATCCAAAATGGGAATAAAAAAATTCCAAAATAGGAATGAAACCATCCAGAATGGGAGTCCCTCCTCCTGTCCCCTCAGCCCCTCTGACACTTCCAATCACCAATTAACCCCATCCTGCTGCCAATTAACCCTTTCCCCGGTGCTAATTAACCAAGGATTTCCCGGTGCTAATTAATTAACCCTTCCTTT
Source organism: Sturnus vulgaris (assembly GCF_052056855.1). Lineage (NCBI taxonomy): Eukaryota > Metazoa > Chordata > Aves > Passeriformes > Sturnidae > Sturnus > Sturnus vulgaris. Next base: position 1,735,336 of record NC_142267.1, read on the forward strand.
CCCGGGTGCTCGTTGCAGGGCCACCATCGATGAGGTGGAGACCGATGTGGTGGAGATCGAGGCAAAGCTCGACAAGGTGAGGGCGGGGAGGGGCGGGGAGGGGACTTGGGCACTAAAATCTGAGCCCATTTCACGCTGTTAAATTGTATTATATTACAATTATTAAATTTTATATCAATGTTAACACCCCAGCCTTGTGCCTGTGAGCTGGGCCAGGAGCTCAGCTATTATATTGTATTCTATTACAATGTAATTATTTTAATATTTTAATATTTTAATATTTTAATATTTTAATATTTAGCACCCCAGGCTTGTCCCTGTGAGCTGGGCCAGGAGCTCAGCTATTTATATTATATTATATTATATTATATTATATTATATTATATTATATTATATTATATTATATTATATTATATTATATTATATTATATTATATTATATTATATTATATTATATTATATTATATATAGGGTCCCTACCCCAGAATCTGAGCCCATTCTCAGCTGTTATATTATATTCTATTACAATATAATTATTCTAATATTATATATTAGAATATTTAGCACCCCAGGCTTGTCCCTGTGAGCTGGGCCAGGAGCTCAGCTATTATATTATATTTTATTACAATATAATTATTATAATATTTTAATATTTATCACCCCAGCCTTGTGCCTGTGAGCTGGGACAGGAGCCAGCTCTTAAATTATATTATATTACAATATAATTATTGTGATATTTCAATATTTAGCACCTAGTTTGGGATTGGAATTGAGGTTGGGTTGAGATTGGGGATTGGGGTTTAGGATTGGGGTTTGGGTTTGTGGTTTGGGGTTTGGGTTTGGGATTGGGATTGAGATTGGGGTTTAGGATTGGGGTTTGGGTTTGGGATTGGGATTGGAGTTTGGGGTTGGGGACACAGCTCTGGCCACGGGGCTTTGTTTGCTCTGGAGCTGCCACGTTGCAGGAGGGGCTGGGATTCCTTTGCAGAGGCTCCATGCGAAGGCCGAGTGCAGTCTGGGCTCCAGATGTGCAGGAATTGCAGATGTTTGCTTTCCTTCCCTGCAGGGATGTGGGGGCAGGGAGGGGGCAGGGGCAGCTGGGCCACCAGAGACCCCAGAGATTTTCATTCGGGCACTCGGGATCTGCTCGGCTTCTCACAGAGCCCCTTCTGCAGGGCAGACCCCAAAATAGACCCCAAACCCCCAAATAAATAGACCCCAAATCCTCGGGGCTGCAGGATCAGAACAAACCCCAAAATAGACCCCAAATCCTCAGGGCTGCAGGATCAGGATAAACTCCAGGCCTCAAATAGACCCCAAATCCTCGGGGCTACAGGAACAGAACAAACCCCAAAGCCCAAAATTGACCCCAGAGCCCAGTCTGACCCCAAACTCCAAAGTGACCCCAGAGCCCAGACTGACCCCAAAGCCCAGACTGACCCCAAAGCCCAGACTGACCCCAGAGCCCAGACTGACCCCAGAGGCAGCAGTGCCCGTGGCTCTGGGGTTGCTGTGTGGGACTGAGCTGTGGGAACTCGGTGACACCGCGTGTGCAGCTCAGTCACACTCTGCGACCTGCAAATATGGGAACTAAAACCGGAGCCGTCACTGAACCTGTCCCTGTGTCCCTGTGTCCCTGTCTGTGTCCCTGTCCCCTGTGTCCCCGTGTCCCTGTCTGTGTCCCTATCCTTGTCCCCGTGTCCCTGTCCCCGTGTCCCTGTCCCCATGTCCCTGTCCCTGGCCATATCCCCATATCCCTGTCCCCGTGTCCGTGTCTCTATCTCCATCCCCCTGTCCCTGTCCATATCCCCATATCCGTGTCCCCGTCCCCGTGTCCCTGTCCTGTCTCTGTCCCCGTGTCCGTGTCCATATCCCCATGTCACTGTTCTGTCCCTGTCCCCGTGTCCCCGTGTCGGTGTCCCCGTGTCGGTGTCCCCGTGTCCCCGTCCGTGTCCCCGTGTCCCCGTGTCCCCGTGTGGGTGTCCCCGTGTCCCCGTCCGTGTCCCCGTGTCCCCGTGTCCCCGTGTGGGTGTCTCCGTGTCCCCGTGTGGGTGTCCCCGTGTCCCTGTCCGTGTCCCGGTGTCCCCGTGTCCCGGTGTCCCGGTGTCCCGCGGCAGCTGGTGAAGCTGTGCAGCGGGATGATCGAGGCAGGCAAGGTTTACATCACCACCAACAAACATTTCGTGAGCGGCGTCAGGGACCTGTCCCAGCAGTGCCGCAAGGACGAGATGATCTCGGTGAGTCCGGGGGAATGGGGGCACGGGGGGGATATGGGGGTACAGGGGGGGAATGGGGGTACGGGGGGATATGGGGTACGGGGGGATGATCTCGGTGAGTCCAGGGATATGGGGTACAGGGGGGGAATGGGGGTACGGGGGGATATGGGGGTACGGGGGGATGATCTCGGTGAGTCCGGGGGAATGGGGTACGGGGGGATGTGGGGGTACGGGGGGGATATGGGGGTACGGGGGGGCTGGGGGTGTTCAGGGGAATGAGGGATGCTCAGGGGGATGCTCAGGGGAGATGATCTCGGTGGGTCTGGGGGCGTTTGGGGGCTCTGGGGATGTTCAGAGGACTGCGGGATGTTCAGGGGGGTGTTTGGGGGATGCTCAGGTCCCTGTTCCTGGCACAAAGAGCAGGAATGTTCGGATGTTTGGATATTTGGGGGATATTTGGATCCTTATTCCAGGTTCAGGGGTGTTTGGGGGATATTTGGGTCCCTGTTCCTGGCTCGGGGGTGTTTGGGGGATATTTGGGTCCCTGTTCCTGGCTCGGGGATATTTGGGGGATATTTGGGTCCCTGTTCCTGGCTCGGGATATTTGGGGGATATTTGGGTCCCTGTTCCTGGCTCAGGGATATTTGGGGGATATTTGGGTCCCTGTTCCTGGCTCGGGGGTGTTTTTGGGATGCTCTGGTCCCTGCTGCTGGGAGTGGATCACAAATCCAAGCCCCTGACGCTGCTTAAGCAGCCGCTGAAAATGAGATTTGGTGTTTGGAGGATGCAAATCTGTGTGATAACACCAGGCTGGAAATTCAGAATGAGATCCATTCAAAATGAGATTTGGTGTTTGGAGGACACAGAGCTGTCTGATAACACCAGACTAAAACCAGAGTGAGATCCACTCAAAATGAGATTTGGTGTTTGGAGGATGCAGATCCGTGTGATAACACCAGGCTGGAAATTCAGAGTGAGATCCATTCTTTATAATAAAACCAAAAATGAGATTTGGTGTTTGGGGGATGCAGATCTGTGTGATAACACCAGGCTGGAAATTCAGAGTGAGATCCACTTAAAATGAGATTTTGTGTTTGGAGTGAGACCCACTCTGTTTATAATAAAACCAAAAATGAGATTTGGTGTTTGGGGGATGCAGCTCCAGGATTTTCCAGCCCGAGGAGGACCCAGGGCAGGAGGAGCTGCAGGATCTGGGTCAGCCCCGGGGCTTTGGGATCCCCACGGGGGATCTCACCAGGAAAAACTCCAATAAAAATTCCTCCCAATCCTGCCAGGGGCTCCTCAGAGCCTTCCTGAGCCTCTCCCGGAGCCCTGGCACTGAGGGGCAGCTGCTCCTTTTCACTGCCAGCTCTCCTCACTTTCCTCCTTTTTTTAAAAAAAAATTTAATTTTTTTTTAAATTTTAATTTTTTAAAAATTTTTTTTTTTCTTTTTCAGGAGTGCCTGGATAAATTTGGGGACAGCCTGCAGGAAATGATCAATTATCACATGGTGAGGAGGAGCTGCTTCCTGCTGTCCCCTTTGGGTGCTGGTGACATTGCTGGTGTCCCCAGACAGGTCCTGGAAGGGAGAGAAAATCCCTTCACGAAGGGGGAGGAGAATTCACCAAAATCCTGCACCCCACGGGCTTTTATTTCTTCCTTTTGGGCAGCAGAGGGAGGACACACGGAGGAGAATTTTGGTTGTTCCCAAACCTCACTGGGGCAGATTTGGGATAAATTTTGGAGCCTGGAGTGGGTGAGGATGAGGAGGGGTCAGGTTTGGGGTCCTGGGGATGTTCTGGGATTTTTACAACCCTGAGGAGAATTTTGGCTCTTCCCAAACCTCGCTGGGGCAGATTTGGGATAAATTTTGGATCCTGGAGATGAGGATGAGGAGGGGTCAGGTTTGGGGTCCTGGGGATGTTTTGAGATTTTGTCTGTTGCTAAACCTCGTTGGGGCAGATTTGGGATAATTTTGGATCCTGGATTGGCATCAGGCACAGATGGGGGTGTGGAGGGGTCAGGTTTGGGGTCCTGGGGTTGTTCTGGGATTTTTACAACCTTGAGGAGAATTTTTGCTCTTCCCAAACATCGTTGGGGCAGATTTGGGATAAATTTTGGATCCTGGAGATGAGGATGAGGAGGGGTCAGGGGATATTCTGGGGTTTGAACAGCCCTAAGGGGAATTTTGGCTCTTCCCAAACATCATTGGGGCAGATTTGGGATAAATTTTGGATCCTGGATTGGGTGAGGATGAGGAGGGGTCAGGTTTGGGGTCCTGGGGATGTTTTGGGATTTTGGCCGTTCCCAAACCTCACTGGGGCAGATTTGGGATAAATTTTGGATCTTGAATTGGTTGGGGTTTAGGAGGGGTCACACTGGGACCCCAGGGGGTGTTCTGGGATTTTTACAACCTTGAGAAGGATTTTGGTTGTTCCCAAACCTAATTGGGGCAGATTTGGGATAAATTTTGGATCCTGGATTGGGTGAGGATGAGGAGGGGTCAGATTTGGGGTCCTGGGGATGTTCTGGGATTTTTACAGCCCTGAGGAGAATTTTGGCTCTTCCCAAACATCGTTGGGGCAGATTTGGGATAAATTTTGGATCCTGGATTGGCATCAGGCACAGATGAGGATGAGGAGGGGTCAGGTTTGGGGTCCTGGGGATGTTTTGGGATTTTGGCCGTTCCCAAACCTCACTGGGGCAGATTTGGGATAAATTTTGGATCCTGGATGAGGATGAGGATGAGGTCAGGATTTGAACAACCAGGATTTATAAATCCTGCCCCGAGACCAAAGCAGAGAAATTCCCCCAGGAATTCCAAATCTGCTCTTCCTGCCCCCCACCCAAAAAAAAAAAAAAAAAAAAAAAAAAAAAAGAGATTTGTGCTGGTGGCGCTGGCAGAGCTGGGGGTCGGCTCAGAATTGGATTTTGTGGAGCAGAAATCTCTGCAGTGCAGGAGCTGCCAGCCCTGCCTGACCCACTTTCAGCCCTGTCACAGCCCAGCACGCTCCAAAATGCACCAAAAATTCAAATAAAATCAAATATCCAGGAGCAGCTGCAGCGAGTCTCTGACATTATTTCACCAGGCAGGTGGAAAGGCTTTTTTAATTTTTTTTTTCTTTTTTTTTTCTTTTTTTTAAATTTTTTTTCTCAATTTTTTTTCTTTTTTCTTATTTTTTTTCTTCCCAAAAAAAAAAACCCTCAGGGGAAATGTTCTGCTGTGTTCAGCTCTGCCACGACTGGGAGGAGAAGAAATGGGAGTGAATAAAAATCGGTGGCAGCAGCAGAGGGAAGGGTTTTTTTTTTTTTTTTTTGGCAAAAGCACAGGAAATCCTGATTTTTTTTATTTTTTTTTCCATAAAAAGGAATTTTTTTCCTGATTTTCTTCTTGCCAAGCAGCACCTGAAGCTCTGAGAAGCTCCCCATTTTTGGGGTTATTTTTGGGTTATTTTTGGGTTATTTTTGTGTTATTTTTGGGGTTATTTTTGTGTTATTTTTGGGGATATTTTTGATTTATTTTTGGGTTATTTTGGATTAATTTTGGGAGTAATTTTTGTGTTATTTTCTGTTATTTTGGCATAATTTTTGAGTTATTTTTGGGTTATTTTTGAATTATTTTTGAGGGTTTTTGGGGTTATTTTGGGGTTGGTTATTTTTGAGTTATTTTTGAGCTATTTTGGAGTAATTTTTTGGGTGTGGGTTTGTTTTTTTTTGTTTTTTTTTTTTTTGTATTATTGGGAATTGGGAATTTGAGAATTTGGAATCGAGAATTGAGAATTGTTTTTGGAATTTGAGAATTTGGAATTTCTCTGTCCTGGAGCCCTTGGGGTCAATTCCTGTCACATCCCCTGAGCTGATCCAGGGAATAAAATTCCCGAAGTTTCTGTTCTGGAAAAGAAGGAATTTCCTCCCCCTGGCCCCGAGCTCAGCTCTGCTGAAATCTGCACGGATTTCTGCACCCGGGATGGAGAATTTTCCAAAGTCAAAAACAAAAAAAAAAAAACCCCAAAAAAACCTCACAAAACAAAACAACAAAAAAAAACAAAAAAAAAAAACCCCAAAAACCCAAAAACAAAACAAAAAACCAACGAAAAACAACAAAACAAACAAAAAAAAATTGATTTTTTTCACTTCTTGAAAATAATTGATTTTTTCCTTTTTCTATATAATTGAGTTTTTCCCTTTTTTAATATAATTGAATTTTTCCCTTTTTCAATATAATGGAATTTTTTCCTTTTTCAATATAATGGATTTTTTTCTTTTTCTATATAATTGAATTTTTCCCTTTTTTAATATAATTGATTTTTCCCTTTTTTAATATAATTGATTTTTCCCTTTTTCTATATAATTGAATTTTCCTTTTTCAATAAATATAATTGATTTTTTTCCTTTTTCAATAGAATTGATTTTTTCCCTGTTTCAAAATAATTGATTTTTTTCCCCTTTTCCGAAATAATGGATTTTTTTTTCCCTTTTTAAAATCAATTTCTATTTTTTTCCCTTCTCCAAAACAATTTATTATTCTTTCCCCTTTTCCAAAATAATTGATTTTTTTCCTTTTTCAATATAATTGATTTTTCCCTTTCCAAAACAATTTCTATTTTTTTTCCTTTTTCAAATCAAATTCTATTTTCTTCCCTTCTCCAAAACAATTTATTATTTTTTTCCCTTTTCCAAAATAATTGATATTTTCCCTCTCCTCTCTCCCAGATCCTGTTTGACCAGGCTCAGAGGTCGGTCCGGCAGCAGCTGCACAATTTTGTCAAGGAGTGAGTTCAGTTTTTGTCTTTTCCCTTCGATTTTTCAGCTTCCTGAGATTCCCAGGAACCCTGGGAGTGCTGGGAGCAGAACCAGAACCTCCCAAAATTCAGATCCTGCAGGAAAATCCATCCCAAAATTCGGATTCTGCAGGGAAATCCATCCTAAAATTCAGATCCTGCAGGAAAATCCATCCCAAAATTCAGATCCTGCAGGGAAATCCACCCCAAAATTCAGATCCTGCAGGAGAAAAATCCATCCCAAAATTCAGATCCTGCAGGAAAAACTCATCCCAAAATTCAGATCCTGAAGGAGGAAAATCCATCCCAAAATTCAGATTCTGCAGGAAAATCCATCCTAAAATTCTGATCCTACACGAGAAAAATCCATCCCAAAATTCAGATTCTGCAGGAAAAACTCATCCCAAAATTCAGATCCTGCAGGGAAATCCATCCCAAAATTCAGATCCTGAAGGAGAAAAATCCATCCCAAAATTCAGATCCTGCAGGAAAAATCAATCCATCCTAAAATTCGGATTCTGCAGGAAAATCCATCCCAAAATTCTGATCCTGCAGGAGAAAAATCCATCCCAAAATTCAGATCCTGCAGGAAAATCCATCCCAGAATTCTGATCCTTCAGGAGAATCCAATCCATCCTAAAATTCAGATCCTGCAGGAAAATCCATCCCAAAATTCAGATCCTGCAGGAAAAATCAATCCTAAAATTCGGATTCTGAAGGAAAATCCATCCCAAAATTCAAACCCTGCAGGAAAATCCATCCCAAAATTCAGATTCTGCAGGAGAAAAATCCATCCCAAAATTCAGATCCCAACAATAATGACCAATAATAACAGTAATAAAACAAAACAAAACAAAATCATAAAATAAACCAAAAAAGATCATAAATAGACCCCAAAAGAATAATTAAATAAAATTATCTCTGCCAACTCTCTAAAGGAAAAGTTGATTTCACCTGCAGTGGCCGAGCAGGATCTTGACGTGGTCACAACCAAATTTCCTGAATTTTCACCTTTCTAACCCAAATTTCTCCCAATTTCGCCCAAATTTCTCCCATTTTTTCCCAAATTTTTCCCAAATTTCTCCCAATTTTTCCCAATTTCTCCCCAATTATTCCCGATTTTCCCCAATTGCTGTCGCCCAGGGAGGTGAGGAAGTTCAAGGAGCCCAAGAAGCAGTTTGACAAGTTTGACACGGGGGGCTTTGAGGGCAGCTTGTGGGAATAACAAAAATAAACCCCAAAAATAATCCTAGAATAAAAATTAATAATAATAATAATAATAAGATTTAAAAATATCCCTATTGACTGTTTAAACAGGGATTTATTTCACCTGGAGTGGCTGAGCAGGATCTTGGTGTGGCCACAGCCAAATTTCCTGAATTTTCACCTTTCTAACCCAAATTTCTCCCAAATTTCTCCCAATTTCGCCCAAATTTCTCCCATTTTTTCTCAATTTTTTCCCAATTTTCCCCCATTTCTCCCCAATTATTCTCGATTTTCCCCAATTGCTGTCCCCCAGGGACGTGAGGAAGTTCAAGGAGCCCAAGAAGCAGTTTGACAAGTTTGACACGGGGGGCTTTCAGGGCAGCATTTAAGAATAACGAAATAAACCCGAAAAATAATCCTAGAATAAAAATTTAAAAAATAATAATAATAAGATTAAAAAATATCCCTACTGACTGTTTAAACAGGGATTTATTTCAGCTGGAGTGGCCGAGCAGGATCTTGGTGTGGCCACAGCCAAATTTCCTGAATTTTCACCTTTCTAACCCCAAATTTTTCCCAATTTCTCCCAATTTTTCCCAAATTTCTCCCCAATTATTCCCGATTTTCCCCAATTGCTGTCGCCCCAGGGACGTGAGGAAGTTCAAGGAGACCAAGAAGCAGTTTGACAGGGTGCGGGAGGACATGGAGCTGTCGCTGGTGAAGAACGCGCAGGCGCCGCGCCACAAACCCCACGAGGTGGAGGAGGCCACGGGAACCCTGAGCATCACCAGGAAATGCTTCAGACACCTGGCCCTGGACTATGTGCTGCAGGTGAGGGCTCCTGGCCTCCCCTCCACACACAAAAATGTCAGTTCTGGCCCCAAAAATCCCCAAAATTCGGGATGCTCTGAGACCCCCACCAAGGGATGGGCACCTGCAGCTGAGAGGGGAAATGATCATTATTACATAATTTATTGTTGATCAATTAGAGAAATAAAGGAAACATTTCCCCAGCAGGGATTTCAAATGATTTCAATCAATCCAGGTGAGAAAATCCAGGGAAATGTTCATTATTTCATAATTTATCATTGATCAATAAGGGCAATAAAGGAAGCAGGGAAATGTTCATTATTTCATAATTTATCATTGATCAATAAGAGAAATAAAGGAAACATTTCCCCAGCAGGGATTTCAAACGATTTCAAACCATTCAGGTGAGAAAATGCAGGGAAATGTTGATGATTTTACCTCCATAAGAGAAATAAAGGGAACAGGGCAATGTTCATGATTTTATCTCAATTAGACAAATAAAGGGAACAGGGCAACGTTGATGATTTGATCTCAATTAGAGAAATAAAGGAAACATTTCCCCAGGAGCCCTGAGCATCACCAGGAAATGCTTCAGACACCTGGCCCTGGACTATGTGCTGCAGGTGAGGGCTCCTGGCCTCCCCTCCACACACAAAAATGTCAGTTCTGCCCCCAAAAATCCCCAAAATTCGGGATGCTCTGAGACCCCCACCAAGGGATGGGCACCTGGGATTGGTCACTGATCAATAAAGGGAAATAAAGGAAATGTTTCCTCAGGGGATTTCAAATGATTTCAATCAATCCAGGTGAGAAAATCCAGGGAAATGTTCATGAGTTTATAATTTATCGTTGATCAATTAGAGAAATAAAGGAAACATTTCCCCAGCAGGGATTTCAAATGATTTCAATCAATCCAGGTGAGAAAATCCAGGGAAATGTTCATGATTTTATCTCATTAAGGGAAATAAAAGAAACAGGGAAATGTTCATTATTTCATAATTTATCTCAATTAGAGAAATAAAGGAAACTTTTCCCCAGCAGAGATTTCAAATGATTTCAATCAATCCAGGTGAGAAAATCCAGGGAAATGTTCATGATTTTATAATTTATCATTGATCAATAAGAGAAATAAAGGAAACATTTCCCCAGCAGGGATTTCTACCAGTGCAGGTGAGAAAATCCAGGGAAATGCTCATTACTTTATCTCTTTAAGACAAATAAAGGAAAGAGAGAAATGTTCATTATTTCATCTCAATTAGACAAATAAAGGAAACAGGGAAATGTTCAGGAGTTTATAATTTATCATTGCCCTATAAGGGAAATGAAGGAAACATTTCCTCAGGGGATTTCAAATGATTTCAATCAATCCAGGTGAGAAAATCCAGGGAAATGTTGATGATTTTATCTCAGTAAGGGAAATAAAAGAAACAGGGAAATGTTCATTATTTTATAATTTATCATTGATCAATAAGAGAAATGAAGGAAACATTTCCCAAGCAGGGATTTCAAACGATTTCAAACCATTCAGGTGAGAAAATGCAGGGAAATGTTGATGATTTTACCTCCATAAGAGAAATAAAGGGAACAGGGCAATGTTCATGATTTGATCTCAATTAGACAAATAAAGGGAACAGGGCAACGTTGATGATTTGATCTCAATTAGAGAAATAAAGGAAACATTTCCCCAGCAGATTTCAAATGATTTCAATCAATCCAGGTGAGAAAATCCAGGGAAATGTTCATGATTTTATCTCATTAAGGGAAATAAAAGAAACATGGAAATGTTCATTATTTTATAATTTATCTCAATTAGAGAAATAAAGGAAACTTTTCCCCAGCAGAGATTTCAAATGATTTCAATCAATCCAGGTGAGAAAATCCAGGGCAATGTTGATGATTTTATATTTTATAATTTCTTAATAAGGGAAATAAAGGAAACGTTTCCCCAGCAGATTTCAAATGATTTCAATCAATCCAGGTGAGAAAATCCAGGGCAATGTTCATGATTTTATCTCAGTAAGGGAAATAAAAGAAACAGGGAAATGTTGATGATTTTATAATTTATCATTGCCCCATAAGGGAAATAAAGGAAACATTTCCCCAGCAGGGATTTCAAACGATTTCAATCAATCCAGGTGAGAAAATGCAGGGAAATGTTCATGATTTCATAATTTATCGTTGATCAATATGGGAAATAAAGGAAACATTTCCCAAGCAGAGATTTCAAATTATTTCAATCAATCCAGGTGAGAAAATCCAGAAAAATGTTCATGATTTTATCTCATAAACAGAAATAAAGGAAACATGGAAATGTTCATTATTTTATAATTTATCATTGATCAATAAGGGAAATGAAGGAAACATTTCCCCAGCAGGGATTTCAAATGATTTCAATCAATCCAGGTGAGAAAATCCAGGGAAATGTTGATGATTTTATCTCATTAAGGGAAATAAAGGAAACATGGAAATGTTCATTATTTCATAATTTATCATTGATCAATAAGAGAAATGAAGGAAACATTTCCCAAGCAGAGATTTCAAATGATTTCAATCAATCCAGGTGAGAAAATCCAGGGAAATGTTCATGATTTTATAATTTATCATTGATCAATATGGGAAATAAAGGCAACAGGGAAATGTTGATGATTTTATAATTTATCATTGATCAATAAGGGAAATAAAGGAAACATTTCCCCAGAAGGGATTTCAAATGATTTCAATCAATCCAGGTGAGAAAATCCAGGGCAATGTTCATGATTATATATTTTATCACTGATCAATAAGAGAAATGAAGGAAACGTTTCCCCAGCAGGGATTTCAAACGATTTCAAACCATTCAGGTGAGAAAATGCAGGGAAATGTTGATGATTTTACCTCCATAAGAGAAATAAAGGGAACAGGGCAATGTTCATGATTTGATCTCAATTGGACAAATAAAGGGAACAGGGCAACGTTGATGATTTGATCTCAATTAGAGAAATAAAGGAAACATTTCCCCAGGAACCCTGAGCATCACCAGGAAATGCTTCAGACACCTGGCCCTGGACTATGTGCTGCAGGTGAGGGCTCCTGGCCTCCCCTCCACACACAAAAATGTCAGTTCTGCCCCCAAAAATCCCCAAAATTCGGGATGCTCTGAGACCCCCACCAAGGGATGGGCACCTGGGATTGGTCACTGATCAATAAAGGGAAATAAAGGAAATATTTCCCCAGGGGATTTCAAATGATTTCAATCAATCCAGGTGAGAAAATCCAGGGAAATGTTCATTATTTTATAATTTATCGTTGATCAATAAGGGAAATAAAGGAAACATTTCCCCAGCAGGGATTTCAAATGATTTCAATCAATCCAGGTGAGAAAATGCAGGGAAATGTTCATGGTTTTATAATTTATCATTGATCAATAAGGGAAATAAAGGAAACAGGGAAATGTTGATGATTTTATAATTTATCATTGATCAATAAGGGAAATAAAGGAAACAGGGAAATGTTCATTATTTCATAATTTATCTCAATTAGAGAAATAAAGGAAACATTTCCCCAGCAGGGATTTCAAATGATTTCAATCAATCCAGGTGAGAAAATCCAGAAAAATGTTCATGATTTTATCTCAATAAATGAAATAAAGGAAGCAGGGCAATGTTGATGATTTTATCTCAATTAGACAAATAAGGGGAACAGGGAAATGTTGATGATTTTATAATTTATAATTTCTCATTAAGTGAAATAAAGGAATCAGGGCAATGTTGATGATTTTATCTCAATAAGTGAAATAAAGGGAACATTTCCCCAGCAGGGATTTTATTCAGTGCAGGTGTGAAATCCCACCTGTTTTTTGTTTTTTTTTTTTATTTATTCCACTTTTTTTTTTTCTCCCACCGTTCCCTTCCCTCTGGAATTCTTCAGGAATAATTGGTGATTGATTTTTTTGGGAGATTTTCAGGTTGGATTTGCTGAATTTCTTAATTTTTTTTCTCCCCCCAGATCAATGTGCTGCAGGCCAAGAAGAAATTCGAGATCCTGGATGCGGTGAGAGCCCCCAGGGGCTGCAGGGATGGAGGAAAATTTGATTTTTTTTAAATTTTTTTTGGGATTTTCAGGGGGTGCAGGATGCTGCTTTCCCTAATTTGTGCCCACAGCAAAGTGGGAGGAAAGGGGAGAAAGGGGAAAGTAAAAAAAAAAATAAAAATAAATAAATAAATTTAAAAATAAACCAATTTTTTTTTTTTTTTTGGTGGGGGGAAAAGGGATTGAGGTTTTTTTTACTCTGCCCCTGGAAATCTTTGTGCCCACAGGGAAAGTAAAAAAAATAAAAAGTTAAACTTCTTTTTTTTTTTTTTTTTGAATGGGGAAAAAAGGGATTTGGGTTTTTGACTCTGGCCCAGGAGATGCTGCTTTGGGAGGGAGAAAAAAGAGAGAAATTGGTTTGGGGAAATAAAAAAATAAAGAAAGTAACAAATAAAGATAAATAAATAATAAATAATAGAAATTGCTTTGGGGAAGGAAAAGAATAACCAAGATAAATAAATAAAGAATGAATAAAAAATTAAAAGATGCTTTGTGGAAGTAAAAAATAAAGAAAATAAAAAATAAAGAGAAATAAATAAATAATAAAAGTTGCCTTGGGGAAGTAAAAAATAAAGAAAATAACAAATAAAGATAAATAATTAATAAAAATTGCTTTGGGGAAGTAAAAAAATAAAGAAACTAACCAAGATAAATAAATAATAAATAACAATTTAAAAACTGCTTTGGGGAAGTAAAAAATAAAGAAAATAACAAATAAAGAGAAATAATAAATAAAAATAAGAAAATGCTTTGGGGAAGTAAAAAAATAAAATAAAAAAATAAAGGTAAATAAATAATAAAAACTGCTTTGAGGAAGTAAAAAAATAAATAACAAATAAAGATAAATAAATACTAAATTAAAAAATTGCTTTGGGGAAGTAAAAAAATAAATAACAAATAAAGAGAAATAAATAATAAATAATAAAAATTGCTTTGGGCAAGTAAAAGAATAAAAAAAATAAGAAATAAAGGTAAATAAGTAATGAATAAAACTAAAAAACCGCTTTGGGGAAGTAAAAAAATAAAGGAAATAACAAAGATAAAAAACTTAATTTTTGAAAAAAAAAGAAAGAAATTTTAATTTTTTTTTTAATTTAAAAAATTAAAAATAAAAAAAATTTAAAAAATTAAAAAATAAAAAAATAAAAAAAAAAACCACTTTTTTGTTGTTGTTGGGGGAAGGGGGTTGGGGTTTTTTGCCTCTGGCCCTGATCCAGATGTTCTCTCTCCCCAGATGTTGTCCTTCATGCACGCCCAGTTCACCTTTTTCCAGCAGGGTCACAGCCTCCTGCACGAGCTGGAGCCCTACATGAAGAAACTGGCCACGGAGGTGAGGGGCACCCCAAAATAACCCCAAAAATAACCCAAAATAACCCCAGAATAACCCCAAAATAACCCCAAAAAAAACCCGAAATAACCCCCAAAAAACCCCAA